>NW_005871076.1:5375564-5418053 GCF_000147115.1 Myotis lucifugus | reverse complement strand
CGCAGAGCTAAGCGCTGAGCCCACCGTGCCGGCTCCGCCCCCGGGGGCCGCGAGGCCAGCACAGAGCTAAGCACTGTGCCCGCCGCACCGGCACTGCCCCCGGGGCCCCAGTGGCCAGCGCAGATAGAAGCCCACCACGCCAGCCCCTCCCAGGTGAAGAGCGAAGGCCTAGGTTCCGGGTGCCGGAGGAAAACTGGTGCCAGCAGCCAGTGGAAGGGGCCCCGGAGGGGCCCCAGACTGCGAGAAGGCACAGGCTGGGCTGAGGGACCCACCCGAGTGCACAAATTTTTGTGCACCGGCCTCTAGTCTATATATATAAAAGCCTAAGGGACCGAATGACTGGAACAACCAGTTGACCAGTCGTTATGACGTGCACTGACCACCAGGGGGCAGACGCTCAATGCAAGAGCTGCCCCCTGGTGGTCAGTGCACTCCCACAGCAAACCTCCCACAGCCGGCCAACCTTCTGCAGTCCCTCCCCACTGCCCACCCCCGTCGGGTGGTGGGGGGAGGGGCCGTGGGAAGTTGGCCGCCAGCCCAATGGGGACTGAGCAAGACAGCCCCAATTAGCCCCGATCGCCAGCCAGTCCGAGGAACCCCACTCGTGCACGAATTCACGCATCGGGCCTCTAGTATTTCCTACAAGCAAATCTCAGTTCTGTTGTTTACTAGCTGTGAGGCTTTGAATAAATTACTTACCTTTCTACGCCTCAATTTTCTCAGGTCAGGCATAATAGTATTCATAGGATTGTTGTGAATATTAAATGAGATGTTTTTGAAAGAACTTACACTGGTGACTAGCAGAGTAAGCATTCAACAAATATTAGTTATTTGTATAATTTTTGTGCATTAAGCTTTTTCCATTTGGGGGGATCTAATCTTGTATAATAATAACAGTTCATTATTAAGGCGATACTGATATTTTGAGATATGAATAAGAATGTATAATGTAGAGATAAGAAGGGCAATATTCTGAACAATGACACCAATGGTTTTATAATCCTTGCTTGTTATATTTTTAAAAAGTGTACAGGAATTCCTGTAGTAAACAAAATACATATCCTATTATCCTAAAGTATACCACCAGGTGGCAGCATAACCAATTAATAGGCAATATTAATTTAAACAGGTGATTTTCAAACAGATTTACAAAAATCCCAAAATAGAAAGAGGGTTCTTTTTTTGTTGTTAATCCTCACCCAAGGATATTTTCTCCATTGATCTTTTTAGAGAGAGTGGAAGGGGGAGGGAGAGACAGAGAGAGAAACATTGATAGGAGAGAAATGAGACAGAATCAAATCTTGACTGGGATTGAACCCGCAGCCCTTCAGTAGTGTAATATTACTACACTAGCTGATGCCCTAACCACTGAGCAAAACCAGTTAGAGCAGAAAGAGGGTTCTTTGCAAAGAAGTGTGAGAGGAAAATGGAGGTGGGGGAGGCAGTAAAGAGTAAAGGGGTGATAGATGGTGATGGAAAGAGACATGACTTAGGGTAGTAAACACAAAATACAACATACAGATGATGTATTATAGAATTGTACACCTTAAACCTATATAATTTTATTAACCAATGTAATTCCAATAAATTAAATAAAAATAAAAAGTGCAATAAAAGAAAAGAAGTGTGGTCACAGCAAGCCCATTAAATCTATGGTTGGTGAATCAGTTGAGATACATCTGTCTTACTATGTGTTGGGCGGCCAAACATCTCTAAATTGGTTCCCCTTTCCTCTGACCCCATATCCACCCAGATTAAAATCCATTTTCTCCTTTAGCCTTTCCCATCGCAGGAAATGGCACTACTACCATCCACCTAATTGCTTAAGGCATAAACTAAAAGCCACTCTATTATAGGGTGTGGGGCTTTTTGTTTTTTTCTTATGTTTTATTTTTATTTAAAAAAATGTGGTCTGTATGACATCAATTCTTTTGTGATTTATTGAGACTGGCTTTTCAGTGAAATTTGTAAGTTTTCCATGTGTACTTGTGAATATGTGCTCTCATTTAGGTGAAGAGTTCCAGCGACATCCATGGAATCACGCTTGTTAACTGTGCTGTTCATATTTTCCATATCCTTATTAATATTTGTCAGCCTTTTCTGTTTCTGTAGGAAATGTGGTTAAAAAAATCTCCCTCTGTAATAAAAGATTTGTTAACTTATTGCAATTCTGTCAATGGCATTTTGTTTTACATCTATTGAAGATGTAATGTAAGTGACATACAGACTCAGAATTGCTATATCTCCTTGGTAAGTTATTTATTATTTGTTAAAATTTTTATCCCTGCTGTGGCTGGTGTGGCTCAGCTGGTTGGGTGCTGTCCTGTGCACCAAAAGGTTGCCAGTTTGATTTCCGGTCAGGGAACATGTCCATGTCTGGGTTGCAGGATCCATCCCCAGTGGAGGACATGCAGGAAGCAGCTGATTGATGCTTTGCTCTCACATCAATGTCTCTCTCTCTCTCTCTCTCTCTCTCTCAAAATCAATTAAAAATCTTAAAAAAAAACTTTATTCCTAACAATACTTTTTACATTAAGGTCTATTTTGTCTGGCACTAATATTACTACACTTGCATTTTTGGGACTATTTCTGGCCATCATTTATTTTCCATTCATTTCCTTTCAACCTTTGTATGCCTTTATGTTCTAACTATGTTTATGTTAGACAGTATATAGCTAGATATTTTCTTATTATCTAATCTGATTTTAACTGACAAGTTAAATCTACTTATATGTTAAAATTACTAACATATTTGGACCTATTTCTACAATTCTGTGTGGTTGTGTGTGTGTGTGTGTGTGTGTGTGTGTGTGTTTAATCCTCACCCGAGGATATTTTTCCATTGATTTTTTAGAGAGAGTGGAAGAGAGAGGGAAAGAGAGAGAAACATCAATGTGAAAGAAACACATCAATTGGTTGCCTCCTGCGCACGCCCTGACCAGGGCCCGGGCTGAGCAGGAGCCTGCAACCGAGGTACATGCCCTTGACCGGAATCGAACCCGGTGTGCTTCGGTCTGCAGGCTGAGGGTCTATACACTGAGTCAAACCAGCTAGGGCTCTATATGTTTTGTTTTTTATTTATAATGCTTTTTCTCTGATTCTCTCCCCCCCCACACACACACTCCCCCTTGCATGCCTTTTATTAAATTGATCTGGCTTTATTTATTCCTCTTTAATTTTATTGGCTATGATTCTATGGTCTTGATAATTATCTATACCTTTTTAACATGTTCATGAGAAAGTATAAAGTAAGTTATCTTATTTTCATCCTGAATAAGCAAGGGCCTTAGAAGGCTTTACTTCCAATCACCCTCCCTCCTATCTTGCTCATTGTTGTAATCTAGTATTTTAGTTTAAACTTCTCACATAATGTTATTCCCTAGATTAAAATCCTTCAGTAGCTTCACCTTACACAAAATAATATCTAAACCCTTTGCCGTAGTGTATAACACTTACCATGACCTGGTCCCTGCCTGCTTCTCCAATCTCCTCTTTGTCACTCTTCCCCATTGCTCACTGCCCTCCAGCTACAATCATCTTTCAGTTCCTGGAACAGGCTATGATTGGACACCAATTTCTTTCCCACCTCAAATCCTAGCCACATACTTTTCCTTCTATTAGTATGGTCTTCTATTCTTCCTGTTGCTGCTAGCTCTCTCTCACTCTTCTCAGCTTAAATAGAATATTCTCAAAGAAGTTTTCTCTTGCCACCCTATGTCAATTAGGTCCTCTCCATCCCATAATTTTCTGTACCAGCACTCTGTTTATTTCCTTCATGTACTTATCACAAGTCATAATTAATTACATATTAGAATGTGTTTCCTTATTTAGTGCCTGCCTCTCTGGCCAGATTTGGCTCTATAAGAACATCAGTAGGAATGGAAAAGCAAAAAGAAACATTTTAAAAGAAGGATTTACAAATTTTTATATCAAACTAGATGAGAGAGCAAATAGAAGGAAAAGTTAAATGTAATTCTAAGGTCTCTCCTTTGGAAAACTGTAAGTATAGCGATAACACTTGACAGAAATAGAATAATTGGGAAAAGAATTCAATTTGAATAAAATTGAGGAGGAAAATTTACTTCTGCTTAGTAATATTAAGGCTAAAGTAACGGTGGTACATCCATGTGAAGATATGAGAGAAAATCAGAATTGGTGGTGAAACATGGGTTAGAGTCAGGATTAGAGATGTAGTTGTGGAAATAACTTACATATTTTTCATTCCTTATCAATTTAATATTCAATTTTTCATTGAGCCATTCCAAACCTTCTGCTTTCTCCCCATTCATTCAACAAATATTATTCCTGGCTCTGTGCTAAATGCAAATATCTTTGCAATAGTTAGCTAAGATGGATGCTATTCCTGCTATTCCTGCCCTTGTGGAGCTTACAGAATAGAGAGAGAAAAAGACAATTAAATAAGCAGTTGCAATCGAGTATGATATAACCCTCCATATGGACTAAATAAGAGTGTCATTAAGAGCACATAGCAAGAGCACATTCCAAGTTTATGGGGTCCGGTAAAGTTTTCTGGGGAAAGTAATGCTTTACTAAACTCAAAGGAGAATAAGGAGCTAGTGGGGGGTTGGGGGGGGCGGGGGAGGAAAGAGGCTCCTTAAGTAGAGGAAACATGTATGCAAATTCTTTAAAGCAACAAAGAACATGGGTGATCAAATATTCCTACTTTTGCCAAGGAAATATTCTCTACCCAATACTTTAAGAATTTTTAAGAAGTTGATTGAGGTACAATTTACATACAGTAAAATTCACTCTTTTAAGGTGTAAAGTTCTATGAACTTTGACAAACTTATACAGTTTGTCATTGCAAAAATTTTAACCATTGCAAAAACTAAGATACATAGTATTTCTATTACAAAAAATAAAAATTAAAAAAAGCCTTCCTACCTCTTTGTACCTCCCCTTCCCTCAGCCATCCAGCAAGTGCTGATTGGATTTCTGTCCCTATAGTTTTCCCTTTTCCAAATGTCATATAAATGAATCATAAGTATGTTGTCTTTTGAACCTGGCTTCCTTCACAGAGCATAATGCTCTTGAGTCATTTATGGTGTTGCATGTATCAGTAGTTGTTCCTTTGTATGAGGAACAGTATTCCATTATATAGGTATGCCATAATTTGTTTCACCAGTTGATAGACACTTGGCACATTTCTAACTTTTAAAAAATGTGGACAAAGCTGCTACAAAATTCCCATAGAGGTTTTTTGTCTGGGTAAGTCTTCATTTCTCTTAAATAAGAATGGGATTGTTGGGTCATAGTAAATGCATGTTTAATTTCATAGGAACTGCCAAGTGTTCCCCAAAGTGGCTGAACCATTTTGCATTCCCACCAGCAATGAATGCAATTTCCAGTTGTTCTCCTTCATTACCAGCATTTGACAGGATCAGTTGTTGTTATTGTTTTTCATTTGAGCCATTCTACTAGTTGTGCAGTGATATCTCATTGTTAATTTAATTTGTATTTTCCTAATGACCAATCATGTAACATCTTTTCAAGTACTTACTTGCCATCTGTATATCTTCTTTTATAAAATGTTCACATCTTTTGCCCATTTTTTTCTTTATTGGATTGCTTGTTTTCTTAGAGTCTTTTACATATTTGGGTTACCAATACTTTATCAGATATGTGTCTTGCAAATGTTTCTTCCCAGTGTGTGGCTTGTTTTCTCATTTTCTTGAAGTGTCTGTCAAAGAACAGAATATTTTTATTTTGCAAAGTCTAATTTATTAATTTTTTTCCTTTTCTGCCCAGCCTCTTAATCCTATTCCTTCTCATTCTTTTCTTTAAAAAAAATTTTTTTTATTGGTTTCAGAGAGGAAGGGAGAGGGAGAGATAGAAACATCAATAATGAGAGAGAATCATTGATCGGTTGCCTCCTGTATGCACCCTACTGGGGATCAAGCCCACAACCCAAGCATGTGCCCTAACCGGGAATCGAACCGTGACCTCCTGGTTCATAGGTCGACGCTCAACCATTGAGCCTCGCCAGCTGGGCATCTTTTCTAGCATAGTCTTCTTTCTCTGCTTTCAATTATGCAAAAGTTTCCCACTTTTTGCAAAGATCCCCACTTGCACTTGCTGCTCCTTCCTCCATTGTTACTACCCTTCCTTTCCCTGCCACACATTTAGAATGAATGTTCTCTAGAAGCCACCATTTCTTTACTACTGAGTCATTCCTTAAAACCTGAAATTTTGCTTCCATCCACACCACACTACCAAAACTGACCTCTGGATGTCACCAAAAAACCTCTTTCGTGTGAATTCCAATAATACTTTCTAGACTCTAATTCTCTACTTCCTTTTGGTATAACCCTTCCTTTCAAAAATTATTTTTTAACCTCTTACTTTCAACTTTCCCTAAAAGTTGATCTAAGGCTGTATAGTATTCCCTTAGGGATTAATTCAATTGCTATTTAATGTCATATAAACAAGAATTTCACTCCTGAATAATGTCAACTATTTTTTTGTTCTGAATTCAGACTAAAGCAGTAAACATCAAATGGTTTTAAATTACTTATAGGTAACTAATTCTCTTAATTGAGTTGAATATCACCATTTATTTTTTCAATGACTTCATTGTCTTTTAAAAAAAATACACACACACACACACACACACACACACACAGCCTAATGACGTTTTAGTCAATGATGGGCAGCATATAAGACAGTGGTATCATAAGATTATAAGGAGGCTGAAAATTTTCTATTGCCTAGTGACGAAGCCACATAAGATCTTAGCACAATCCACAATGCATAATACTTGATAAGGTGTACAAGGTGTTTGGGTTTTTTTGTTTTTGTTTTTTGCTGTTAATCCTCACCTGAGGATATTTTTCCATTAATTTTTAGAGAGAGTGGAAGGGAGAGAGGGGGAGAGAGAAAGAAACAACCATGTGACAGGGATCAAGCCTGCACTGGAGGTACATGCCCTTGATCAGAATTGAACCTGAGACCCTTCAGTTCACTGGCCGATGCTCTATCCACTGAGCCAAACCAGCTAGGGTGTGTTTTGTTTTAAGCTAAGTATTAATACAAAAGAGTAGGAAGGTTTTTTACTATTATTATTTATTTTTGTTTGCTTGTTTTGTTAATCCTCACTCCAGAATATTTTTTCCAGGTTGCCTCCAGCACGTGGCCCAGGCTGGAGATCAAACCTGTAACCCACATAACATACCCTTGACTGGGAATCAAACCTGAGACCCTTCCGTGGGCAGGACTGACACTCTAACCACTTAATAACACTGCCCAGGGCTAGAAAGTTTTTTTTTTAAAGTTAAAAGTTGCCCTAGCTGGTGTGGCTCAGTTGGTTGGAGTGTCCTTTCATAGGCCAAAAAGTGGCAGGTTCAATTCCTGGTCAGGGCACTTACCCAGGTTTTGGGTTCGGGTTTCAATCCCTGATCTAAGCATGTACAGAAGGCAACCAACTGATCAATGTTTCTCTCTTACATCAATGTTTCCTCTCTCTCTCTCTTCCTCTAAAATAAATTTTTAAAAAGTTAAAAGTTTATAAAGTAAAGTCACAGGAAACTAAGATTATTTATGCTTTTTAGCTTAATAATAACTTTATTGAATTTATCGGGGTGACATTGGTTAATAAAATTATAGATTTCAGGTGTACAATTCTATAATACATCTGTATATTGTACTGTGTGCTCACCACCCCAAGTCAAGTCTCTTTCCATCACCATTTATCTCCCCTATGTCCTCTTCTACTTCCTCCCCACCCCCTTTCCTCTGGTAATCGCTATAATGTTTCTATCAGGTTTTTTGTTTGGTTGTTTGTTTTGCTTAATCCCTTCAGTTAATATTATTTATTACTGAAGAAAGAAAACATTTTTTATAAATGTACTGTAGCTTAAGTGTGCAGTATTTATAAAGTCTATAATCATGTACAGCAAGCATGTCAAACTCAAAGGCTAACACTGGCCAAATAAACAAGGTTTAAGTTTATGTGGGCCACAAAAAATAAAAGCTTCAATTTTCTTAGAAATGTAGGTTTATTTCGATAGAGACATGCTGAATTCAAAGGGCTGAAATAAATGAGTAATCGTTAACATAAAATAATAAAACATTTTAATAAAAATTAGTATTTTTTCTTGAACATTAACTTATCAGATACTGAATAACTGCACAAATTAATAAGCATAATGCAAATAAACCTATTTTTCTTTTTTTTTAAATATATTTTATTGATTTTTTACAGAGAGGAAGGGAGAGGGATAGAGAGTTAGAAACATCAATGAGAGAGAAACATCAAACAGCCGCCTCCTGCACACCCCTTACTGGGGACGTGCCTGCAACCAAGGTACATGCCCTTGACTGGAATCGAACCTGGGACCCTTCAGTCCGCAGGCCAACGCTCTATCCACTGAGCCAAACCGGTCAGGGCTAAACCTATTTTTCTTGTTCTCCGAAAGCGAAATATTTCCTTATGCACACACCAAACAAGTCAGTCCTAGACTAATGACATAGCAATCGACTGCTAAAATATTCACTGCTAGTATTAGTGGAGACAAATAGGGCGCCTGCATGTAAGGTGCATAAGGGAAATGAATGCAACACGATTATAGTAATCAGTTATTAGCGAATGTTGTAGTTCATTATTAATAATTATGTATAACAGGATATTGTAAAAATTAAGTTACAAAATGTTTATTAAAATGTTTCTTACATACCATTATATTGGCTGGGCAGCAAAAATATTGTTTGTGAGCCGCATGCGGCCCATGGGCCGTGAGTTTGACATGCTCGATATACAGTAATGTCCTAGGCCAGTTCTACAAGCTTCATTTATGGTAAGTGTCCTATACAGGTGTATCATTTTTTATTTTTTATACCATATTTTTACTGTACCCTTTACAGTTGCCTGCAGTATTCAGTACAGTAACATACTGCACAGGCTTGTGGCCTAGGAGCAATAGGCTATACCACATACTAGTTGTCTAGGTATGTAGTAGGCTATGACATCTAGGTTTGTGTAAGTGCATTCGATGATGTTTGCACAGTTCTCAGAATGTATCTCTGTTGTTCAGCAACACATGAGTGTATTCCCAATGACATAAATTTCAGCATGACCAATAGCTAATTTTTATTATAAACTCAGAATTAATAGAGTCCAAATGAATGAAATTTCCTCTAGCTTTTTCATTATATTATATGTCTATACATATCATATACTATATTAAGAAAAAAATACAATCCATGGACAATCTCCTAGGCCAGGGAGAAAAGTAATTACTCGAATCAAAGGTTGTTTGTAATATTTTTTAGGTAGAGAAGCTGAAATACACTGAAATCGATTTTCCCCCTAAAGTAAAACCATAAAGAGGAACAGCAAAGGAGTTTCAGTTTTGATTTTGCCTCAATGGAACCATTAATAGCAAATAGTTTCATTCTTCTCAGATATTCCCCCTAACCACCACCCTTTTCCTCTCTATTTGCCTTCTCTTTCTTTTCCCCTTTTTATTTCCTCTAAATAGCATAATGACCAGAGAACATGACTGAATTAAATAATTTCTCTCAACTCTAGGTCAAGGTCATTCCTTCTTATTATCCCATCTATCTCTTCTGCTGGCTTCCCTTTACCTTCTAGAAAGTCTGCTTTCAGGTGGACGGCTCCTGCTTCTTCTTGGACAGAGCAAAACAGAGCAATGGATGCAATTTTCCTGAAATGTCATAAGGCCAGACTAGGGGAATCAGTGCCCTGAAGTCTTCTGTGTCTCTGTCATGATGATATCAATGCATTCTGAGCACACTGGGAGGCAGCGCAATATAGTAGAACCAGCTTTGGAGTTAGAAAGACCTCAATGCAAATCAATTCTGACCACTACTTACTAGCTTTTTGACCAGAAAGTCAACAAATACTCTGAACATGTTTCCTCATCTGTGAAACAGAGATAATAATATCCACTTTAACAGGAAACATGAGTAAAGAATCTGCTACTTAGTAAGTACTTAACACATTTTGGTCCATTCCACCCCTTTTCCACAATAATGATTCTTTTAGTAGAAAATAACTCTTTAAAATGTCACCTCTTTCTTGATGCACCCATGTAAGGCCAATCCCTTGGGACTTTCCAAAGGATACACTGACACGATAGTGGATAAGGGAATATACTGCTTCCTGAATATATTTGTGTCTTAACAAGGACTTCCAAGATATAAATTTATGATGTGGCAAGGGCAGTGCTAGTGCTGATTTCTGTATTATGTTCTGTGAAATCTAAACATTCTCTGAGGCATCTTAAGAAGTTTCTGAAAGCATGATAATGGGAGACATGTTTCATTTCTGCCTACTCTGTGGCCTACAGACCCCATGTTGACAATACACACATTAGTTATTAGCATTCAATTATACTATTTTACATAGAAAAAGCATACAGGGTTCTATGAAGATCACAAGTCTATAGATAAAGTCATTCCATATAGCGTTTTCTTTGTCTTGAAATATTATACATATGAAATAAGTTAAACATTATCTTTAATTTTAAACTATTTTTGTCAGATTAACAGTATACAAGATCTTTGACTGAGCAATTATATTCCTAGGAGTCTTTCCTAAAATATACTCACATGTGTATAAAAATATGTATAAGAAACATAATTTTTGCAGCTTATTTGTACTAACAAAGACCAGAAACAACTGGTTAAGTATTATAAAGTAGTCATACAATGGAATACTATGAATCCATTAAATAATAAACTCTTACTAATTAAATAGCAACTATATGCCCAAAATCTTATTAAGTGCTGAAGAATAAAAAGTATAAGCCATGGTTCTTATCCTGGAGGAGCTTATGGCCTGGTTGGAAAGGACCAAAGGTGCACAGATCTCTGGCTTTAAATTATGTCTTCTATGAGAGTTGACTTTTTTATTTGTGTTCTTGAAAAATAATCTTCTAGTCTAGGAGTCAGCAAACTACAGCCCATAAGCCAAATACAACTCCCTGCCTATTTTTGTAAATAAAATTTTACCCATCACAGCCATGCCCGTTTATTTACCTATTGTCAATGGCTTCTTTCCTGATACATAGTTGAATAGTTGTAGCAGAGATAACTATTTACAAAGGCAAAAATATTTACTAACTGGCTCTTTTCTGAAAAAGTTTGTCAACTCATTTTAGGCCTTTAAAAAACACCTTAAAAAAGGTTTGCAATCAAGCTTGGTGGTTTTAAAATATGTCCATAAATTCTTTGATACACCTTCCCTTTAAATATGAAGCTTAATTCTCCTCTCTTTGAGTGTGTACTGAATTTAGTAACTTCCTTCTAACAAATAGAGTATGGCGTAAATAAAGATGTATGAGTTCTGAGACCAGATCCTAAAAGATGTTATAGCCTTCTCCTTGGTCTCTCTCAGATCTCTTGCTGGGAGAAGACAATTGCTATGTTGTGAGGACACTCAGGTAGTCCTATGGCAAGGTCCATGTGGCAAGGAACTGAGACTTCCTGCCAAGAGCTAGCAAGGAACTAAGGCTTTCTACTAAGAGCCATGTGAACGAACCATCTTGGAAGGATGCTTCAACTCTAGTTAAGCCAACATCTTGACTGCAATCTCATGGGAAAACCTAAGACTGAACTACCCAGTTAAACCACTCCTTAATTCTTGACCCACAGAAACTGTGAAACAATAAATATCTGTTGTTTTCACCTGCTAAATTGTAGGGTAATTCATTATTCAGCAACAGACAACTGACCACAAAGCCAAAAGCTACAGCTGCTCTAGAGCAGTAGGTCCATAAAACATTTTCTTAAAGGGCCAGACAGTCAATATTTTAGGCTTTTGGACCATATGGTCTCAACCCAACTCTGCTGTTGTAGCAGGAAAGCAGCCATGCACAATAGGTCAATAAAACTTTCTTTACAAAACATGCAGCAGGACTGTAGGCCATAGTTTGCCAACCTCTGCTCCAAAGAAACTAATTTTAATGGTATTAAGCAATGATTAGAAAGGAGTGATAGATGCTGGGGGATTTCTCAGCTTAATTATGTAAAGCCAACTATTAAGGAAATCCCTAATTAGAAAAAGGTATGTGTAAAATACCCTTTTTATCTTTCCCTGTAAGTTTTTGCTAAGAAGAGGAGATAAATTAAATATTTGAAAGATTGACGGGACTTTTTCCCATAATAAATCTAATAGAATGAGGACTGAGCCCCAACCAGATAAAAGAATGAGAAAACTGAAAATAGGAGGAAACTGCTCTTAGGGTCTTATTTTTTTAATAGATTTTTTATTGATTTCAGAGAGGAAGGGAGAAGGAGAGATAGAACATCAATGATGAGAATCACCGACCAGCTGCCTCCCTGCACTCACCCCCACTGGGGACTGAGCCCACAACCCAGGCATGTGCCCTTGACTGGAATTGAACCTGGGCCCTTCAGTCCGCAGGCCTACACTCTATCCACTGAGCCAAACCAGCTGGGGCTTAGGGTCTTTTTACCAAACTGCTAAAACTTTTAGCACTAGTGCCAAAACTGATATTTTTAAATGTGCAAAGCAAGCTTAAGAATGGAAGGAAGATAATCTCCCCATTAACACCTGGGAATAGAACAAGGAATTAAAACGTAGTTGATCACTATTAGTAGAAATTAAAAAGGGACCCAAACTGTAAGTCTATTTCATAACATTTTGCTCTAAGTGTATCACATTTTCTTTGTGGTCCTTAGAAGTTAGTAATTGTTCTTATCTATGAATTTACTAAACATATTGTTATGAAAAAAACAAACAAACTCATAACATGCTGTTGGAAGAAAGCCTGACTAGATCTTACCATTATAGTCAGAAGTCAATATTTTATTAGCAACTCCTCAAACTGTAGACTTACCATGCAGCCATGTATCGATGTAAGAAATGTCTAAATCTATAGATAACTTTTATGAGTTTATTTGAGCCAATTTGATTACAATTTTCAGGAAGCAAAATCTTAAAAGATTGAGAAAATGCTCCAAAAATGCAGTTTTGCAGCTTATTTTATACAGTAAAATAAAAGGACAAGAAGAGCAGCGGTTCTCAACTTGTGGGTCGCGACCCCTTTGGGGGTCGAACGACCCTTTCACAGGGGTCACCTAAGACCATCAGAAAACACATATGTAATTACATATTGTTTTTGTGATTAATCACTATGCTTTAATTATGTTCAATTTGTAACAATGAAAATACATCCTGCATATCAGATATTTACATTACGATTCATAACAGTAGCAAAATTACAGTTACGAAGTAGCAACAAAAATAATGTTATGGTTGGGGGTTACCACAACATGAGGAACTGTATTAAAGGGTCGCGGCATTAGGAAGGTTGAGAACCACTGAGTAAGAGGGTTACATGAAATCCATTGGTGATAGATTAAGGAGGCGGGAGAAAGTAAAAGAGGAGGGAATCTCTGGGATTGGATAAAAAGCAAAACAGAGAGACATATACTTCTTTCACATGGATGGGTACAGGATAGTTAACAATTAACATTTACAGCATATAGAGATGGTATGTGGAAAACAAGATAACAGTGAGGGGTTCTGTGGTTTGTACTCTGGTGCAATGGCTGTGCCCTGAGGGGTTTGGAAAAGGAGATTTCTCTGACATTTCAAAAATATGTTATCTTAGATGCAAAAGGCAATAAACAGGCTCACTTAAGTAAAGATTGACCTTTGTTAAGGAAGTTGCATGCCTAGGACATGCCTACCCATCATTTTTATGTTCAGACCATCTTATGAGGTTACTTTCCGTCTCTGAGTTTGTAAGGCCCATCATGCAGGCCTCCTGTGAGTTTGTCAGGTTTAGTATGTGGCTCCTTTTTCATTCACATGTGCAACCTCAGACCTATTATAGTCATAGCTAATATTTACTGAATACCTACTAAACACCAGGCATATTATATGCATTATTTCATTTAATCCTCCTAGTTACCCTATGAGGTCAGTATTAGTATTATCCCAATATTAGGGATGAGAAAACAAGTGAAAAACACTATTACAAAACACAAGAGCAACAAGCATTTGTTACTATCCAGTGGAATAGCATTGATAGGGGGGAGGGGGGAGGGGGGCAGGGGGCCTGAAATCAACACATAAGGAAAAAGCTAATCACAGACAAATTACTCTAAATATCCTTAAAACTTTTCATAAAGTACAGTTCTATAGACATAGCTTTGTAAGGAAATACCACATTCACAACTCCCTTCTGAGCTCTGGAATACATCCTCATTTTGGGGAATGGCTCAGCTTTACCTTAAAAATTTAAATTTTTTCCTTTCTTTCTCTCCTTTCCACCCTCCCTCTCATTGTGTATAGTTGAATATACATTACTTAAAAATACTTCTGATGTTACTGTAATGCAAACCTAGGATAGAACAGAAACATTAAGGCAACCCAAAGTAAAGACCATTCATAAATCCTCTTTTATAAATACAGCACAGGCATAAGTAACTCAGAGATAATTTTGGCATGTCTCTGTCATGGTATGCACACATTTTTCTAAGCGAGCCAGCTCACCCTGTCCTGTGAGTGGTGGACATGATTCAAACATAAGAATCTACGTCACAAGCGGAGCAAATTTCTCTTTTTTCCTAGTTGTCTAAAGTCAGTACAAGAATTGAGGGGCTCTTGGAGATCACAGATGACAGATCTTGGCTAGCTGGGATCTAGAAATGTAGGAGATGTGAGACACAGCAACAAAAGGACAGGAAAGGAAAATTAAGAGTGCTCTGCCAGGGAACTGATTTCAGAGAAAGAAGTCAAAGAATGAAGGTGGAATGAGGAAAGCTCTCTGCAAAAGCCTGCATGTTCCCAGTTCTCGTTATAATAAGTCAAATTCAGGAAAGAGCTTGTTCACAAACAGAATCATCATAAGGTTATAAAAAAGGAAAAAAGGAGAGATTCAAACAGAGCCAGAACTAGGGTAAGATGAGTAACATACTCCCCATTGGGCACCAAATTTAATAGGTGCCCCAAACAAACAAAAAAATCTCTCAGTAATCAAGAAAAATATTTTAATACAGTGGTTTAAAAAAATAATAAAAACTATAACCATCCACCTGCTTTGCAAATAAAGTTTCAATGGAATCAGGGTCAGGTTTAGGGTGAAGTGACTAAGGCAGGGTTGTACAAGTGCAGGACAGAATTCTGTCTTTATTTAAAATTTTGACTTTTTCATCATAGATTATTTTGCACTCATTTTTAATTTAAAAAATATTACATTAAAACATTATCTTGATTACTGAGTGTTTTGGCTCCCCTTAAGTTTTCTGTCTCACTCACTGTACCCTAGTCCTGGCCTGGGCTGAAAGAGAAGAGAGAAGGCAAGAAGAGATAGTCAGTGGTTTAAAGACTTATATGCAGGGGTCAAAACCTAACGCAGAAAAGTTGGCAATTCCATTTTATCCTGCTCTATGCATTCTGTGCCCTGGGCGCCCTCATGCCAGTGAAGGCCGTTCTTTCATTGAGCGCCTTCCCTTGCCTTGGCAGCTGCACTCACTTTTATATGCAGGTTCTGGAATGCTGGGAGCTGTATGGCAGCCAACATCTCTCCTCTCCCTTCTCAAACATGACGTTCTCTGTAATTCAGTTACAGACACCTCTTTAGCCTTTTCACCCAGGGAGCCTGATCAAGGAACCTAAGAACTATAAGCCTCATTTGCCTTCTCTGGGTATGCAAGTGAATTTGCATATATCTTGTGTCCATTTGCATTCCCCTCACATGGGGTATTTAGAATAAAAACAACATTCATGAATCAAAATGAAGCTTGTTCCATTCTTTTTCTGTCAAAGTATGGTGTAAGTAAAAGGATACTGCAGTGTGAGAAAAGAGCTGAAATTATATTTGCCAGGGTTATGTGTAGTTTTAAAGATAAGCCAATTTGGTGGCATTTACCACCACAAAAATTGGCATTTAATATTTATAGGTTTAGCGTTGCAGAACATAATCACTCATGACTGAAAGAGCCAGCTCCTTCCTCTACTATTCCTGTAGAAATTTGAGCAAAGAGCCCCTGAAAGCTGAAATGGCCCTCTTTTCCTTCTCCAAGCCACCACTTAAAGGGTGGAAGTCTGATGGTTCCAGTTAACTGATTTCTCCATTTGAAGTGAAATGAATAAGTGGAAGAACCTATAAAAAGGGAGAAAAGGAAGGAGTGTTTCTCCTCATCCTCCCTCAGCCCCTCTGGGAGCTGAAAGAACTAAGGAAAGGAGTAGTCTGCTATGAACACTGCACAGAATTTCATCTAAAGAAACAAATAGCAGACAGTAGGCTGGCCCCAAATGAGATGCAATCCAAAATGATGGAAACTGATACTGTGAATAGCAAGGGCAAGTTCATTATAGAATTGCTTTAAAGAGTAGAACAGGTAAGTAAGAATATGTCAACATAACTCCAGCACTAAAACCAGAGGGTGTGTGAGACAGGGATTACTTTTGTATTATAATACAAGTGAAATTAATTCTTGTATTATTTTTCATATGAACAACTGTAAACCTACCTTTCCTCCACTCTATATAACATACAATTTACCATTTTATCCTTTTAAGGTGTACAATTCAATGGCATTAAGTACATTTTACAACGTTGTGCAACCATCACCACCATCTAGTTTCAGAACTGTTTCATCACCCCCCAAAAAAACCTTGTACCCATTAACCAGTCATTTCCTATTCCCTCCTTTCCCTATCCCCTGGCAACCATTAGTCTGCTTTCTGTCTATTAGGCTATAGAGACTGACTTACCTCAATATCCAGATTTGCCTTTTCTAGATATTTCATATAAATAGAATCATATAATATTTGGGCTTTTATGCCTGGTTTCTTTCACTTAGCATAATGTTCTCAAGTTTCATCCATGTTGTAGCATGTACTAGGACTTCATTTCATGACTGAATAATATTTATCATATGGATGTATCACATTTTGTTTATCCATTCATCTTTTGGTGGATATTTGAGTTGTCTGCTATTTACATTTGTGTACAAGTTGTTGTTTAAACATCTGTTTTCAATTATTTTGGAAATATATCCAGGAGTAGAATTACCAGATCATATGTAATTCTATATTTAACTTCTTTTTTTTTAACTCTCACCTGTGGATATTTTTTCCGCTGATTTTAGAGAGAGTGGAAGGGAGGGAGGGAGGGGAAAGAGAAAGAGAGAGAGACATCGACGTGAGAGCAACACATGAATTGGTTGCCTCCCGCAC
This sequence comes from Myotis lucifugus, assembly GCF_000147115.1. Taxonomy (NCBI): domain Eukaryota; kingdom Metazoa; phylum Chordata; class Mammalia; order Chiroptera; family Vespertilionidae; genus Myotis; species Myotis lucifugus. Next base: position 5,400,856 of record NW_005871076.1, on the reverse strand, counting down.
ACGCCCCAACCAGGGACATGGATCAAAACCTGCAACCCAGGTATGTGCCCTTGATGGGGAATTGAACCTGAGACCCTTCGATCTGAGGCCTGATGCTCTAACCACTGAAAAAAAATTGCAAGGGCTAGATTTAACTTCTTGAGGAACTGCCAAACAGTTTTCCACAAGGGGCCCACCCAGTTACATTCCTATCAGTAATATATGAAAGTTCCAATATCTCCACATCCTCACCAACACTTTAATGGACATGATCAGTAAGTGGAACTTGACTTGAGAGGAACCTCAGCCTCAAATATTGGAGAAAAATATGAACTGAAATAATCCTGGTTCTTTAAATTAGAGCAAATTCATCTCTCTTCTGCTAAGCAAGATAAATTTAGGTTGCCTTGAGGGGGAAAAAAAATGCTCCTTTGTTTCAATCCAAAGCAGATAAAAGAACAAAATCCAGTAAAGGTACCACAATTAAAGAAATTCTACTGAGGAAATAGTAACTAAAATACTAGCAAATAAAATTCAGCAGCATCTTAAAAGAATTAAACACCAAACTAAGTGGAATCACATTAGGAATGCAAGGATAGTTCAACATCAGAAAATTTATCGCAATAACTAACCATTTAAAAATTCAAAAGAGAAAAGTATATACGATCACCCCTTTATTGATAGACTCCTTCAACCAACAAATGTATGCTATGCTAGATTCTGGGGATATGGCAGGCAACAAAAATTGAAAAAATCTCTCCCCTAGAGAGCTTACATTTTAGTCAAGGTTGATATGTAATAAATAATTAAGCAAATAAATATATAATATCTGAAAAAATATAATATGCTGTGAAAAAATAAAGGGAGATAAAAATTATAAGGATAGAAAAGTAATATAATTTAACCTCTATTATAAAAAGACTAGAGGCCCGGTGCATGAAAATTCATGCACTGGGGGGGGGGGGGGTCCCTCAGCCTGGCCTGCCCCCTCTCACAGTCTGGGAGCTCTCAGGGGTGGGAGGCGGCCCGGCAATCAGGGGAAGGCGATGCCCCATCACACCTCTGCTGCTACCACTGCTGGCAGTGCAAGCCTTGGCCGGCTTTGGTTACCTGTGCCTCGGCCGGCCCTGGGCGGCTGGGGGACTGAGGGGACTGAGGGTCTCTGGAGGCAGGCAGGCATGGGCCCGGCCTTGCGGCACACCTGCTGCCCCGGCGGGCGTGGAGGGGGACTGGGCACTGCCATCTTGTGGCTGTGGGCACTGCCATCTTTGAGGGTGTGGCAGTCAATTAGCATATTCTCTCCTTATTGGCTGTGGGTGTTGCCATCTTTGAGGGTGGGGCAGTCAATTAGCATATTCCCTCCTTATTGGCTGTGGGCACCACCATCTTTGCAACAGCATGAGGGTCAATTAGCATATTCCCTCTTTATTAGATAGGATTCTTCTGACTACTAAGTTGACAGTTAGCTCTAGAGACAGGAAAATGCTATAATAGTTTAAGTACGGAAAGATGGTGGCTAGCACCAGAATGGTAGTAAGTGAAGGTGGGGAGAGGTGGTTATATTCTGGATGTGTTATGAATCTATTATACCATGGCTTTTTAAAAAACTAAAGTAGAGAAAATTATATTTTCTCTGGATTAGTTCAGGTTTTCAAAGAAAGATCCTCTTATTTCTTGCCTGGAGATAAAACAACCTGGTTGCTAGCTTTCTAAAGCTGGGTAGGGAAAAGAGTAGAATGTCCTGTTTAGAATATAGACTTTCATGTTTTCATCCCATGCATTTGTTTTCTTTCTTTTTTTAAAGTTATACAAGGATTTTTATTTTTTATTTATTTGTTATTCTTTTAATCCTCACCCAAGGACATACTCTTATTGATTTGAGAGAGACAGAGAAAGGAAGGAGAAGGATAGAGAGAGAAACATCGATGTGAAAGTGAAACATCAATCAGTTGTCTCCTACATGCACCCCAAATGCAGATCAAACCTGCAACCTGGCTATGTGCCCTGACTGGGAATTGAACCTGTGACCTTTTGGTGTATTGGAGGATGCTCCAACCAAGTGAGCCACACTGGCCAGGGCCCATACATTTGTTTTCATACTCATTCCCCAGAGCTTGACGTAACCAAGTCCAGAGGTTCTCTAGTTCAATTTCTCCAAAGAAGATACCTTCCATCTCCTGTATGTTGAAGTAGAAGAAAGCATCTGACTACTATGGTGGCTGTAGAGGGTGAGCATCTGGGTTCTACATGATCCTTGTAAGAACTTTTAAATAATCCACACCCTTCAGCCCATTCCTTCCCTGCATATATTCTTTACCCCTCCAATTCCTTGGCTCTCTGAGGTTCCATTGCTGCAGTATCTAGGTTTTTTCCTTTCTCTAACCTAAGTCATTTGTCATTTCTCCATCGCTTTTCTTTAGCCTCTCACCTGAGGCTATTTTTCCATTGATTTTTAGAGAGAGTGGAAGAAAGAGGAAAAGACAGAGAAAAATATTGATGTGAGAGAAACACAGTGATTTCTCTCACATGCACCCTGACCGAGGCCCAGGCCAGGGAGGAGCCTGCAACCGAGGTATATGCCCTTGACCAGAATCGAACCCAGGACCCTTCGACCCGCAGGCCAACGATCTATCCACTGAGCCAAACCAGCTAGGGCATCTCCATCCACTTTTAACTTTCATATTTGATGCCTTGGGATTAAAGATGTTTCCTCACACCATTGAATATGGTGTTCGTGTTTTTATTTCTTGCTCTCTTACAAATGCCTTTAAACATATTAATTATGCCTAATATGACTAATAATAGGAAAGTGCAAATTAAACCTTCAGTAAGACACAATTTTCCACCTATAGGATTAGCAAAGATCACTGAAAAGGTTATTTGGCAGGCTTCAGTTCTTCTTTGACTGTTAGCTGGAAACCTCAGTTCCTCACAACGTAAGTCTTTCCATAGTTAGGTTGTCTGAGTGTCCTCAAGACATGGCAGCTGACTTCCTTCAGAACAAGTGATAGAAGAGAGAGAAAGTCCAAGAAGGAAGCCACAGTCTTTTTTTAAACAGCCTTATTGATATATAATTTATAAACTATACAGTTTCCTCATTCAAAGTGTACAATTCAATGGCTTTATTTACAGAGTTTTGCAACCATCACCACAATCAGTCTTAGAACTTTTTTATTATTTCCAAAGTAATCCTGAACTAAGCCATGACATCCCAAACCCCCACCTCACCACCACCCCTTCATTACATATAAAATTATATAATATCTGGTCTTTATGACTGGCTTCTTTCACTTAGCATGTTTTTAAGATTCAACCATGTTAGAGCATGTATCAGTATTTCATTTCTTTTCATTAGGTGGTCTCTTTTTGTCCAATAGCTTTTAGTGAAATTCCCACTTATTTCTATTTATATCTCTAGGTTTTTCTCTCACTGTTTCTAGATCCAAGAAAGACCTGGATCTTCTTGGCATGGAATTTGGGTTAGCACTTTCCAACCTCAGAAACAATTCCCTTTAGAACTAGTTGAGGTTCCAATTTTGCCTGTGGTCCCTGTGTCCTTGTAGTCTTTCATAATCTAATCTTGCAAGTGACATACCACTACATCTGCCATATTCTATTGGTCAAACAGACCAATCCTCATACAATGTGGGAGAGGACTATAATAGTGTGTAAATACCAGAAGTCAGGAATCACTGAGGGCCTTCATGGTGGCTGCCTACTACAGTGAGAATGTTGTCATGTTGCAATCCATGTGAGAAGTAAAGGCTTAACCTCTAAGTTTGCCCCATTTTATAGATTACCACTTACAAACAACAAAAAAGCTCACTTACTTCGCATGATAGAAAGAAAAAGCCCCGACTTGGAGGAAGCTATCCAGGAGTCAGTGTCCCTTCAGCAGCAACTTGATCAATATAGTGGTGAATATCTGGAATGAGGAAATGAGGATTAACACCTGGCTTGAAAAGAGAACAGAGAAAGAAACCAAACACTGATAGCAACTTTACTAAACACAGTTTTAGCTATATAAGTAAAGTTGAAAAACACTTTCCTGGAATAAATGTATTCACCCTGAATTCCAACAATAGCTATAGACCACAGAGAAGCAAGCAAACTGCAGCTTTCTTATGGCTTGGTCATAAATATCCACTCAATCATTTTGTCAGTCAACATATGTTGATGATAAATAAGGAACTTTTACACTCAATTCATATTTTCTGAGTTCCCCTTTGGGATATGACACTATAGTTAACAATATAATAAGGAAACGTAAAGCAAACACACAGCCCCTTCCTTCAAAAACCTTTCATTCAAAATCAAGAAAAACTAGATAAATGACACACATATTTGTTTTTAAAGACAATAAACACAAGGTGCTTAAAAGTTTTTCTTCAAAATATACATATATTGCCATTTATCTTGGATTCTCTTTTTCCATTTCCATGTGTTTTTAGTTATTGATGAAAACTGTTATATACAAGATGGCTTTTTCAATTTAAAAAAAACCCACATGTTTTAGGGCACAATGTAGCTATACCATCTGTTTGGGCTTATTTTCCTGGTTAATGTGTGTGTCAATTCAGTGGATAACTAGTAAGATGAACATTTGGAGTTCTGAAATTTCTTTGAGAGACTAATTTGTGTTAGATGGTATAGCCATGTTAAAAGACGGTAAGTTGAATCTCTTTGGTACAATTAAAATACAAGGAATTATATAAAGATAGCTTTTACTAAGCTTGGTTCAACAGAAATATTCCCGATCAACAGATTGAAGGAGCTTTTTATTTAAAACTAGAGGACCGGTGCACCGATTCATGCACTGGTGGGGTCCCTTGGCCTGCCAGTTTCAGCCCGATCCCCACAGGCCAGGCTGAGGGACCCCACGAGTGCACAAATGAGTGCACCGAGATGGTTTTGGCCTGATCCCTGCAGGCCAGACCAAGGGACCCCACCAGTGCACAGATCCATACACCAGGCCCCTAGTATGCATATAAAATCTTTGGTTAATCTCTTCCCGCCCTCCCGCCTCCCCCTTCCCTCTGAGATTCATCAGTCTGTTTCATGTTTCCATGCCTGTGCATTGAGCGTCTGCCCTCTGGTGGTCATTGCGCATCATAGCTACCTGTTGAATGGTCAGATGGTCGCTTAGGCTTTTATATATAGACTAGAGGCACGAAATTCATGCAAGAATAAGCCTTCCTTCGCCCAGCTGCCAGCGCCAGCTTCCTTCTGGCACCCGGGAGAGACAGAAAGAGAGAAACTCAGCAATTGGTTGCCTCCTGTGTGCGCCCGACCAGACTGGGAAACCTGCAACCCAGGTTTGTGCCCTTGACCAAGAATCCAACCCAAGACCCTTTGGTCTGCAGGCCAACATTCTAACCACTGAGAAAACTGGCCAGGCAGGCTGCAAACTCTTAATATCAAAAGGAAGAGGAAGTTTTAAAAAGCTTTAGGTAAGAATGATTTTCATTCTATAAAAAAGAAATAAGTATATACCATTTTACCCCCAGTACACTAGCAAAAATTAAGTGTAAAAATACCAAATACTGAGGAATAAGTAGAATTCTTATAAACTATGGGAGAGTGAGAAACAATTTTGCATTCGTTATCTCACAGTTAAATATTTACAAACTCCATAAACCAGCACCCCTACTTCTAGGTATATAACCAAAAGAAACACTTGCATATGTGACCAGGAGGCATGCATAATAATTTTTAATGCATCAATGTTTATAAATTTTTGTAAGGCTAGAAACAACCCAACTTGTACCAGCAGGAGAATAAATTGTAGTATCTTCACACAATGGAATGTTAGTATTAAAAATGAACAATCAGCCTGGCTGGTGTGGCTCAATGGTTTTGCATCAACCTATGATTCCAGGTCAGGGCACATGCCTGGGTTGCAGGAGCCACTCCCGGGGGAGGCAGGAGGCAGCTGATCAATGATTCTCTCTCATTATTGATGTTTCTATCTCTCTCTCCCTTTCCCTTCTTCTCTGAAATTGATAAAAATATATTTAAAAAAAACCAATATGGACAACCATTCTATACAACAACATGAATGAATTTAGAAACATAGTGCTAATAGGGTAAATCCCAAAAAACTATATATTGGATGATAGCATTTTTATAAAGCTCAAAAATAGACAAATTAAACAACATATTAGCATATATACATTTGTCATAAACCTAAACTTTAAAAAAGAAAACATCAATGGAATGAGAAGGACAAAATGTAGAATACTGGTAACCTCTGAGGGCAGGGGAAGAGATAGAGGAGGAACACAAAAGTAGATACAAGTTACTGAGAAATGTTCTAGCACTCAAGTTGGGTATGTCATTATATTATTAATCCTATGTGTTACATATATCTTTTATATATATTAAAAATAAAATTTAGAAATATTGGCATAATTCATTCTCCTTTCTTCCAAGTGAGAAGAGCTGATTTTTATTCTGCATGTAAAGAAACTGAGGGTAGTATGGCTCTATCTCCAAATAAAGAATGAAACAGTTCTTCAAGATAGAACCCCTCTCAAAGCTGATAGATTTTAAAGAGAGTAATCAGTTTATCTGAAATCAAGAGAATATAAGCAAAATTAAATTCAGGTGAATTAAATGGGATTTTTTTTCTAACATATGAACGGAGTATGTGGTAAACTGAACTTCCTACCTGCCAAAAAAGTATGATGATCCAGGATGGGATCTCAGCATCACCAGCTGAAGTTAAAATGTCCAGAGATAATTGGGGAAAGAGAATTTTCAGGAAAACTAGAAGCTCAGATTAGAATACCCAGCATAAAATGAGCAAAAAATACAAAAGCTAAATAAATTAATTCATTGTTTAAAAAAAAAAACCCACAAAACCCTTTCTTTAGCATAGATTTGCAGCAGGGAGGAAGAAAGGGACTGGAGTAATAGAGAAAATTGAGACAGTCCCTCAAGGAACTCATACCCTAGTAATCACACAAAAAAAGCTTTCAATGTGTAAATGGAAAACTTACTATACAGAACCAATAAAAAAGGTGTTCAGACAGAGAAAGAGTAAAATGGTCCAACAATGAGAAAAGAAAAGAATACTTAGAGGTTTTCAAAGCAATGCAGTTGATTAATCTAATGAGTAAGAGGACAGTTTTAATCTTAGGCCAAAACTGTTGAGTCTGAAATCTGGAGAGAGAGAGAGAGAGAGAGAGAGAGAGAGAGAGAGAGAGAGAGAGAGAGAGAGAGAGAGAGAAAGAGAAAGGGAAAGAAAAACAAGAAAAGTTAGTGCCCCAGCAGGTGGGAATTCACATTTATGGAGTGCTATGTGCCAGATCCTCTTCTAAATGCTTTTTATGAATTAACTAATTTAATCCTCATAATATATCTATGTAAAAGTTGGTATTATTATCCTCATTGGATAAATGAGGAAACTGGTGCCTATAGAGGTTAATTTGCCCAAGGTCACATAGTTAGAAATTTAAGAGCAGAGTTTTGAACATTGGAGATTGGATTACCCAGCCCAGTTCTTGACTACCACCGGAGGGATTTCTTGTGCCGCTCCAGCACGGCCAAGGGTGAACCTGAGGAGGGGCAGTGAAGTAATGAAGAAAAGACAGACAAGAGAATACAGCTGGGGCTCGGTGGATCTCCTGTACCTGGATGAGGACACAAAAGACCCAGCCTGCAAGCCAATGCTTTATGTTATAGTCTGATTAAAACAAGGGTAGATTAACATGTATACAAATGTTCTTGTTTTGGCAACACTTGCTGCACCTCCCACAGCCCATTAGCTACTTAGGAAGGAAATAGGGAGGGCTACAAGGTCAGACTTAATTATGCTAGGAGAGCTCTGCCCTCTATGCTGGGACTTGTTTGTGGCCCTGCCACAGATCAGCCGGAGGCTTGACCCTAGAGCCACTCCCTACAATTTCTTTTTTTCTTTTTTGATGGGGGAAAAATACTTTAAGGTGTGCATTAAACCCTTTTTTAAAAAAATGTTTTTTGTTGATTTTTAGAAAGAGAGGAAGGGAGAGGGATAGAGAGGTAGAGAAAATTTTATGAGAGAGAAACATCATTGATCGATCAGCTGCCTCCTGCATGCCCCCTCTCCCTGCCCCTGGGGATCCAGCTGGAAATCCCGGGCATGTGCCCTGACTGGGAATCCAACCAGTTATCTCTTGGTTCAACAGTTGAAGCTCAACCACTGGGCCACACTGGCCAGACAAGGAGGATTTCTTAAATAAAGGTTGGGAAAAAACAGAAGAGCTAGAAAAAGTTGTTCACATAATTTCATTAAAATTTATTTATATACAGGTGAGGTGAATTGTAAATATTGAATTTTTATCCCCAGACATGTTACACCTTGATAAATATTTGTTTAAATATGTTTTTATTTATTTTAGAGAGAGTGAGAGGAAGGGACAGGTAGAGAGAGAGAAACATCAATGAGAAAGAAGCATCCTTTGCCTGCTGCACACTCCCTACTGGGGATGGAGCCCAAAACCCTGAACATGTGTCCTGAGCAGGAATCAAAATGGCAACCTCTTGGTACATGGAATGATGCTTCAGCCAACTGAGCCAGGTCACAACTTGATAAATATTGTTGGTGTGCCTCAAAATTTTGTACTGGACAATAAGAATGTAGAATATTACAGAGAACCTAGTGGAGAAAAGCTGTGTGTCCAGGATCATGATCTTAGGAGAAAATCTCATCTTTTTTATCCCTCAGGATATGGAGATAGAAAATTACTCAAGGTAAGCCTGGCAAAGCCCTCAATTTCCACAGAATAGACTGATGTACTTTATAGCCAATCTCAGTGCATGTATGTATTTATTCAGTCTCTTTTTTATTTCTTTCTCAGCAATCTAATAACTGACTTGTTAGGACCGTTTGGTTCAGCAGTACGCTAATGCGATAAAATTGATGGGTTTAATTCCTTTTTAGCTCAGGTGACCATAAATTGCACCCCTAAACTTAGCAAACATGAGCTGTTGAATGACCCTAGAGAAACTGTGTTTGGCTCAGAACAAGTCTATCAACATTACAAAAGATAATGCTTTACTGAGTGTCAGAACTTTCATCATTGTATTCAAGAACACATTAATTTTCACAGAGAATGATAAAAGTGATATTTTTAATGTCTCACAATGAATCTCTGAAACAATCAAGAATATATACAGTGGGCCCTTGAGTTTAATTCGTTCCATGACGGAGCTCGTAACTCAAATTACTTGTATGTCAAATCTTAAAGTGAACGAGTGAGACACGTGATGCTGGGCTGATGTTGTGGCGTTCACTGTGACGTTCGCTGCACCAACTAGCGGTGGGGTTTCTGAAGCTGGCTCATAACCCGAATTTTAGCTCACAACTCAAAGCAAAAAATCGGCCGAGAGACAGCTCGTATCTCGAAAAACTCATTAGTCGGGACACTCGTAAGTCAAGGCCCCACTGTACTTGGAAAGTTCAATATACTTGCTCAGATTGACCTTACCTATGTTATACAGTTATACATGATAGAGTCTTTGCCTAACCTCACAATATATATTCAATCACTCTTGTTTTTATATAGCCAATAAAGAAACAAATAAATAAGAACAGAAATGATTTCAGTTTCTTATGGAGGAAGTATTACATGAGGACAAACTAATAAAAACAAAATCCCAAATAAAAAATGCTAATTTATATGCTTACAATAAAGTGATCTGATGCAAATTATATAATTCATTGAGTGAAAGAAACCCACAAAGCAGTGACTGAGCTTTATTTAGCAGACTAGTGACCCAGTGCATGAAATTCGTGCACATTAAAAGGGAATTAGAGGAAATATTTTAATATTGCTATTTGCCCTTTATAATAGAAGTGTCAGAGATGAAAGAAAATTAGTAAAATGTACATGAAAATCTTCCTCCTGTCAGAGTCTGGGGCACTCCATGGGAACCAGAGTCAAGTCCCCGCCCACCCACGTGCACCTCAAAATCGCACGAGACCCAGACCCAGCCAGTCCCGCCCCCATTGGGCTAGATCCAGACCTGGCTGGCCCGCTGGGTGGGGGGCGCAGCCTTAGGTTGCCTGGCCCGGCACCGGGGTAGGGGGCATGGCCTGAGGTCCCCCGGCCTGGGCTAGGGGGTGTGCCTTGAGGTCCCCTGGCCTGGGACAGGGAGTGTGGCCTGAGGTCTCCCATCAAGCTCCGCCAGGCCGGGGGGTCACAGCCTCAGGTCCCCCGGCCTGGGGCAGGGTGCACGGCCTGAGGTCCCCTGGCCTGGGCTAGAGCAGGGGGAATGCCTTAAGGTCCCTGTCAAGCCCCACCAGGCAGGGGATGAGCTCTGAGGTTCCCCATCAAGCCCTGCTGAGCAGAAGGGCATGACCTGAGGTTCCCTTGTCAAGCCCTGCCGAGCAGGGGGCACAGCCTGAGGTCCCCCGCCCAGTGGAGCTTGGCAGGGGAACTCAGGCTGTGCCCCCTGCCCAGCAGGTGCAGCATGAGGTACCCCAGCCTGGCGCCGGGGCAGGGGGCACGGCCTGAGGTCCCCTGTCAAGCCCCACCAGGCAGGGGGCGCAGCCTCAGGTCCCCTGCCCTGGCCCAGCACCACGCAGCCTCAGGTCCCTGCTGATTGCTCATTAAGGCTCGTTATGGGAACTCAGCGTCTGCTGTGGGTGCAGCCATCTTGTGTTACGGAATCCCTGCCTCTGCCATGGGCACCACCATCTTGACCATTATGGAGTGATGGTCAATTTGCATATTCCCTCTTTATCAGATAGGATTCTGCTGCTCACTAAACTAAAGCCAAATTTTTAACATGCCCTGACATCTGACAAGGCCACAATAATAGGGGAGGTGCCTCATTATTATCCAAGAATATTCAGAGGAAAGGAAAAGGATGGTGAAAGGCAAAGTTAATACGAAAATTTATCAGATTAAGAATGAGTATAAGTAAATCTCCAATTTCAACTGGAAATAGAAATGGCTCAAATTATCTTTATAGACAATCTCAGTGCATGTATGTATATTTTTATTGATTTCAGAGAGGTAAGGAGAGGGAAAGGGAGAGAGAAACATCAATGATGAGAGAAAAACATTGATTGGCTGCCTCCTATAGGCTCCCATGTGCCCTGATTGGGAATCAAACCACTGGGACACTCAACCACTGAGCCACTAGCTGGCAAGAAATGTAAAGTTTTGATGTCTGATATTTCAGAGTAGAGATAGAAACCACACTCTTAGTAAGGGTTAATATTCTAAACTTCTCCAAAGTAGAGGTATGGGAAGGAGGGAAGGAGACAGGGAGTTATTCAATGGCAAAGAGTGCAAGCTATGAAAGAAAATTGTCTAGGTTAAATTCCTAGCTCTGACACTTGGTAGCTGTGTGATTTTGACAGGTTTTCTTAATCTCTCTATGCCTCAGGTTTCTCATCTGTAAAATGAGGATAACAGAACTTACTTATAAGGTTGCTGTGAGGACTTCATCAGCTAATATATACAGTGTTTACACAGTGCCAGCTTTATAATAAGAGCACTATATAAACATTCCATTTTTTATTAAAAGATATCTAAAGACTAATATCAATGGAGATATTTAATCAGAGAATCAAGAAGAAATCTGATACAAGTGTGCAATCTTTTATCCCAAATCCTTGGGGCCAGATGAGTTTCTAAATCAAATATTTTAAAAATAATTTAGGAGTTTAATATATTATGCTGTCTACATTTTACTTAACATGTATAGCCTGGCTAGTGTGGTTTAGTGGTTGAGCATTGACCTATGAACTAGGCAGTCACAATTAAATTCCTGGTTAGGGCACATGCCCAGGATTGCAGGCACGATCCCCAGTAGGGGGCATGTATGAGCCAGCTGATCAATGATTCCCTCTGATCATTGATGTTTCTATCTCTCCCTCTCCTTTCCTCTCTAAAATCAATAAAAATATTTTTTTCAAAACAAAACAAAACATGTATTATCCTGGGCAGCAGCCCTTAATCAAACACATATTTCCACAATGAAATGCATCAATAGTAACACCAAATGGAATAAATGAAGACTTTTGAGTCATGTCAATTCCAGTTTTTGCCACCAAACAAATTAAGAAAATAATTTGGGATTTTTCTCAGAAGATGGCGGCGTAGTAAATGCCTGTACTCACTGCCTCCCACAACCACATCAAAATTACAACTAAAATACAAAACAACTATCATCCAGGACCACTGGAAAGCTGGCTGAATGGAAGTCCTATAACTAGAGAAGTATTAAAGAAAGCACACTGAGACTGGTAGGAGGTGCCGAGATTCGGACCAGGCTGGGCCAGCACCCACGTGTGCCGCTTTTTTAATCGGGAGGGAGATGTCTCTGTGGAGGCCGCCGGGAGAAGCTAGGGATCCCAGCCCCATACCAGACCCCCAGCCCAGGGTTCCAGAGCTGGGAAAAGAAGTCCCTACGGGCAGTAAGAACTGTGAGCTATAAAAACCAGCATAGATTGGGGCTCAGTGACACAGAGGCTGCTGGAGACCCAGCTGTTCTTCTTAAAAGGCTGGCAACAAGAATTGAACTTACAAGGTCCTGCTTCCTCTGAGCTCCAGCTCCAGGAAGAGGCTCTGGGGAACATAGACACATATGAGGAGGAACTGGATTGTCTGGCATCTGGGCAGGAACTCAGGGAGGCTTTCTCCCAGATGGAGGTGCTGGCAGGGATCATTGTTCCTATGCTGGGAGCTCCCAGGTCACAGGGCTAACTGGCAGCCATTTCTGTTTGCTCTGCCCTAGTGATTCCCTAAGACCCCACCTCATCCAATTTACCTCACCCAAGCTGTGTGCAGCAGCTTTTGCATATAAATGGCCTTTCCTTGCTCAGGATAAAATCTTTCAAATAAGCTGCAGCTGGGCCAGGGAGTGCCAAACCTATCAATAAAAGGCCCAAGACCCAGCACCAGCACCAATCTGCCTTGCTTCACAGCTGGGTCTCATCTAGGCACTTCCAAACCCAATACAAAGAGGAAGAATCTGAAGATCTCTCTGTAGCTCCTGCTGGGTGGCCCCAGGCAGTGGCTGACTTTGCACCTCTCTGGAGACCCAAGAGCCAGTGTACCCAGTGGTCAGTGTCAGACCATACCAGTTAACAACTCTACACATCCATAAGTGACACACTCAAGGGGCAGACACAGTAAGCACCAAAGCCCCACTGAAGCAAGTCCTGATCCACAGGGGTGTCTCCTACACAGCAGCTCTCTCGCTATAGTCACAGCTGGACCTCACTGCCAATTGGCCTGAAGGTCGATTCCTCCCAGTGACACCAACAACAATCAAGTCTCAACTACAACAAGACTATGCTCACAGCCCACAAAGGGGTGTACCTAGAGCTCTCAGCTCAGGTGACTGGGGAGGCTGAGCCACTGGGCTCTAGAAAACACCTACTACACAAGGCCACTCTACCAACTCAAGGAGACCTAGCAGCTCTACCCAATACATAGAAACAAACACAGGGAAGCAGCCAAAATGCAGAGACAGGAAGGCATGTTGCAAATGAAAGAAATGGAATTGCAGATGTATTATTGTGAATCTCTGCCTGTTTGTAGTCATAACTTTTATTGTATTAAATAATGAAATAATCATGGGAAATAGAGCAACAATGATATTAAATGAATTTTCTTTTCAGAAAACCTAATGAGTACCCAGAAAACCTAATGAAATGATTTTCTCTTTAAAAAAAGAAAAAAAAAAGAATGTATAAGTAATTATCACATGGGATGTTACCTGGATTATACTTGAGGATTTTATGTGTCATAAATTGTTCACAATGCCTGAAATATCTCCCCAGATATCCCCATGGATGACTATTTCAGGTCTCTGATCAAATGTTACTCCCTCTTCAGAAAGGTTTTCTTGATCATACTATTTAAAATGTCAGGTGGGAGGCATGCACACACACAATCTCACAGAAAACTTTTCCCCCTTTCTTTGTTTTTCTTTTTAGAACTTATCCACTATCCAGCAATATATTATATATTTGTTTATTTGTCTTACTAGATTGGCAAACTACGAAAGCAGGAATTTGTTTTAATCGAGCACTTAGAACAATGTCTGGCAAATAGGCAGTTGATAGATACTATTCAATAAATGGCTGAAGAAAATAAAGCTGACATACCAGTAAACAGTGGTGGGTCCCAAGAACTAGTCCTGATATGGCAGGCAATACCTACTTTAAAAAGGAAATTCAAGGCAAAAAAAAAAAAAAGTTATTTCAACATATGTTTATGTAATATGCATATTAATGGGACTTCAAAATAGTAATTAAAAACATTTCATCTTTATACACATACTTACCAAGTAAATATTGATTCACTATTTAGAAAGTAAAAACTAATCATTACATTTACATTTACACTGCATTTGTATTTAATAATTAATTTTTAGTATTTAAGTAAACAAGAAGGAAAAGTATACTTAAAAGAAAAAAATGCTATAGCACAAAACATTAAAAAATTTACTTTGTATTCCCCCTCATGCACAAACATTTTATTCACCATAAAAAGAAACACAAATGATCATCTAATTGGAAAGTGCTACTACATTCAGTTGTACTGTAAAAATGGCCTAAATTAGCTTCGGAGAACAGTGGCATCTGGTTGTATGTACACACCAATATATATACATATATCGTCTTGCTCCAGGTAGTAAAATGGTAACACACTGATATTCTAAAGTAAGCAAGCGAAGGAGTTTGGGAATCACCATAAAATGCGCAACAATGTACTTTCCAGTCTAGACAGATGACTCTTGGAAAGGCCCAGCTTTTCTCTCCATCTCTAACCTCATCCATATATTATTTGTGCCTTTGGAATTACTTTTAAAGAGAAGAAAAGGGAAAGGTGATATTAAGAATTTAGGCCACACTCTTGGAAAAAGTACAAAAAAATAACTACCATTTTCAAATTACCATACTTGTATCCTATAAATTGACATTCCATTTATTATGGTTAAAAGTAAGATAATAATTTCAACATCTGTTACTTTTACCTTTGCACTTTTTTCTTTCCATTACTCTTAAAACAGGAAATAGAAACAACCCAAAACACAAAAATAAAAGAATGCTCTAACAGTAGCTTTCAAACTGTGCTATCCCAGATTATGCAAGGATTTTCAATTAGAATTACTTGAAAAAAATAATGGAATTGAGACTGTATATGTTTCTCTTCCTGAAATAAGACAAGTTAGCACTGGGCCAGGTGTTGTTTCTTAACCATGACTTCAGGATGGGAGGAGATGGTTAAAAGAGGTGAAGCTAGACAACTCATACCAAAAAAAAGATCAGAAGCTCACAGTTATAATCTGACAATGAGATCAAATTTTAATAATTACTGCCCCCTTTGCTCTCAAGTCCTATATTATTTAGTGAGTTTCATCTAGATAAACACATTTAGATGGTACTGAGGATAGGGTGAGGAGTGAATTTCCACAGCTCTACACCCTCAGCAGAGAAGGTTCTGCTTACCTGCTTCTGAGAACTGGTTCAATAGCATGTTAGCATTTAAGGAGTAAACCAAAGGGTCCACTTCAATAACTCTTACACTAACAAAGAAAAAAGCTGCCCTTATTTAAGTGAAAATTCACGATCACTAGCTTAGTCTGTGTCAGGGCACATATGAACTACACAAGTCTCATGCTTTTGACCCTCAGTTCCTTAAGTCCCAAGACTGGAATGAAACCAGATAAATGCCTGAGGAACCACTTCACACCCCAAACACGTGCAAACTTTGTTCAACAGAACACTTTACTGCCAAAATGGAGTTGGCAGAAATTTGGAGCCAAGGCCCCCAGGCTGCATGATCTGCTGGCACCAGAAAGCTTAAAAATCTTAACATAATACTGCTCAGTTTGAGTTCCACCAATTTGCTTGAGACGCCTTCCCCAAATTTGACTTGAGAAAGATGAAAGCTGCCATCAAGAAAGACTTTATTAAGACTTATCCTCTATATAAAAATAATTTGATTTCCCACTCCTGATGGTCATACCTCTATATTCCTTGATGGTTATGTTTATGCTATAAATCTAATGCAGTCTATTTTA
Organism: Myotis lucifugus; assembly: GCF_000147115.1. Taxonomy (NCBI): domain Eukaryota; kingdom Metazoa; phylum Chordata; class Mammalia; order Chiroptera; family Vespertilionidae; genus Myotis; species Myotis lucifugus. Next base: position 5,384,845 of record NW_005871076.1, on the reverse strand, counting down.
TGATGCATGTAAATTCAATTTTGTTTAGTACAGGGAGAACTAAATTAGTTATGACAAAGTTCTACTTAGAAAACATTTGTATCAAATAACCCCCATATATCACAATTTATTACCCTCAAAAGTGTGAGAAATTAAAATATAGAATATCTGTAAATTGCTATTATTTTGCATTTGATTTAGCTTGTTCTCTCATTTTTCTGAATTTGAGTAATCATTTATTTGTATACTAGAGGCCCGGTGCATGAAATTCATGCACTGAGGGGGAGTGTCCCTCAGCCCAGCCTGCACCCTCTCCAATCTGAGACCCCTCGGGGGATGTCCAACTGCCGGTTTAGGCCCAGTCACTGTGGGATCGGGCCTAAACTGGCAGTCAGACATCCCTCTCATAATCCAGGACTGCTGGCTCCCAACCGCTCGCCTACCTGCCTGCCTGATTGCCCCTAACCACTTCTGCCTGCCAGCCTGATTGCCCCCTAACCACTCCCCTGCCAGCCTGATTGATGCCTGACTGCTCCCCTGCCGGCCTGGTCCCCCCCAACTGCCCTCCCCTGCCGACCCGGTCCCCCCCAACTGCCCTCCCCTGCCAGCCATCTTGTGGTGGCCATCTTGTGTGAGGGTATGACAGTCAATTAGCATACTACCTCTTTATTATATAGGATGAACTATTTAGAAAGTGAGGAAAGAAACCAAGAAGAGTTCTTCTCTTTCAAAACGTTCAACAAATTAGCCTGGCCAGTGTGGATCAGTGGTAGAATGTTGACCCAGGAACCAAGGGGTCACTGGTTTGATTCCTGGTCAGGACACATGCCTGGGTTTCAGACTCAATCTCCAGTAAGGGGTGTGTAGGAGCAGCCAATCTTTCATGGGTGTTTCTATCTCTTTACCCTCTCCCTTCCTCTCTCTCTAAAAATCAATAAAGGAAAAACAATTTTTAAAAAATATATTTTATTGATTTTTTTACAGAGAGTAAGGGAGAGGGATAGAGAGTTAGAAACATCAATGAGAGAGAAACATTGATCAGCTGCCTCCTGCACACCCCCTGCTGGGGATGTGCCCGCAACCAAGGTACATGCCCTTGACCGGAATCGAACCTGGGACCCTTTAGTCCGCAAGCCGATGCTCTATCCACTGAGCTAAACTGGTCAGGGCGGAAAAACAAAATTTTTTAAAAAGATTCAACAGTTAGGTCCTATTTGGGATCTTCATAAGCTTGATGAAATTTAATGAGGAAAACTGCACCTAAATTTAAAATTGTAGTTAGAATACCAGCAACTATACAACTAGTAATTTTAAAGTTGTAAATGCTTGCCCTGGTCGGTTTCGCTCAGTGAATAGAGAGTTGGCTTGGGGACTGAAGGGCCAGAGTTCAATTCTGGTCAAGGGCACACGCGGGGTTTACAGGGTTGATCCCCAGTAGGGGGCGTGCAGGAGGCAGCTGGTCAATGATTGTCTCTCATCATTGATGTCTCAATCTCTCCCTCTCCCTTCCTCTCTGAAATCAATAAAAATATTATTTTTTAAAAAGTTGTAAATGCTTGATAAATATGCAGTATTGAGAAACTATAGCTTGCTTTGGAAGGTTAGCTTGTGCTGTTTCCACAAGAGATCAAGTTTACAGTAAAGATGCTTGCTCCTCATATAACTAAAAATGGTGGTGGTGGGGAGCTTATTGAGGTGAAACTTTCTAATCTTTTCCCTCAGTACCTCCATGTATTTTAATAATTTCTCTTGACTTTCTATTTTTTCCTCTTCTAGAACCTCCTGGACAAAACACCCTTTAGGATATCAAGTTGCAGAAGACTGCAGTTTCAAAGATATTTATATAGTAGTGCTGCCACCTAAAGATGAGGTGAATAAAGAAGCAATTCAAAGGAAATGACCCATCATTCTTAAAATTCTTAAACCTGTCTCAAACATTTTCTCACCTCTAACTAGGCATTGATAAACATTATGTTGTTAGTATGGGAGTTGAACTGTTTCACAATAACTTACTGCTGAGCTGCAATTTTCTATGGCAGAAAATTTCAAGCTCAAAATTCAAATCTTTTAGAGTCTTCTATGGTTTGGGGTCTCCAAGAATATCTCCCGAAATCATTTCTTTCAGACATTAGACACTGCCTACCATACATGGCGTGTGTGTGTGTGTGTGTGTGTGTGTTGGGGGGGAGGGGGGGCGGTGAAAAGATACCTGGAAGTAAACATTTGCGGGATTTCCGATTTAGTGGATAAAGAAGTGGGAGATAATATAGCTATGATATTTCCCTCTATCACTGACAGACTTGCAACTGTGAACTAATACTTATTTTTTGTAACTCAATTTTCTCGTCTATAAAATGGGGTTAATTTCACTTTGCTCCTACTTACCTCGCAGGTTAATTAGATAAGCTTATTGGAAAAGTAAGCTTATTGACTTCTCTGAAATTAAAATGATAAAGATGGTGAAAGCAGTTTCCTTTTTGTTTTGTAGCTAATAATTTTTAACAGATCCACTTTCTATGCACGCAGTGTTGCAGAATGAAGATGTGACAGCATACGAAGCCAGGAAAAAAGTTGCCGTGCACCAAAAATCTTGTTAAACTTGGTACGATTTCAAGGCAACTCTTAAGAGGACATTTTATAGCTGTGCATTTCAATCTCTGCATAGCAATTTATGAAAAATTAACTCGCCCCTTTTGCTTTCTCCCTCTCGGCCCAAGGACGCACACATAATATTTATCAGAGTTTTGTCCTTAGTCACAGTCCCTCCAAGGGGCCCAGTTTCACCTACACTGCGTGGGAGGCTGGGCAGCAAACCCCACACTTCCTGTCAAGGATTCCCGGGGCGACAACCCGAACGCGGCCGACCCACCTTCCTCTACGCTAATTCTGCCCTTCCAGCCCCGCCCGACCGGCGTTTGAAGGCCAAGGTGAGACCCTCCCGGGAGATAAAAGGCCCTTTGCCTCCAGAGAAATGAGGGCGGGACGAGGGCCGGAGGGGGGCGGAGGGAGGGTGACGCGCTGGTAGCTGCACCAACTATGACTCTGAGGGCCCTAAACTGGAGCTGACGCAGGCCCTGCAGGGCCCCGTTCCCGCTAGAGCCTGGCTTCGGCCTTCAAATCCCAAGAAGGGTAAGTCCTCCAGAGGCCGCTGCCGGCGGCGGATGGAGGCAGTGCGGGCAGAGAGTCCGCGGGCAGCCCCCTCCTCAGACGCGCTTCCAGGCCTGGGCCGCTGACTGTTGACGCGCCGACGGTGGAGGGCGCGCGCACGCGCAAGATGGGGGCGGAGGGAGCGCGCTCCGCGGCCGCCGCCGCCGCAACTGAATCCGAGGGACGTGAGGGCGGAGGGCGAGAGCCACGGAGGGGGGAAAATGGTGGGTAGCGCGGGGCGCGCGCTGACGTCGCCCGGAGTCACGCACGGAGCGCCGGGTTACGCGCCGACGTCTGGCTGCCACGACTTGCCGTCTGCAGCGGCGGCCGCGGCGAGCGGATCCCGTCGGGGAAGGAGGAGGAGGGGGGAGAGCCCAGGGGGCTGTGAGTGAGCGGGAGAAGCCGGGTGTGAGCGGGGCCAGCCCGCGGGAGGGAGAACGAGCGAGAGCCGAGCCAGCCTTCCGAGTCGCCTCCTCCTCCTCCCCTCGGCGTCCCGCCCCCGCCTGCCAGCCCGCCCTCCTCCCTCCTCGGGCAGCGGAGCTCCAGCGAAGCGCAGCTCGGCTCGCGCCGCTGTCCAGGACAGGTGTGGCGCGCGCGCGCCCTCCTCCCCCTTCCTCGCGCCTGCCGAGCGCGCGCCCTCCCTCACCTGCGGCAGGACAGCGCCCGCCCGCCCGCCCGCCGGGTAAGCCCCTCGCGACCTTTCCTGCGGCCACTGCCACAGCTCGAGCCCACCCCGTCCCTCTAATCGCCTTCCTACCCCCCAGGAATAATTACTGTACTAGTAATTATGTCTGTGTATTAGACATCCCCGCACCCTCCCTCGGGAGACCCTGGCAGTGCAGCAACGCCCCCCCTCCCCCGTCGCGCAAGAATGAACACCTCCAAAAAAGAACAAAACAACACGCCCCTTAAAGAAAGAAAACAATCCTACCTCCGCAGGCACTGGAGACCACCAGTGGTGCCCGTTTGCTTAGCAATCCCTAAGCCCTATTTTCCCTGGCCACCTTCGCCCGGGGCCTGGGACAGTGCGCCAAACGTGGCCGACACTCCCTGCACAGCAACCCTGGCAGAAGGGGAGGGGAAGGAGGGTTCTAGGCTCCACTACCAACCCCTCCTCTCCTGTGTTCAACCTCCCCCTTCCCCCCCCCCCCCCGTAATACATACACCCGCCCAGGATTCGTTGTAAAAATGAAAAATAATAACATTCATGCTGACATCGCAGATGAAGCCAGGCCCAAGGATGGGTGGCCCGCGCAAGGCATTTTTGCTGCCCCACAGAGCTAGGTCAGCTCAACAGCCTCCTCTGCCTTTGATGGGGGCCAAAGGAATGGTTGTGAAGCCGGAGGGGCTTCCCTTTGAGCAACAGTGCGCTCCAGAGGCGGGTGAGATGTGTGTAGGGGAAAGGACCCAGGGACCTCCCACCCCCGCAGATATATCTGCCTTGAACCTGAACTTGGATAGAGAAAGGCCCAAGAGTCCGACTGGGGCAACTTTCTTTGGTTCGTTGTCTACCCCTGAATAAATGCCACCTTAATCTCGCTGTCTCTGCAGACCCTCTTGAGGGTTCTAATTCGTTCTTATTTGGGCCCCTTACGTTTCCGTCCGACCAGGCGCTTTGGGGCAGCTTTTTGCAGCGGTATCTGTGTTTGTGTCTCGCGTCCTTGGAAGGGAGGTTCTAGTGCTTTACAATAGGCTAAATTGGGTTTGACAGCTTTGGGTAGACTGTCAGAAAAGAAAAGGCTTTTTTTTTTTTTTATTACTTCAAGACCCCCCACTGTTTCCCTCCCAAACGGACGTTTTCAGATTTCGGCTTTGAGAATTGGAGTGTTGATTAGTGTGTGGAGGGAGTTGCTGATTTCATTCCTTTGGGTACTAGTAAAACCATTTAAGTATCTTCCGGAAGAGAGAGAGCTATTGACCTTTGCATTGGTTCTGTTTGGACCTGTTGGGTACATAAAATGTCAGTTTTCTGAAAATTTTTGTCTAATTTAGAATGTGTGGTAGGTTTATTTAACTCTTCTGAGAATGCTTAAAATGAAAACGTTTTGTGAAAGGCGAAGATTCTATTACATGGATTGTTCTCTTCAGATTTTAAATTTATATCTTTAACCCTACGCATTAAAATAGCATTGAAGAGGCATAATATTAAAGTTCAGGTGAGCTATAGAAAGGGGATGCGCATTTTTTAAAATGATTGGTGAAATAATATTACTATTAGCCTTAGTTGTTGTCATTAAATGTTAAGATCTACTTGAGAGTCTCCCATAATTTTTCTGGTAGATAGCCATGAGAAGTGGTAATTTCTCCACTTTGAACACTTGCAGTACAACATTCCAGTTTTAATGATTTGGATATTGAAGATAATTGTCTAGTTTAAGACAGGCATTTAACCTAAGCAGCACTTGAAAACATGTTTTAGTGTTCTTGTTCTCTTTTATTTTAGAAATTGTGATTTTGTGAAATATTAATCGTATATTGTTTCTATTGGAAACTCTATAATCAAACGGGCTTATTATCCAGAAGAAGATCCCCTGTCTCCAAGTTTATTTTATAAATGCATGTGCTAATTTTTACTTTTAAAAAGCAAAGCTGAATTAGGTTATTTCAGAATCACCCATAGTCCAGGCTGAGGGAAATTGAGGCTTTTTTCTTTTTGGTTTTGCCTAATATCTGTTTCACTTGCAAACAATTTTTTGTTGGTAAGAGTTTGTTAAAGACAGATGATGGGATTAAAAATAAAGCAATCTATTCTCTTCAAAATGTCTGTTAGTGTTACTAAAAGCACAAGAAATCTAGAGACATTTATCATTTTTTAATGTAAGCATACTTTGAAAAAGGGAATCTTTTATGATTTTTTCATTAACACATTTTGTTGCATATTAATATAATATATTTCGTTTTTCTATTTCCTACATTGCATTGAAATTTTAAATTTACAACTACTTATTTTAAAATTACATATTTAAACAGATAGACACTAAAACTGGCTTTTCATTTACCAAGTTAGTATATTGTTTAGGTAGTTAACCAATGGTTAGAAGTCATTTTAAATCCACAAATTTTCTAATGGATTTTCAATGTTAGGATGAAAATCTGACTTTGAAATTCTACTTAAGGTTCAAACTTTTTGTTTTAAGACTTTCCCTGAGTCATTATTCATTCTTCTTAGATTATCTTTTTAAGGCTACTGTATTCTATAACCTAAGAAAAACTACCTTTCACCACCCTCCCAATCTGACCGAAAGTCCAGATTTACAGGCTTATCCTACAATTAACTCTTGTTTGAGCAGTGAAAAAATGTACTAAATATCAAATTTTTCATTGAATTGTTTTTGGAAAAGGCATTACTCTCATTTGCTTTTTTAGATACATTTAAAAAGTAGGTGGGAAGCTGGTTTATAATAGCAAAAATTTTATATATATACATGTAGAATAAATAGCATAAAATAAGTAAGTACATATTTATGCAGAGAGATCCAGGTTTCAGTTGTTTATTTGAGCTTAATATTCCCAGTTTAATCGTTCAAATGATATTTAACTTATGTTTTGTCTAGAAATGTCATCAGTTACTTCTGTACTGGGGAACTAAGAACTCGGTTCCTGGATACACTTTTTCACAAAATCAGAACATTCCCAAACTAAAATTGCTTCAGAACCCCTGAACATAATCATTTGGGACAGGGCAAGAAATTTAGACTCCAAAGGTGGTCCAAGAAGGCTGACTGCTTAAAGCCCTAGTTTTCTGCCCTGGGGAAGTGACCATTAGCACGGAAGAAGGCTGGCGGGTTGGCGCGTGCCCCCTCATCGCAATCCTATTGGCTTTGTTGCTGCCTTGCGCTCTTCTGAGGGGGCAAGAGCTTGGTATAGCGCAGGATAAACACTTGAGGAAGAGCAGCGACTCTTCTAGCTCGGACTTCACCAGATCTTACCCTCAGCTTACAAGTGGTACCAAAATGCCCCTGCTCCGCTGGGTTCTGTAAGGAGACCCTGCCACTCAGCGTTTGCGTCCGTTTGGGGCTGGGGTCTATCCAGGGTCCTGATCGCTGCTATGGGAGCCTGGAGAAGCCTCCGCTTCTTTATACGTTTTTCTGTGTGGCTCGAAGTGCGCTTATAGTTCCTACGTCCCCTTCCCGACAGGAGAGGGAGTGCAGGAAAATCAGCATTGAAAGGGAACTATGTGATACTGGAGGATGCCCCCCAAACTAAGGGCAAGTTCTTTATGGTGCCCAAAGCCTGGATTTCTACCTCTTAGTGGGCTTCCCCATTAGGAAGTCATTTCCAGGACCACTGGCCAGGTGAGTGATTCTAGAGCTGGCTCACAAGATTACCTCAGTTGGCTCTTTGGTAGCCAGGGTGCTTTTTGCCCTGTTATCTCTTGAATAGGAGTAGCGAACGTCAGCCTAGAGCTGAAGTAACTAATGCTGGGTAGAATGGGGCCCTTGCTAAGAGAAAAAGAAAGCTGTGGATACCTAGCAGGCAGGTTTGCCCAGGATGTTGCGAAGGGAAATATTAGGGCTTTGAAGGCTCAGGTATTGACAAGGCTTATACCTTGGACTGGTCTGGGTTTCTTGATCATTAGTACTATTTTCACCCCTCTCTTTTCCAGGAAGCTTGGGCAGCCATGTACTCAGCTGTTTCCAGGGCTAAGAGTGAGGGAGACAAGTCTCCTTACTGGAGGGGGTGCAGTATGCTCAGTGGGAATGGAACCCATTGATGGGATAGGCGTACTCTTCTCAGGATGGAGGCAGCAATCCATGCTTGAGAAAGTCAGGATTAGGGCTGTTAGGTCTGTACCTTCTGAGCCCCCTGTAGAAGGTGATGGGTAGAGGGTAGGGACATTGGCAGGGGGTCCTCTGGAGATAGGCCTTAGCTTTCCTACAGCTGTTAGGACTGCAGGCTTCAGTGAGGTAGTTATGAGCATTCGCTATATATTTTGGAGAAGGAAAATAGGCCTTAGATTATGCCTCAAATGTAGGAAGAGAAAAATCAATGATTTCTGAGACTAGAGACAACCCCTTTAGCTGTCACTGTCCAAAGACTCATTGGTTAACTAATGGTCGGTAACCTAGCTGTCTGCCTAAAAAAGCAGCAATCATTTAATGTTTTACTTTTTGAGAGGTGGGGGCTCTCCTTGACACTCGGGAGTTTCTGGGAGGGGCAAAATGATGAGTGAACCTGTGTTAATGAATCCCGTAAGGAACTGCGTTTCCCAGGAAATTCCTGGCATTTTTAGCTCGTGAATATCCTAAAGCCTGCTTGATTTTCTCCTCCATTCTGGGTCCTTCCAGAGAGGAAGAAGAGTGGGCTAGGGGCTGAAGGCTCGGCAGGGCCTGGTTCATCTGCAGAGCTGGCCAGCAACCTAGACTGGGCTGAGCCCTAAGCAGAGTTGCCCCCCTTCCCCAAATCTCGGAAGGAGGAGGGGGAGGTAGGCAGGCAGTCTGGGTCCCAAAGCGGGCTGGTGGAAGGTTTTTGGGTGAGTGGGGGGTTTCTTTTTGATTGTTGTTTGGGGGGAAGGGCATAGCCAACTGGAACAGGCATTGCGGGCACCCCGGCCCTGGTGCGGCCGCCGTCCTCTGCTCAGCTCCCCCCGCCGGTGAGTGCGCCCGCCCGACTGTGCGGGGCTGCGGTTGGGGGGAGGGGGGAGCGGGATCATCTGAGGCCAGAGCCGCTGCGCTGGGAGGGGGAGCGGCGGGAGCGAGGGGAGGGACCGGCTAGGTGTCTGCTGCTCCGCGCCACTGCTGCCGGCGCCCCGACCTCATCCCCGGCAGCCCCTTCTGCAGCTAAGGGTTACTGCTGCACCACCTCTCCTCTTCCTCACCCTCCTCTGCGGCCAGGGCTCTGCGGTAGGAGACAGCCCAGCCTGGCGGCATGTGGGCCGTTCTGGGTTTGGGTCTGGGTCTTGTTGGGGCCTGCAGGGGAGGGGTGGCCGTGACTTGGTGTCCCTCTCTGCAGAGGGCTCTGCTGCGCTGCGAAGGCCCCTACCCCCACATCCCTTTGGGGTCACTGGAAAGCAGAGCTCAGGCCCGCTCCCTATGCTTAGTATGGCAGCTCTCTTCTCACCCATAGTCCCCCAACTCTCCGGGCCAAGGCCGCCCAGGGTCTGGCCAACAGCGACAGCCACAGTGGTGGCGGCAGCAGCAGCTTCGACGCAGCGC
>NW_005871076.1:5247017-5375159 GCF_000147115.1 Myotis lucifugus | reverse complement strand
GCAGGGTGGTGCGGCGCTTGGGCTCGGGCGGCTCCCTGGGGCACCCGGGCTCAGGCTCGGGCTCCGGCGGGGCGGTGGTGGCGGCGGGGGCGGCGGCGGCAGTGGCGGCGGCGGGGCCCGGGGGGGTTGCAGCATGAGACGCAGGAGCTTGGCCTCCAAGCGGGTGGACATCCAAAACAAGCGCTTCTACCTGGACGTGAAGCAGAACGCCAAGGCCCGCTTCCTGAAGATCGCTGAGGTGGGCGCGGGCGGCAACAAGAGTCGCCTCACTCTCTCCATGTCAGTGGCCGTGGAGTTCCGTGACTACCTGGGCGACTTCATCGAGCACTACGCGCAGCTGGGCCCCAGCCAGCCGCCCGACCTGGCCCAGGCGCAGGACGAGCCGCGCCGGGCGCTCAAGAGTGAGTTCCTGGTGCGCGAGAACCGCAAGTACTACATGGATCTCAAGGAGAACCAGCGCGGCCGCTTCCTGCGCATCCGCCAGACGGTCAATCGGGGGCCCGGCCTGGGTTCCACGCAGGGCCAGACCATTGCGCTGCCCGCACAAGGGCTCATCGAGTTCCGCGACGCTCTGGCCAAGCTCATCGACGACTACGGAGTGGAGGAGGAGCCGGCAGAGCTGCCCGAGGCACCTCCTTGACTGTGGACAACAAGCGCTTCTTCTTCGATGTGGGCTCCAACAAGTACGGTGTGTTTATGCGAGTGAGCGAGGTGAAACCCACCTACCGCAACTCCATCACCGTGCCCTACAAGGTGTGGGCCAAGTTCGGACACACCTTCTGCAAATACTCGGAGGAGATGAAGAAGATTCAAGAGAAGCAGAGGGAGAAGCGAGCTGCCTGTGAGCAACTCCACCAGCAGCAACAGCAGCAGCAGGAGGAAACCACCGCTGCCACCCTGCTACTGCAGGGTGAGGAAGAAGGGGAAGAAGATTGATCAAACTGAATGGAAAAAAAACCCCACACACATGCATACACACACATACATACTCACACACAACTACACACACAGAAAATATACTGTAAAGAAAGAGAGAAAATAAAAAGTAAAAAAAAAAAAAACTTAACTCCAAGGGAGCACCACCCACAGAACCTCCACCAACTGACAGTTTCTCTTCTTGACTTGCCACCCATCGCTGGATGTTGTCCACTTTATCCACCATATAAAACAGTAAGCAGCTGCTAAAACAAAAAAAAATACAAAAAGTAATAACATTATATGAACTGTGTTTCCTACTTGATTAAAAAATATAAAGAACTGAGTGTTTATTTCCCTAATTAACCAAGAACTTTTGTACACGTTTAAGCTATTATTATTAAAAGTGTTTGCAAAATGGTCAAGATTATAATATTGCTGAATTATATAAAAGTCCTTTTCATGTTGAGCTAACATTTGACTTTAGCACAAAAAAGAGATATTTTAGAACACGTAAAATAATATTTTTAGTTTTTCTCATTTTGTTACCAAATTTCAAACCTTACATGGAGGTTATTATAGTATATTTGACACCCTATATACCTGTGATTAGAGATGTGTATATATATGAGGGCTAGGCATGCTGTGTGTCTGAGCTTTGTCTAAATGTTATGCAGAAGTTTGTAGAGTTAAAGGTACGTAGGTTTAATTCATGCAAGATAAACAATAAGTGCTCTCTTTTATACAATATGCATTGCATCTGGACCTTAAACATAAAAATGGTCAGTGAAACTTCTGTGAACATGAAGAAATTATTAAAAAAGGCATTTAAATGAAATTTGCTAAGTTGTGATTTTTATGGTTGGAACCAAAGTTATTCAAATAGCAAAAGGAAATAGAGAAAGAGAGAAAAAGGAAATCTCCCATAATATTTTTCTGCATCTGTTTGCTTTGACTGAGTAGTCATTTTGTCATTGTGTATATGAGATGTACTTGTATTGTTCATAATATATTTTTTTCATTATGTGTAGAAAGATTTTAAAAACTAACGTGCAGCAATTTCCAGTGAACCTGTACTTGGACATCAGGTAGTGAGTCTATTTGTGGTCACTAGCACTGTCTCCTAAACTTGTAAGAGGTCTGAAGCTATCCTTTGGTTTTTGCCAGTGCTATTAACTTATGTAGACCTGTTAAAAAGCAGAGCAACACAATTATAGTTATCCTACTGAGCCATGGATTCTGAGTTTCCTTTTAAAAGAGAAAGCTAAGTTAAGTTGGTGTACGTAAAGGATTTCCATGTAGCTGTGGTGCTAGTTATTACTGGCTACATTATATGCTAAGTGTATTTGTGTTCCCCAAGTGTACAAGCCTATCAAAAGTATGTTCTATCATTCATATATTCAAGGTGTAGCGTATGAAAATGAAAAGCTTAGGAGAGCACTTTACCAAGCTGGTGTCCTCCAAACTGAAATTGTTAGTAACGATAGTCTTTTACAGGTTTTCATTTAAAAATGTTTGTGTGCTTTTAATTGACAACTAACTCCTTGCTGCTGTATAGTAAAATATTAATATATTTTTATCATTAAACTGCTGCATGACTATCATCTTTGAGTGAAGAGAAAATGTTATAAAAAAAGATGCCTTAAACAGTACATTTTGGTTTGGAATTCTGTAGAAAGTATTTTGTGTTTGTTTTTTTAAAAAGGACCTTGTCTGACATAGAGAGTTCTGCGGATAGAATTGTTTCTTGGCAAATTCAGACATATAGATCTAACTGCTGTATGTAGGAGACATCACCTGTAGGAGCTGGAAGGTGTCAGTGCTTCTCATATTGTAAAGCATTGGCCTAGGAAGGTGAAACAGTTGTCTTTTTGAAGGATTTTTTTTTTCTGCTGGTTCTTTGGTTTTGATTTGATATTTTTAAGCTCCCTGGTTGAGTGTGTTGTCTTTGTTTTTGAGATCTACTGTATGTGTTGAATAACAAGCTATTTCCATTGTACTGTGCATTTTCCCATTATAGTTCCCATAGTTTGCTTTTACTATTCATACAATGTTAAATATGAAGTGACCGTACAATAGTTAGGAATTTCTTTACTTACAAAATCACTGGAAATAGTTAAATTGCTTTTCCCCTTTCCCCAAGGTGCATTTTCTTATTTCCACATAGTAAAGTTGAGCTTTTACAGTGCATAATGTGACATTTGGAATGCTTATTCAACTGCATGTAAACATTAATAACCTGCACTTTTTTGTCTTAAGGTTTGTTGAGCTGTTTTGTTCACTGTACTTTAACTGTGATATGGAAAAGACTGCATTATCTGTGCTGTTACTAGTTAGGAAAGAGAATTGCTTTGATTTTGTCTCTTGTTTACTATAGCTTCTTAAAGTTAATCCTTGTACTACAGGTTGTTGGAGTACTCCTAGATCAGTGTTTTATAGTAGCCAGCAATAAGTAGTGCAGGTCAACAAAAACACAGCAAACTTAGGCTAAGTGTCCTTTCTTTGAGATGCGAGTTCTCTCATGAGGTTTTCTTTAGGGTCTAAGTTACCTAAAATGAAGCCTTTCTTACCTATAGACTTCAGATTCTGCTTGGAATCCTACTGGATCAAGAAGCACAGTTGTGCAGTTGTCTTTACACTATAACAGTTAAACACAATCTTACCAAGATTTTGAAACCATTGTCTGATTTATAGTCAGTGGGTTTTAAAAGAAATCCACATGCAGATCTTGTAAGACTTAAGAGATGATCATAGAAAAGACTAAGTGACTGTAAAGATGCTCTTATTTTGCATCTCACTTTACCTCCCCAAGCACCCTCCCAAACCTTCCCTTCTCTCTCCTGTTTCATCCCTCTCCCCTCCCCTTTCGCCCCCTGCTCCCCAGGTGCTCGGTACTTTACCAAGGTCTATATCTCAGTGTTTTATGTTGGAGTTTTTCCTTGTTTTTATTTTACTAGTTGGTAAACCCTGTTTGTGCTGAAATAAAAAAGGAAATGGTTGGTATATTTGACCATATGTGTTATTCATAGAAGACAGTATGATCAAATGTGCCAAAAATAAGCAAACAAAACTTAATTCCTGACAAGTATGCCTTATTTTTTATGATCTGCTTTGTCTTATAATTAAGGTCCAAGAGTTTGGTTAAACTATTATTTGCCTAAGTATACAAGAAAACTTGAAATGCATTGCAATATTGATGTTCTTTAAAATGAGAGACACTGTCAAGTAATTTAATCTAGAGATCAGCCACCAGATTTGAAATGCCCATATATATGTGTGTGTGTTTGGTGTTGTTGTTTGTTTGTTTTTTTTTCTTTTAAATCACCAAATCTTTTTTAAAGCTACTTTTTATTTGTGCCTCCTATTTGTCATGCTGATGTTAGAAGCAGCAGTCATCCAGCCACAGAGGGAGCTAAAGTTAACTAACCAGAACTGTAGAAATCATTATACATGCCTTTGACAACAAAGGAAGTTTATAAGAAAAGCCATGTTGGCTTTTCCTCCACTAGATACAGATTGGAGATAGATGAATATTTGCCAAATGGAAAAAACAACAATGCAAGTTAGGAAAGACAGACTTTTCCAGCTTCTCAAAAGCCATGGAGAGTAGAAACCAAAACCAACAGGGAAAATAAAAAACCTTGAAAGTCTCACTTTCTAGTTGTCCCATGCAGGGGTTGAAATTTGACTCAAAGTGGAAAATATATATCAGTGTGTTTTTTAGGTCTTCACATCTGGAGATGGATAACTATTCCAATTTGATTTTTCAGGTAATGGAGAAAGCTGCTAGTAATTTTAACCCCTGCCTAAAGAAGACAGATAATTTTATTTGGGAGCAAATACTTATTGCCTTGAAAATAGCACTGTAATAGCCTATGATAATTAGTTGTAGAATTACCTTATCCCTTTGAAACTATGCAAATTATTAAACAAGTGTAAATTAGGACTCAATTAAAGATAGTTGATTATATTGCAATCAGATGGCATTCACAAACTTAACTGGAGAATATACAAATAAAATCTATTAGTCTAAGTTTTGTATGCTAACAGAAAAATATAATTTAGCTACCTATTCTAAAAATGGTTAATATTATTAATATTGTATAATAGGACTGGGAAGACTGCCTCCTTTTTTGAAGAGAGAGAGAGATATTAAGGATTTTTATAATTGTTTTTCATCAAATTTTAATATTTTTGTCAAAATTTTAGGTATTTAATTTGTAAAACAGTTTGCTTTGTACTGGCATACAGAAAATAGGGTATTGATTTTAAACTTTTTGAAGCCAAGTGATCAAGTACATTTGTAATAAAAGTCAATGGATCTATATCAGTTGTACTCACTGTTTTCATTTCTTCTTAATATAGGAATGCTGTACTTCCTGCAGGAAAACTGAACTAAATTTGGGTGGAAGGGAGGGGAAAAGATAAGGTCATTGATAATGAGAATCTGGGTGGGTACCACTGGCCCAAGCATTTTACATAATCTTTTAAGTCAGTTAAAATTTGGTATATTAAAAAGATGCCTATGTCAATTTTTTGTCCCTGTTTTTTTTTTTTTAATGGAAATTGATGTTTGTGGGGGTTATCTCATTTACTGTTTCTGTGCTTTAACATTTTGCATTTAGCACTGTTGAAACTTTGTAAACATTTTTCTTTCATGACATTTTGAGATATCTACCGACCATTGGTGACTGGATCATGGCCATGATTATTTTTATCTCCTTCGAATGTTCACCCTCTCTTCTTCATATTCCCACTCATTTTTTAATATTACTTACATTCCAGATGATTTTAGAATGGGGATTTCTGAAATTGTTGCTCTGGTGGCTTTCATAGCTCCACAATTCATTTTATTATACATGTGAACATATTTTTAAGATTGCCCCCCATAAAACACGAGATATCAAATCTAATGACTTTTTCCCCTTTTCAGAGTCTTTTCAATATCAGAATGCGATCCTGCTTTCTAAGTAAAAGGATGCTAAAACCAGGGGATCTTTAGCAACTTGGTTTGGAACAATTGGTGATAATCCTGAGTATAACATTTATGGTTGATTTTCCCTAAATTTGAATATCTTAATAATTTAGAGGTATGTGTACTTCCCCATGAGAGTGGAATGAATAGGAAAGAGAATTTATTGGAATTGCTTAAGTGAATAAATTAACTAAAATTGTTTGTACAAAGTTGTCTGTTAAAGTTTATCCATTTTTAAATCAGACATTGTAATATTTCTGGGGGTATTTTCCGTTGCAACTTAACTGAATATAGGCCATTCATAATGAAGTACACTATAAAACTAAAGTGACCACTGCTATTAAAATTACTGTTTTCATCCAGCAGCATTAGTTACTATAGGGAATTTACAATGTGTTTTTTAAAACAGCTGATTTTAATATTTGAAGTTATTAATCCTAAAACTTAACCTAAATTCAAGGCCTAGGCCATTTAACAGGCTCTTTTTGAACATTAATTATCATGGGCTAAGTGAAGATCATCTAAACTAGCAGTGGCATGAGTCAGGTAGAATTTCTAGATGCAAGAACAACCAGATGAAAAGTGAAGGATGATTGGTTTCAAGCCAACAGTTTGTCATCTTTCAGCTGCTAAACTGACGACCAAGTTTTGATGTTGAGTGGTCTGGGCAATTTATGCCTTTAGGAAAGTTTGAGTGTGGCAAAAGTTATGTGTTAAAAATATTTTTCTTAAAGAGAATTTCATAGCTACTCATTTATTTTGTCTCCATGTTACGTTTGGTATTCATTTTCTTTTTCCTGATGTGCTTTGCTTTTGTGGAAAATTGTCTTGTTTGAAAGGTGGAAACATGGTGGTGATACTCTATGTAAAATAAAATTACTCTTACAGACCAGAAATATTTTACTCAATTTTGGAATTGCAAGATTTTAGCGTTTTTATGAATGCATACTTTGTTTCAATGATTATTAGTAATTTGCTTATTAAATTTTTGTAGCATTTCATGGGAAAATTTTAAGCTAAAGACTTTAATTTTCTTGATTTAGGATGCACTTTAATAATTCAAAAGGCCTCCAAGTTCAAGGACCAAACCTTTATGTTCTAAAATCTTAAGAAACATGGAAATATTCTTGTTAGCATGTGTTTTGGTCTAACCTGGATTAATGTAGAAGGATCCTAAGAGGACTTAAGAAAAGATGTCCTTATTGTAAACTGGCAGTCAACGTAATGAGATAGGTGACTTATGTATTCACCTTGACTTAGTCAAACAATGATGGCAATCAGCTAATGAATTATTAGTCACGTGTTGGGAGTGGGTCAAACTCGCATTCAGCTGGAGTGGATTTGACGGTTTCCAGTTCAGGTAGTTTGTTGGTGGCATTTCACCTACCTCCCTGCCTTACACATCTGGCATTTTCTTTCACCCATCTTCGTTTTCCCTTGTTTGTCTCTCCTTTATTCTTTTTGCCATAGGCTTGCCAGTGGCATTCAAGCTTACCCCATTGAGAAGGAAGTAAATAAATTGCTGACTCCTGTCTTAGAACATAGCTAATTGACCCCAGGAAAATTTTTGTGTTATGAGGTAATTGGGCAGTTTTTCTGACTGCTGTTTTCCCCATAGTCTTAGTTGGTAATTTGAAGGACATCAAAATTGTTAAGAATTTGTGAATTAAGAAATTTGTGAATTGAAGAGAGTAAGAAGTATGTGTATTTTAGGTAAGTTACTGGGGCTGAGACTTACTGCTTTGGAAATCTGAGAGCAGAAAGGAGAGAGTTGTTTGATGTGCTTGTGTGAGTGTGATAGGTATATCGGAATGGTTTGGAGGTAAAGTGGGAGGATTTTTATTAGAGGTAGGAAAAGATACTAAGGTGGAGTCTTAAATGAGAGTTTTTTACTAAGGACAATGAAGTTGATCTTTGCTAAGGAAATGTCAATTGCCAGAGAAAATGGGTCCCTTGTTGGTTATGGGGAAGTTGTTGGTCTGTAGCTAGATGTTGTAATGATGATGCATTCTACAGATATGTTTTTAGATGTAGGATTTTTGCTTTTCTGGACAAATTACGTAGAACAATTGTGGAATGGCAACTTTTCTGGTCAAGGCAAGTTGGTCCCGCAGACTTATTAAGAACTTTTTCAGTTATCCTATGTAATAAAAGGCTAATATGCAAATTGTCCCTCAACCAGGAGTTCGACCAGGGGGCGGGGCTGGCCGGCTGGCCGGCCAACCGCCTGCAGCCCCTCCCCCTGCCGGCCCCACCCCCACCCCGATGGATC
The DNA here is from genome assembly GCF_000147115.1 of Myotis lucifugus. NCBI lineage: Eukaryota > Metazoa > Chordata > Mammalia > Chiroptera > Vespertilionidae > Myotis > Myotis lucifugus. Next base: position 5,366,997 of record NW_005871076.1, on the reverse strand, counting down.
AGGAACGGGTCTGGCCAGCCAATCTCCCGCATCTCCTCCCCCACCTGGCCCAATCAGCCCTGATTGGGCGGGCCGGCCAGACCCCACCTGTACATGAATTCGTGACCAGGCCTCTAGTAATTTATAAACTATCAGGAATATATATCATATGTACTCTCTATTCTCCTGGGCTCATATTATAAGATAACTTACCTTTACTTTTCAAAATGGTCCTTAGATCAAAATCATTTGACTTTTTTGCAGTCTACAAAGATCTATATTATACCTTGTATTTACAGAATCTTGAGCCTTTGGTCCACATACATTTCTTAGAAGACAACCATAAACCAGATAAAAACACTAAATTGCAATATTAGGCATCTTTTCTATTTCTTCTACATTTGCAATCCTAACAACCATTTTAACATTGTGAACCTTATGAGACCCTCAGAATACTATATTTATGAAATCAGACAACATACCACCCCCCCCCAAACTCAAGTTTGTTTGTTTTCCCACTTTTTCTGTTACTTTAAAATTGTAGAACTCCCAAGAGTTCAGTGGTGGAAGATGTTAATAATATAATTTAGTACATCTTGGAAGTTCTTATGCCCTTTGTAGAGTGAATTGATCATGTTTAGATTTCTGTTCCCAATATCCCAGAAGTGTTTTAAATTATATAAGATAAAGAATTGCTATAATACTTACTTTTAAAGTTACCTAATTCAAGTATATTTGGATTAACTCTTGTTTTTTAGTTTAGTATGTACTTACTCTCAGTGATTTTGACAGATTATTTTCAAGTTTCATTTTACCCAAATCTGTATATGTGATAAAATCTGTTTAAAGATAGCTAAAAGAAAGGTGTTGATTTTGTATTTGGAAGGTAGTTTTTTGTTAAATTCATTAACAATAGCAGAATTGTTTTTATTACTTATTTTGTAGAATTGAGTTTGATTTTCACAATTCATTGTGTGTCAGATTTGAAATTATAATACAGTTACAAGTCAGTCCAGAGCCTTCTTTAATAGCTCCTACCCTTAGGAATGTTGAAAAAGAAGTGAATTCCCAAACCTGTGTCAAGAACCAGTGATTTAAATGTCTTTGAAAGGCTTCCTTGAGTCTAGTCAATGGAGATAAATGATAGCCCATTTCCATGCTGCATTGTTGTTAGGGTTTATAAAGTTGTCAATATGTAAAAGTGCAAAAGCGGGTAAAACTATGTAAAATTGCCTATAAATTTTCTAGTTTTCATTATTTGCACTATTTACCTTTGCACTTGATTTTTTGGAAGTTAAGACTAGTCACTTTCACTTTTGTTTCTAGTCTTTTCTAATTTCTTACAGAGTTATGTTTTTAATATCCCACCCAAAGCACGCTTATATGCAATTAAATATGCTTTGTAAATCTGAAAAAACATTTCTTAGTGTTAGCTATGTGAAAAAAATTGTTTTGATGAAATTTTTAATATGGACCTTTATTTGCCAATAAAATCCTTTGTAAATGTGAGCTTTATTAAACTATTTGAATAGACAAAGTGAAAGCTTAGGATAGAAATATATATATATATATATATAAATATAAATAAAATGATGTATTTGAGATCCGACTTCCAGCCTGAGATGGCTTGGTTTTGGAGTGATTTGTATTCACTGAAATCAATGAGATCTGAGTCTAGCTGGGTATTGGCTTAAAAATCTGGAAGTGAAGTGGGTGGCAAGTGGCAGCTCCCTCTTTCATGTAGTTTTCCATAATGCTCATAGAGTTTTCTCATGGTTAATGTGATATAAGTGGTATTGAATAATTATATTAAATGAATATTCCTTTTTGGAATTCAAAGTTGACTCACTTTTTGAGGGGGGGCGTGGCAAGGGATAAGAGACTTTATTTTAACTAGAGGCATTCTTATAATGTAAAGATGTGCTCTAGAAAGAATAGGAGAACAAAAAGTATACCTGTGAACATATATTTTGTCTTAGTGAAATTGTGCAACACAGGTAGGTTCAGAATTGAAGGAAAAAAAAAAGGTTGATAGTTTTGTCAATAGTGTGAAAATGTGTTTTGGCTAAAATTATTTTTGTAAGTTGTTTAATTATTTCATTTTATATTCCCTTTCCCATAGCCTTTTAGGCAATTCATACTTAAAACCAACAAGTAAGAGGCCTCTCTTCAGATCTGATTTATTTTTGGAATGCCAGAGTGTGTTTCTGGATTGGGGGGAGCTGGGAGTAATGTTTTAATTCTTGACATCCTCTTCTCGGCATGTCTTGCTAGTCATTCTGGATCTTACTGTTTGCAAATTGTGTTGAGAATTCAGTGATGTGTTTGAAAAGAGAAAGTCCTCTATGACATAGTGTGAACGTTTGTGGCTGGAGCCTTGTAGCTTTGTTTTTAATTTGAGTAGAAAGTTAAATTTCCATTGTTCAGATTTTAGGCTTTTGTAGTGGAATTGTGCCTGGTAGTTGTCTAAATATGGACCAATTTGGGGACACTAAGGTTGACAAATGTGTATCTGACTCCAAATAATCCTTTACTCAAAACTATAAGGCTTGCATCATTAGAGTTCTCTTAAGTTTTACGTTGTCAAATCTTTAACTGTGGATGATGATCAGCATTATATCTATGAATTTCCTTTGGGAAAAGAGAAAAATTCAGTCTCCAAACTTTTTCTTAGAGACTAAATTTACCCTATATGGAAAATGAAAAATATTTTAGAAAGTGGCTTTGATTATTTTTATGGAGTTTAATCAGCTTAATTAATTATTTTTCCTAGTTTGAAGCACTATTTTTTGCAAATGTGAATAAAAGGAAAAGATCAGCAATTTGCCCCCTGCCCTTTAGGCTCTTTAGTTTTCTGCCCCCATTTCCCAATCCTGATATAAGATGAATTACGGGTATCCCTCTAAGTACCTATAACCCCTTTTTGGGGTTACAGATTCCTTTGATAATCTGATGAAAGTGATGGACCCTCTCCCCAGAAAAAAATGCACATAGGTAATTTTGCAAATAACCTCAGGTGCATCACATATCTTCTGAAACCCAAGTTAAAAGATCTCGGCTCTAGATAACTCTATAAAGAACATTTTAATTCAGTTGATAAAATTAATAACTAGCTATTGGCTTAAAACATTTCTGGAATTACTGTTAGATGGTGGCCCCGATTAGCGAAATATGACATTGTAACCAGCTTTGTTAGATATTACAACATCCAGACAGAAGGAAGAAAGCAAAGTTTTGAGAGCTATTTATAAGGAGTCAGGGCATCTCTAGACATGGGAGCCATTTCTGGTTCAAGGCAGGGGTCAGAGTGCCTGATAGCTTCTAGCAGGGTAGAGTTTGATAAACCACAATGCTCAGGATGCCAAGGGGTTAGCCATTATCTTAACCCCTTCCTCACCAAAAGATTTTAGTTTTGTCTATTGGGAAACAAGATGTCACTAGGAAAAAAAGATTTGCCTTACAACTTTGCTGGAACACATCAGTTTGGTGATATGTGGGACACCAGTATTATTTTTGAGAAGGTGCATAAAACCAAAGTAAATTATTCTCTGTGTAGAACATTATTTATTAGTAACATTTCTTTGGATGTATTCACTTTGACAATTTTTACCAGTAAATATTGGTTTTATTTAAAACTTGGAATCCAGTTTATAAATAGGATAGTTGATATATCTGTCCTTTCCCCCATGTAAAGACTAGTTTAAAGATTTATGCATACTTTTTACATTTCTCTCTTGATGCCATGAAATGGGGTGGGTGGCGGGGTGGAGATCTTTGAGTCAACAACTGACAAGATGTCTTCTCCAAATTTAAAAATTGAGAAGCAGCACTTTAAGTCTAACTCTACACCATTTTAGTGCATGTATTAGTTTTAATAATGATTTTTGGTGCATGCCTTTGGGCTTATTCAAAAGTGTACAATAGGAAAGTATATTTCCTTTCTTAGAAAGGAGATGTTTTTCTACTTTGCAACATGTGATTACAAAAATCTTCCTCTGTGGGAAGATTAACCATGTATTGAACTACTGAGAAGTATATATTTTTAGATATACAGAAGGAATCTACATGGAGCAGCATTCAGACCTATATAGAAGTCATAGCATTCTGTATAGGACCAAAAAGGAAATAACATTAAACACTTAAACAGATTTTGTTGGGTAGAAATACCTTTAGATCTTGCATTGACTTACAAAAAGAAAATGCCACAGAAGTTTGCTGAAAACTTTTGTTGTTTGAATTTTCTCTGTCAGTGTATTTAACCCAAATACAACAGTTTTGGGTTTACACATACATTAAGAATCAATAAATCAAAGCTAACTAAATAGATCAGTCTGGTTTGCCAATCCAGCTTGACTGAAATAAGTAAACTAATCACTTGCAACATGAAAAACTGTCCAACTCCTAAGGTTTTGACAAAATAACCTTGGCTGATGTGGGGAGATTCCCACTTTGATTTCTGACCTGACAGTGAAGATTCATACTTCACCTGATTTCAAACCTGACTATGTCTGTTTAAGGAGCTATGGTACAGTTTGCTAATTCAATCTCAGATACCTGTTGATTACCTGTAAGATCTAGAGTCCAAAGTAGCCAGCAGCTGTATCCCTGAGTGCTCTGTGCCCATCAGATGTCTTAAAGTAAGCAGGGTTGGGACAAGTCACAGCTCAGATGAGTGTTCTCAGGTGCTGTGGACAGCCCCAGCTTCAAGAATTGTAACTGCTTTCTTGGGAGTCATCACTGAAATAATGTCCCACATGGTGTTACTTACTGTAGTTGCTCTCTCTTTGAGGAGGCCCAGAGCACACATTCTAATAGCTTGTGGCACTCAGAGAGGGGGTGCTAACTCTGATGCCCTGGCAAAATTCCAGTTTAGGGATGTGGGTCTTCTTGCCATTCTAATTGGAAATATGCATTGCTTTCCATTTTCCCTGTTGGTCTCAATGCAAACCAACCTAGTCTGTTTCTTTGCCCCAGTCCCAAGTCTCTTAAGATGCTGGTGTGTAATATATGGGCCAAGTTCTTGTCTTATCCCAATTGTACAAGAGTTAAGGATTGATTGAGCGCAGTGTCAGAGTGCCCTGTACCTGGAGGGTAAACTCTTGTAATACTTCGGCGATAAAATTGGCCCTCTTTTAATATAAGTTGGGGAGTGTGCACTGGCCAGAGGCTTCTATCCATGAGGTGTGACCTAAAACCTATTTTCCCTCTTTTCTTATAGCATTTTGAGAAAATCTGTTGGGTTTTCAGTAGTCAGGGAAGGCCGGAGTTCTGCAGCTTTAATCTAGGTAACTGAGGCTGGTTTGAGCAAGACTTTGGTTAATTAACTGGATTCTCAGATGCCACAGACTCCGTGAAAAGTCACCATTATTTTCAATGGTTGTGATAGAATTTCCCCCAGTAGCCATTATTTTAAGATTATATTACAGAGTTGCTTTATTTGAGCTTTTTGTGTATACACAATCCCAAACTGGAAGAAATTAAAAAAAAAAAAAAGGAATCCTGCTGTGAAAGGTATATATTACTCTAGATTTTTCTTACTGTAAATATTGTAAGATTGTAATACTGTCGATATTTTATTAACCAACAAATGTTAATCTATGTGAATTCAGACTTATTTTAAATGTGCTTCTTATTTACTGTGTGTGGTTCTTGTTGCTGACAGTATTAAGTTATATTCTGATGTAAGATTAACTTTATTAAAGAATGTAAACATTAATGTTTCCTTATGGGAAAACAAATAAAGTATAAAGAAGACAATTCTTTTCAGTAAAATATACTATGTATTTACACTTGCTAGACCCAGCACCACTTATAAATTTAGTACATTGTTCAGAATTTTAGTTAACACAGCTGACATGGTTGTGCTCTGTTTGAAAGTCTAAAAGTAGGTATTGTTGGAATATAAACAGTTTGTTTTTGTCTGCTGTGAATCATCTTGAAATTTCTAATCAAGTTTGTAAAATTTTTATAGTAAAGCATTTTAATGACAATTTAAAAATTTATCTTCTCTAAAGAATGGTCAAAGTGATATCCTTTCAGAAATAGAATTGTTCTTTAATATCTTTCCAAAATGACTTTGGTTAAATGGACCAGATGTGTATCAGTTAAATTTTAGGACAAAGTTGTGATATTCTTTGAGTTTACAAGTTAATCCTTATTGGAGATGTGCCAATTACATAGTAGAATATCATTAATTTGCACTGTTTGGGGACCCCATTAAGAATGCTGAAATTTGCCAACTAAGAAGTAAGCAAATGCAATTTAAAAAGTAAATTTGAGCATTCTGTATTAAATATGTGTAGTTATCATATGAAGAAGCACTGTGTGTCAGGCTGTAATATAAACCATACTTGCTGTCATGTTCTCCCATCTCAGTGCTGGGAACTCACCATGTGGAAACCAAGCAAATGTGTTGTGCATCAGCCGGCTTGAGTTTGTTCAATATCAAAGCTGAAACTAGCGAGGTCTGCTGTACTGCTTATTGAAGTATTGTGATTCTTTTAGGCATTGATTCTTACAAAATATATACTGTAACAGTATACTTTGTACAGATTTAAATTTTATTTGAAAAAAATGAAATAAAGTAGGCAAAAAATAAAGATGTTTATTTTTCATGTGACTATATAAACAGATCAGTCTTTTGTTTCAGTGCCTTTGGGGAGGGTCTGGTTGCTCCTGGGTATTCTTTTTTTTTAATATTTGATAGATGGAAACCATTTTTAGCACCCAGTGACAGGTATACTTGCCTGGTCATTAATTGGCTGCAGCATTAAGTGTACTCTCACACTGGAAAACGATTTTTTAAAACAAATTGGGTTTGTGGTTTTTTGGTTGTTTTTTTATTGATGACAGCACGAATGGCATCCCTATCTTGCTTCTTGAGTCCATTTTGAAAATTTTCTGAAGAGAAAGAAAAACTTTCCCCTATATCATGCCTCTCCCATGGAAGGTTTTTGTTTTCTGTTGTTTTACATTTGGATTTGGTTTGGGGTAGTAGAAGGGTTACAAAAGAGTATATGACAAAAAGATGAAGAGAATATTCTGAAATAATAGAAATGCTTGAAAATCAGATCTTTTAAAACTGCTTTTCTAGTAAGTGGAGTGGTGGACAATGAATAAACTTACCAATAAAAATGTGGCACAGGAGTTATCCTTCAGAATAATTTTAATGGGACCTTCTCATTGAAGATTAGATTATCTGACCAAGAAGAACCATCCCAGTTTTTGCCCCTAACTCAAAAATCAGTGGAAGCCCAGGGAGATGACATTTCCTTGACCTTTAGAAATGGAGTTAGAAGTTTTATTTGTGGCATTCTCCTCATCTTATCTTTCCTGGTGTTTTCAGTTACCTTCAGGCTGGGTGTAGGAAGGTTTGAAACAAGTGATTGCAGGAACAGGGTTCTTGCAGAAATTACACTATGGAAAAATACAATCTTATTTAAATGTGTATGACAGTGATTATATTCTAAAAATGCATGGCCATTGAAGTATTTCAAGTTCATAGTATCGCAGTTCCAGGCTTCCCTGGGTGAATCCTAAGAAACTGTTGTCGTTATTGTTTTGTTTATTTCTGCTAAAATGTCCCTTCTTTGTAAAGAACAGCAGACTAGCTATTGAACTAGCTTCTACTTCTGATAACCACTAAATCCAATAGAAAATAATGCAGAGACTTTACCATATAAAAACTTAACGTTTAATACTGTTTTGGGGAGGTAGGGGAGGTTTTCAAATGGCCGTTATGACTCAGTGGTTGAGTGTTGACCTATGAACCAGGAGGTCACGGTGAGTTGCAGGCTTGACCCTTAGTAGAGGGCGTGCAGCCTATCAATGATTCTCATCATTATGTTTCTTTTTAAAAAAAATGTGTTTTTATTGATTTCAGAGAAGAAGGGAGAGGGAGAGAGAGATAGAAACATCATGCCTCTGATTTGGGGGGGCACACAGAGGACAGTGGGTACTTCTTAAGGAGACTAGATTCCTCTTTCTCCTCAAGGGAGGTCAGACCAACTCCTGGGTCTCTGTCCGAGAGGAGGGCTTTTCAGGCACAGGAGCTTGTGGTAGAAACTCTAGCCATGATTTGCAGTAAGTATAGGAAGTAAAAAGCCAGAGGCCAGGCCCCTTCCTAACTGTCCTGTGGCCTTAATCTTTAAAGACGCCAAATACAGGGCTGCAGGGTAATGTCCCAGATTTGAAATAGGTTTTAACTACAGAGCCAGGCTTGTAGGGCCACAGGAACCCCAAATAAGGAGCCCACCATGTTCAATAGAACTGTTTCTTTTCTAGTGATGTAATTGACCATCTCTGCCCACCCCCACCTCCCATGGTTAACTTTTATTTAAGCTTGTGGTATGTCATTTACTTTGGCTCTTTTGCATGGTTTTGGAAATCTCTTTGTTTCTACTTCCAGTAACAACTTTTTTCTAAGAAGACAGGACTTTTTGATTTGGAGAACTGGGTTTTGGGCGCAGTTCTGTTCATTCAGGATCAGAGTAAAGAGACCTCTTTTTCAGCTTTGCTTCCTAACCCCAAGGCCAGCACACGTCACCACTGCTTTCACCTCAGCATTATCCCCCATACTTCTAGAACTTGAGGGGGAGGAGTCAGTTTTTTCCCTTGAAAACGGGGATTCTACCTTAATATTGCAAATCTCCACAGCATTTCCAATAACGTCATCCCTACCAACATTGATTTTCATTCATCTTGATTTTTTTAAATCAGGCCATTTGGCACTTAGGTTGGCAGTGGGAAAAGTCACAAAACACTCACTGAATGTTGTCATGTTTAAAGAGCAGGATATCCCCACATTACACCCTGCAGAGCTGTCCAGTTAACCCCTAAGAATTCTGACTAACCCTACACGCCCAACTCATACCTCAGACCTTCCCCGGGGAGCAGGAGTTTGTCAGCCTCCTGGGGAGATTGGCAGTAGCTCCAACCTAGCTCTGCTTTCTCTATCTCTGGCTGTGACACCAGAGTGAGTCTGTACTGTTACTATCCTAAATTTTTCCAAACCCACCACATTTTTTAAAACTAGTGTTGAGTGCTTAAAATATGGAAGGCACCAAGCTAAGTGTTTTGTCTGGGTTATTTCTTTTAATTCTTAGTACAATCCTGTGAGATAGGCACTATTAATATCCCCATCATACAGAAGAGGAAACTAAGGTACAGAGAAATTAACATGCCCAGGGTCGTGTAGTTAGAATTCAAGTGACCAGTTCCAGCAGGCTGATGCCAAAGCATATCCCATGCAGTGGTCGGCAAACTGTGGCTCGGCAAACCGCGGCTCGCGAGCCACATGCGGCTCTTTGGCCCCTTGAGTGTGGCTCTTCCACAAAATACTGACTTCTGCGCATGGGCCACGAAGTTTCAATCGCACTGTACGTGCGCGCCCGCACGCGGTTTGCCGACCACAGCTCTAGTGCATTGCCTTCCCTGTGAGGTTCTGTCTCCTCTTTCCCTAACTTGTAGGGTCTCCCTGACTTTGATGTTGCCTCACCTCAGGCTGTAGTTAGCTGGATGGCAAAGCCAGTGTTCTCTGTAGCAAACGAGGATTTCTCTGTATAGCTCAAAAGCCACAATTGCTGTTTTGAAAGTTGATTCATGAATGAATCTCCATTTTCATTTTTCCCCTACCCTTTCATGAGGGAATGACTTAGAGCAGGTCTGAAGAAAGCTGGCAAATGGCCCTTCCAGGCCTCTCTCCACTGCTTTTGCTTAAAGTAAGCACCGCCCTGAGTACTATTCCTGCCTCTTCCCGCCCTCACCACAATGACCTGATCAAAGGGCTGTGTGAATGAAGCTCTTGAATTCTGTCTAGTGGAGTTGTTGATTTCTTTATTGTTCCCAGATTATACCACCTCCCCCTGCGCCCTCAGCAGACACCCTATCTTTCTTACAACAGACCTCCTATCTTAACCCATTTATGTTTAGTTAGACTAGAGGCTCAAAAAGGATCAGGAGGCAGTCTCTAGGACAGTGATGGCGAACCTATGACACGCGTGTCAGAGGTGACACGTGAACTCATTTTTTTGGTTGATTTTTCTTTGTTAAATGGCATTTAAATATATAAAGTAAATATCAAAAATATAAGTCTTTGTTTTACTATGGTTGCAAATATCAAAAAATTTCTGTATGTGACACAGCACCAGAGTTAAGTTAGGGTTTTTCAAAATGCTGACACGCCGAGCTCAAAAGGTTCGCCATCACTGCGTCGAGGAGATCTGTGTCTACCCGGATCTGCCAGGACCAACTCTGTAGTTTCCAGCTCAGAGTTTTGCCTAGGCTTTTACGTTTCTGAAGGCATTTTCCTGTGTCCTCTAAAATGCTATTTCCCAGATGCTTCCTGGCCTCCAAGGGGAGGTCCAGAGTCTGTCATTCTCCAGGGGCTTCTTCCAAAAATAAAATATGAAATTCCTTGGGACTGAGGGGTGGTTTATAGGGCTGTGGCATTTGTTAGAACTCTTGCCCGAAAAAGGAATATCATAATTTAAACTGGAACCCCTCGTGTTTTTTGTATCCTCTAACAGTGATTTTCAAAGTGTGACCCCAGGACTAAGAGCGTTAGCATCCCTTTGGAAATTATTAGAAATTCTTGGGCCTCACTCCAGACTGAACAGAATCAGAACCTGCCTAGAGCCCAGCAATGCTCAGTGTAACAGGCCCTCCAGGTGATTCTGATGCACATTGATGTATGAGAACCACTGCTCTCTAAAGCAAAGGTTGACTCTTTTGAAGTCTTAGGTTTGAAAATGATGAAAGCTTGGGGGCCCCATCACCTGCTCACAGACACCCCACCCCCACCCCAGGTCCAAGTTAAGATTTCCTGCTCTGGAACTCAGAACTTCTTCATGTCTCTGTGGCTTGCACCCCCTCAACACAACCTCACAAAGAGGTGGCAACATACTCCCTCTTTGCTTTTTCAACTGTATACTATTGGTTGTCACTGAGAATGGGCAGCCCCTGCACCAGATAGCACAGAGAAAAAGGCTAGCCGCTCCCTGCATGTGCTGTAACTAGCCCATGCATTGAGACAAAAACCAAATGCTCAGGCATGGGGCCTGGACCAAATAGAAAAGTGATTCCTTCTTTTCATTTTTCCCCTCCCAGCCTGGAGCTGCTAAAAACTGCTGAACTTCCTGTGATAGTCCTGGCTGGGAATGTGGACAGGAGCTAGAGCTCAGTCAATGGCAAGTCCTGGTTTTGCCTGTTGTCTCTGATTAATTGTTTGTAGCATCCCGGTTCACTTGCACAAGTATCCTGGTTTGGATGACAAATTATATGGTCACCCATTTTCTCACCTAACAACCTCCTTACTGCCATGCTTGCGCCCTGCAATCCATTCTCCACACAGCAACTAGCTTGTAAATGTAGTTACAAGGCTCTTACGATCTGGCCCCTGCCTAATTCTACAGTGTTCTGTCCTTTCATCTCCGTATTCATTTCTCTTAAGCCATATCGGGCATCTTTCTATATGTTGTATGCCCAGAGCCCTTTGCCACCTAAGGGTCTTTGGCTTTTCCTAGAACATACTTCCCTCTAGATCCCTGTGTGGCTGGAGATAGAGTTTGACAGTTTCCAACCAACTCTCCATAAAGTGAGTCCCTGATGAGAACCAGGCTGTTGCATGGTGGGCAGAAGGCGAACTGGGAAATCAGACCCCCACTCTGGAGGATTTCCAAGGCCTTTGAGTCCTGTTTTGTTTTGTGTTTTTGTTTTTTGTTTGTTGGGTTTTTTTTGGAAGAAGCATGGAGGTGGAGATAAAATAAAAGTATTAGGTTTGACATCAGACCTAGATGCAAATCCAGGCTCTGTCACTAGCTCTGTGGCCTTAAGCGTCTCCTAGTCTCAGTTTCCTCAGCTGAAAATGGGATAAAAGTGCCTACCTCATTTGATTGCTGAGAATGTCAAATGAAATAATTTTTGTTAGGAGCTTATTACATGGTTCTTAGCACAGAATAATGTTCAGTAACTGCTATCATCATCATCATCCTTCTTGTTGGAAAAAGGGGAGACAAATGTGGGACCCGAGTAGTCGGTAGGAGCACTGCCTCCAGCAGCCTCCGCATTCCCAGTGGGGGGACCATGAAAACAGCACATGCCTCTGTAGAACGATTAATTAGTCTGCATTTAGCTGAAGGGACCCTTTCCATTCAGCTTTTGGCCGACCCTCATACCTTTTTCCTGCCAGTCCAAGGAGGATTCAGTCTGTGGCTCTCTCTTCACAGGCCTAGTTGTATACTGGACCAGGTTTATTTTTGGTCTGTCACTTAGTGTCTTTGTTCCAGGTCTGGTGTGTCTGAGGTTTTCTGGTGATGGAAGAGGGTGCTCTTTTGGAAAACAATATGTGGTCTCCATCTAGGAACTCTGTTTCCTTCTGGCAACAGGCAACAGCATAGACTCTGCCATCTGCCAAGGGTGTGGGATGACTAGAGGTCAATGCTGAATATTAATTCACCTGTTGGACATCTAAGATAGCAGTTAATCAGCCACAGGAAACAGCTCTTGCGTAAGAAAAGGAGTGATTCGCCTATAGCAGAAATTCTTAAGCCTGGGCTTTTTGGGGTCTATAAAGCTCTTAAAGTTTTACATAAGATTACCTGTATGTGCAAGGTGCATTTTTCTGAGACGAGGATCCATAGTTTTCTTCAAAACTCTCAAGGGAAGTCACAGCCCAAATAGGTTCAGAATTACTGTTCCTAATCTGAGAGTAGAAATAGAACCCTCTTCTAGGTGGTCTCTAAGAAGCTGCATCCTTCAGCCTAGCTGATCAGCAGGACTATTAGTTGTTTAGGCTTCGAGGAAAGAGAGCTACTCTCCTTGTTGGACCCGTATTAGAGGGTTGGAGTCTGCCATACCCATTTGGGAAATTGGGGCTCTTGAGCTAGCTAAATATCTTTCATTTTCCCTGAAATTTGGTTGCAATATTATAAGGTACTCTAAACCAGCGGTCACCAACCTTTCGGACCTCACCACTGGTTGGCGACCACTGCTCCAAAGGTTTCTTTAAACCAATGGTTGCCAACCTTTCGGACCTCACGGACCACCAATGTCCACGGACCACTGATTGGCGACCACTGCTCTAAACTGCCACATTTTGTGCCAAATGAAGAACTGGTTTGGTGTCATCTCAAAGGTAGGAAGCAGCATTGGGTGACTTCACTAGGTGTGTGTTGGTGGTAGTAATGGTGGAGGGTGCAGGGGTCTCTTTATGTTGCCCTCATTTGAATGCTTGGTATACAGTTGGTACTTAGCCACAGTCTATGCATTGATATGGAGTTGTTTCCTTTTCTTTTGGAGACATGAATCTAAGTGCCATAGTCCATTTTTTAATTTCCCAGAGGCCAGTGGCTTCTCCTTACCCCAAGGGCATCCTTTCATGAGGGGTCAGGGGCCTTGGTCTTATCCCCAACTGTGCTTATTTACTCCTTACCCTTCACCCTACAAACCCTGAAAAATATCTCTGAAAGCCAACTTGGATGGGGCCTGTGAGATTGATACTTCTTGGAATATGATTTTATTGTTGAAGCTACACCCCAATTCTGGGCAGTATGGCACTGTCTCCTGCTTTTCTTAATACCCATCACTCCTTTTTGTAACTTCACATCCAAACTAGAAAATGTCACTGACCTGCCTGCTGAGAATTTTCCCCTCCTCTCAAACCCCAAGTCCATGTGCTCAACCCACCTTACTGGAATGCCGCATTAGATGCTGCAGAGTTTTCCTAAGATGTGGCTGTCCTGCCTGAACCAGGCCAGTGTGCTCTGAGCTCAGAGTCAGCTTACAAGTGGGAAGTATGGGCTGGGAATAGCTGAGCACAGTGGTTCCCTGGGCTTCCCCAAGAGCAGAGCCTGATCCCCATAGGATGAATTGGTTGAAGGCTCCATGAGACAAGAGTTTCACTTTGCTTGGGGGGCCTTAAGTCGGGATGTTTCAGACATGAAACAGTCAAATCTCCAAGACATAAGCCTCTGATTTGGAGCCATCAGACCATGCAAGGCCACCCAGCCCACCAAAAACATAGGCACATCCACTGACACTGCCATTGTGTGGGTCTGCCATCATCCCAGGACTTCCCTGATCCACACAGAGCTCAGGGGTCTTGGAGGTGATTAAGGCCCACACAAGGCGACATTGTCTCTGCCTGCTCTTCCTAAACGCTCTTTATACAGGGAAAATGCGGTCTTAGGAGGACCTGCCTGAGCTACATCCACTCTGTGAAAGAGACCATGATGTCTGAGAGGCAGCTCTTCCTCCCACTCCTCAGGGCCAGCAAAACTAATTTTACTCCTTCCATCTTGCTTCAAGTCTCCTCTCATGAACCCTGTTCCACTTAATCCAACCGTTTTGAGCTGTGTCTTAATAACTATGACTTGAGTTATCTCTTGATTGTAGGACTCTGGGGATGATGAACAATGGGGAGTAATCACCCTCTGGTGCTTGTTTTGCTTCCTCCTGAACCTGGGCTTCTGAGAAGAAATTGTGAAGGAAAAGACAGGCCTTCAAGGCCATATGGTATCCCACTCTGCTCTCAGGTAAAATGAGCCCCCGCCCCCCTTCCCAGTCCAGGCCAACTGGTCCTTGTAACCTTATCAGTGGTTCCTTGGGCTATACAGAGGCTTTTTATTTTTTATCAAATGTGTAGGCCCTCTCCTTTATGGCTTTGCATTTTATAGTTTTTATGTATGTATGTATGTATGTATGTATGTATTTAATTGGTTTCAGAGAGGAAGGGAGAGAGAGAAACATCAATGATGAGAGAGAATCATTGATTGGCTGCCTCCTGCACGTTACTCAACCACTGAGCCATGCTGGCCCAGCGCATTTTATGGTTTTTAAAGATTCCCCTATCCCCAGAATAAACATATTCTCCCATATTTTCTTATACTTTTTGTGTGTGTATGTTTTTCTTTTAAATATATTTTTATTGATTTCAGAGAGGGAGAGAGAGATAGAACATCAATGATGAGAGAGAATCATTGATCAGCTGCCTCCTGCAAGTCCCCTACTGGGGATTGAGCAAGTCCCCTACCAGGGCATGTGCCCTGGTGGTGAATTAAACCTGTGTCCTTCTGGTTTATAGGTTGATGCTCAACCACTGAGCCACACTGGCCAGGCTAACTTTTTTTTTTTTTTTTTTTTTGCAGAGGGTCACATGCTGCCCAGAATTGTTTATTCTATAGGCCATTCTCTCCCCAGTGACTTGAAATACTATTCTGCTCATAGTCATACTTCCATAAGTCCATAAGTACCTGTTTCTGGATTCTCTATTCTGTTTCATTGAAATTATATATATTCCTTGTACCAGTATCATGCCATTTTAATTGTAGCTTTTGAGTATGTATTGATGCAGTGTGTTTTTTCCTTTGCTTTGTTTCCCCCAAATTATTGTGTTATTTTTACATATATTTCTCTTTAGATTTACTTTCCAATCAGCTAGTCAAGTTTTATTTAACAAGTTCTATTAGGACTTTGGTTGGGATCTTATTAACCATATAAATTAAGTTGGAAGAGAGTTGATATCTTTGCAACATTGAATCTTTTCCAGAAACAGAATGTCTCAACTATGTTCTTAAAGGCCTTGGGAAAGACATGCTCTCTTCTGAACCCTTGCAGTCCTTCAGCATCTTTTGTCTGATGCCCTGAGCCACCATATCCTTATATTTCTGTGTCCTGTGATCCTAGCTTACTCATTCCCTTTTCCTTCTCAGAGATGGATAAAATATTTGCATTTTCTCAAGAATTGTGAGCTTTATATTTCCAATACCCAGAAGAACTCCAGAGGGATTGTCCCATCTATTTTCTCCTGCCTTTACATCCCATTTCTAGGATCTCCCTTCTCATCTTGCTCCCTCAGGAATTTCAATATTTCTAATCTAGATTAGGGTAGCTTAATGTTTTCTTTAGTCTGGACTCCCTGAGAATCTGGTTGGCTTAAAACACAGCCCCTCATTCTGACCTTCTCTTTTTTTCACTTTGTTCCATGTAATTTCTAAGCTTGCCCAGACAAGATGATATCTTGGAAGGAGTGGAGAGCTTACAGAGCATTTGAGGGAATAGCAGTGTTAGTAATTCTATGCCAGTTGCCCATCCTAAAGGCATGAGCTTATTACCCCAGATTTGCCAACAGGTACCATCCTATGACTCTGTTCACCAGCCTGATCTCTACAGAGAATCTAGGAATTCCTAGCCACTTTTGATCCCTGATTTCTGTCATGTACATCAGCCTCAAGAGGCAGGCTGCTAGCTCAGGCTGACTGCCAAAGACCTAGAGGTGAAGCAAGAAGGCCCTAGCCCTTCTGTTCAATTCTCAGAAACAGCAGTATCCACCTGTTTTGTTGCCATGTGAAAGTCAAAAGAGCCAGTACTAAAGTTGTGTGAGCTTTCAGACCAGTGTGGTAGCCAGAAAGCAGAAAAACAGGAGCATGACCCAGGGTCCAGGTCCCCACCTCACCCAAAGAACAGCTGAATGTGCTTTAAGGCCAAGTACAATAACAATGCAAAGACATAGGCAGTTTGCCCAGAGCATTTAAATACACACCTAGGTACCCAGAAAGGCCACAGAATCCCACCACCCAAGCATGCTTTGCCCGACTATGTTCCTCTTCTGTTTCTGTACCCACTTGGCTCTCTCTACATTACTTCCTGCTTCCAGGCTCCTCTGGGGCCAGGTAACCTGAGTTACCACTAAAACATCCCCTGTAGTCTTGACAAAACTTGACCTGGTGTTTCAATCTTAAGATTTTAGGGTGAGGACTGTGGAATTTGTTACAGTGATTGGAAAGTTACTCTAGCATAAGACTATTACAGAAAATGATTCCTAGACTTTTGTTTCAAAGGACAGAATGAGCCTATAGTGAACCAATTTGAGGGACAGGAAATCTGCCACAGTGGCTGCAAAGTTCTGGTAACACAAACAGAGCTAGAGTCTGATTCCTGGAGATCTCGCTTCCAAATACAATATGCTGCAAAGAATTTTCCCCGGCCACCCCCACCCCCAGCTGCTCAAGGCTCAGCCAGCCACCCAGTGTTGCATGTCTAAATCTGAAATCAAAGTCCCAGACAGGGAGAGGGATTGTCACAAGTAATTGCAACATCCTGCAAGAATTTGGGAGATAAAAGGAGCCAAACCTGGGCCTTCTCCAAAGCTTGCAAGTCTAAGCTTTCTGAGAACCACATTTGATCTGTTCCAATGTGTTGAATGTAAAGCTTGACTTGTGCCTGTTTGGCAGCTCTAGGGGACTCCAGGGTTCCTGTAGCCCACTATGGTGACATGTGTGACTTCCCCTAGGAAAGGAGAGTGTGGAGAACTACCTGCTATAAGCCATAGGCCCCCAGAGTTGGCCTTAGCCGTGCTCAGAACACTAGTCCAGGAGAGAAGAAGGGATGAGGGCTCTGAGGGGCGAAGGCTCCCAGATAGCTGCAGCGTGGGACTTGGATGGGAGAGGAAGCGCACAGGCACCCTACCACACTGTTACATCCTTTCTCAGCAACTCGCTCTGCCCTTGTCCTCACCCTTGTCTTATCCCACTTTATTCTCACATCTTAATGACATTTGAGATGATATTCTTTTTTCCATATAGAGAATAGCTACCTTCAAAGTGACAGCTTGGAGCTCAAACACAATAGCTACTCAAACTATGTCTCATGACCACTGTATTAGGGAATACAGTTGGTTGTTAATGAACCACATATTATCATCATACTCACCATCATAGAATAGTTAGCACTTAACTGAGCCCTTGCTTTGTGCACAGCCTCCTTTTGAGGCTGACATTGCTAGATCCCTATTTGACAGAGTAGGGGCCAGGCCTAGTGAGGTCAAGTGGCCTGCCCCAGGTCTCCCAGTTGGTCAGAAGGGGAGCCATGCCCCCAGGGGGCTTGGGACATTGCCATGGCTCATTTTCTTCAGGAAGGAGTAGAAGGAAGCAGAACCCAGTGAGGTGCCTGCTAGCCCCAACAGTCCAAAGCTTTTAGGCACCATTGGAAGGGGTTTTCACACCATGTCTTTCCTGGGCCCCTGGTCTCCCACAGCTGACCCAGGACCACTGGAACATGAGTCCTCAATGATGGGGATGGAGTGGGAAGGGAGGGAGAGTTCTCTCTGGTTCCTTAAGGAGTTCTCATGCCCTGTGAACATGCAGGACCCAGTTGGCATGTGAACCTTGCTCCCCTCCTCACAACTCCCCACAACTTCAGGGGTGAGGCTTTATCTGAGGGGTGGGTTATTCCTCATCCCCACCACTCTGGCCCTAGCTTCAAAGAACACAGAGAATTAAGAGCAGGTCAGGTAGATTTCTACTTGAAGGTCAGTGGTCCTCCTGTCCCTCAGCCCAATTTCTTTTCAGCATAGCCTACTGTCTCTCTGTCCCCTCTGCTGATTTACATGGCAGGTTTATTTAATTAGCCAGAGGTGAGTCAAAGTGCAGCTTGTCCTCAGAGTTAATTAATATTTACTGAGCCACTACACAGTGAGTGACGCCAAGAGTGGACTGTGTCCTCTATATCAGCTTAGGGAACAGACTTCAACCCCTTGTGCCTGGCTGGGAATGGGAACTGGAATCAGTCAAAAAGTAGGGATGATGGGTCTCTGAGCTACTATGAGGAGCAAATGAGGTCATGCACCTAACATGCTTATCACAGTTCCAGGCACATATTATGGACTTAAAAATTGATAAATGCGCCCTGGCCAGTGTGGGTCAGTGGTTGGAGCGTCAGCCCATGCACTGAGGGGCCATGGGTTCGATTCTGGTCAAAGGCATGTGCCTGGGTTGCAGGTTTGGTCCCTGGTCCTGGTCAGGGCACGTGCAGGGGGCAGCTGGTTGATGTGTCTCTCTTGCATTGATGTTTCTCTTTCTATCTCCCTCCCCGCCCCCCCCTTCCCCCGCTTTCACTCTCTCTGAGGCTCAATGGAAAAAGTATCCTCTTGTGAGGATTAAAAACAAAAAAATTGATAGCTGTGTTTGTAAATTGTAAAAAGGAGTGGCAGAGACCTGGCCAGTGTATTGGGTAGAGCATCGACCCTCACACTGAAGGGTCATGGGTTGGATTCTCGTTCAAGGGCATGTACCTGGGTTGCAGGTTCAATCCCCAGCCTGATAGTAGCATGTGTGGGAGGCAACTAATTGCCTCCCTTCCTTCCACTCTCTCTAAAAATCAGTGGGAAAAAAATATCCTCGGGTGAGTATTAACAAAAAAATAAAAAAGAGTGGCAGGAAAAGGTGGCTGGGAGGCACTGTTCCCCTCTGGGGCACGTTCCAGGGGAGAGAAGGGTAATGGTTAGCAGTTGCAGCGGGGGGACACAGACCCTCAGGCACACTCACAGGAAATGAGGCATGCTTCTCCCTGTCTTCACCAGGTCCCTTATAAACGAGGGAGAGAGTGGGGTTAGCTGACTGGAGGAATTCAAGCAGACCATGAATAGCCCTGACTGGTTTGGCTCAGTGGATAGAGCGTCGGCCTGCAGACTGAAGGGTCCCAGGTTCGATTCCGGTCAAGGGCATGTACCTTGGTTGCGGGCACATCCCCAGTAGCGGGTGTGCAGGAGGCAAGCAGACCATGAGTAAATGGAGGCTCTCCTTCAGCTGTGATTTTATTGCAAAGGGAAGGAAACCTGGCCTGGGCAAAGGAGCACTGGCCTATTTGGTCTCTGCTAGGCCAGGACCCCTCCCCCACTCCTCTCACCCCTTGTCCTCATACACACCACAACCCCACCCCACCCCAGAGAACTTTTGACTTGGGTCCTTCTTCCAAGTGGTGCTTCCTTGGGTCCTTTCCTGTGGAGTACCCTGACGAAGCCATTACTATGATTTGGTGGCAGTGCTTTCCTTCTCCCTCTGCCTTCTCGGGGGCTGCCAGGCCTGACTAGCATCTCACAGCCTGTCCTGTCTGACTGCTGGGCTGCAGGAGAGTCCCACTGCCCAAAGACCTCCTGGCAGTTGAAGCTCTGGACAGCCAGTCCCTGGCACTCTGGGCTCATCTAGGCAGCCTCAGTACTCCCCGTGGAAGTGCCAGCATAGCCAGTGCCTGGGAGTCTGCAGTCTCTACCAGGCTTGACCTCATGGCCCCATCAGAGGCTGTCCAGAGTCAGGTTGGGAGTTACCGGGAAGCAGCCCAGCCCCAGACATGGACAGGCCATTCTGGCAGTCAAGGCCAAGTAGGAAGATATGGTCTATCTTCAGCTGCCAGAAAGATGGCTTTTTGAAAAGACAGAGGCAAGCCTTAAGATCTGGATGGATTTGGGCAGGAGCGTACACTGAAGCCCAGAACTTTCATTCTGGGTTTGCCACATCTGTACAAAGCCAGAGGCTGGGTAGAAAGGGGTCTCCCAATTACCTGAGATGACATGGGTGAGGAAAAGGGAATGGGAAATGGGGCAGAAATGGACACAGACAAACTTAACTATAGCTAGCTCTGTTGAGCCTGAGGATCTAAGGCCCCTGTACCCCCCGCTGGCCTCTAAGACAGGTTCCCACCCTTTGGCTACCTCCTACCCTGGAGGCAGCCTGTCCGTCCTTCTGTCCCAGAAGCTACTTCACCACTCCACCACCACACATCCACTCTTTAATCAGTTGCCCGCAGCTGCTCCCTCTCCCTCCCATGACCTGGGCTCCCTCCTTCCTGACAAAAACCTCTCGAATGTAAACCAAGCTTTTTCTATTTTTATTTTTGGTAGTGTATGACCCAACCTCTTAAAGAAACCCGGGTTCCCACCTACACTTAAGCCCTTCAGAATTGTGCAAGTGGCAGCCTGTCTCAGCCAGCACCTCAGAGCAGACTCTGTTGCCGCTTCTCAGAGGGGTTTCCAGCCTCCAGCTTTTCCTTCTGACTCTCCCATTGCAGAGCCAACGTTTACTGGCCTCTGAGGTTGACACCCTCCCCCCTCCCCAGCCTTCCACGAATATTTATTCTCTCCCTCCTTCACACCCCTAACCCCCACTTTCTAATCCTGTCCACTTGGCAAGTTCTAATGGCTCCAGTGTTCACACTCCAGCCCATCCCCACCATCCCCTCCCCCAGGCTCCTGCTGTCAGAACCATTTATCTTCTGAGATTGGAAGCACCCAGAAGTCAAGGACTTTTACCTCCCACAAAACCTAGGGCCCTGATAGGCTTCCAGTGGGCACTCCTGACTTACTGAATGGGATCCCCTCCTAATGACTTCCTAGCACTGCCTCAGAGCTCTCTGCCTGGCCCCGTGTCTGGGGAGTGGCAGATCCGGGTGTGGCCGGGCCAGCCAAGAGTACCATTGTTAGGTCATTGCAGGAGGGAAGATATGGGACATTTCCCAGAATGGGTGAAAATGAGAAGGAGTCTTTTATTTCCAGGGAGATTAGGAGAGAGGGGAGAGGACCAGTCGGGGATAGGGTCCCTGGGTGTCAGCGGGTGTCAGTCATCACACTGGTGGAGAAGCCCACGCGGAATATGGAAGACGTGGATCCAGGGGAACTCCCAAATCTCACCGTTGCCTCGTTCCATCGTCATTCCATTCCTCCCCAGGGCGGCCTGACTCCGGGTTCGCAGCTCGGGGATAGATTCTTGCGTGACCTCGAGCGGCGCCCAGTGCTGCTGTGGACAGCTCATTCCGGCTGCGGCGGCGGCGGCGGCAGTGCCTGGCGTATGCCTGGCGCCGCCAGGGGGCGAATGGGGTGCCCACAGGCTCTTGGAACACCCGGCGCGCTCCGGAGAGGCGCAGCCAAGGAAGACGCCCCACTCTCGCCAAAACCTAATTCCAGCCCCGTCTTCAGGCCCCTCAGAAGACGGGGCTGGTGGCTCTGGGTGTCCCAGGCTGGGGCGAGAGACAGCCTCCGGACTCACCCGCCCGGGTGGCTAGGCCACCAGTGCCCCGGCTCAGCGCGTACAGGGCACTGCCCGCGGGTTCGCTACCGCTCCGCAGCCCTCTTGGCAGCCCCAGCTCTGCTCTCACGGCCGCCCCGATTTTAGAACCAGCGATTGAGTAGGCCGCACCCTGGGGCGCCGCAAATGGAGGACCCCGGAATTTAAGGAGAGGGCGAAAGAGGACGCAACTCAGCTCCCCGCCTTCTCCCCACCTCGCGAAGCGGCGGGCGGCGGGCAGTGCGCAGGCCGGTCTCCGGGGTCTGGGGCTCCATGGGCGATGCTGGTGCCGCGGAGAGACCTGTAGGAGGCCCCGCGGGACGCACCCATCCGAGCGCCTCTACCTGCTCAGACCGAGCGGCCTCCCGATCCACACCACCGGGCTTGCAGTCCCCCCACTGAAGGGCCCACGTTTGGCGTCAGGAAAACAAAACGAATAAAAGGGGGTTTACAATTGTGCCCCTCGGCTCCTCTTTTGGCCAGCTCCTGGTGCGGACCCTATACCGAAAGTCTTCGGGGCTGCAGCCCAAGACCCAGATGGCTCCCTACGCAGACCTCTTCCCCTTCGGACCCCACTCCCCGCCCCCCGCCCCTGGGCACTGCAGCGGATCTTTAGACTTGAGATGCTGTTTCCGGAGGAAAATAGTACGTCCTTTGGAACCCAAGTCAGCCTTTTTCTTTTTTTAAAATATATTTTTGTTTCTTTCAGAGAGGAAGGGAGAGGAAGAGAGAGTTAGAAACATCAATGCTGAGAGAGAATATGATTGGCTGCCTCCTGCACGCCCCCTACTGGGGATGAACCCGCAACCCGGGCATTTGCTCTTGACCGGAATTGAAACGGGACGGTGAGTCCACAGGCTGATGCTCTATCCAATGAGCCAAACCGGCTAGAGCTCAAGTCAGTCTTTTTCAAAACGTGGGGCTCTCAGGGTTGGTGACAAACCTATTTGTGGAGGTTTTTTTTTAAAAAATCCTCTGTGCACACGCATTCTAGGTAAATCTTTTCTATTTTCTCTTCTCTTCTCTTCTCTTCTCTTCTCTTCTCTTCTCTTCTCTTCTCTTCTCTTCTCTTCTCTTCTCTCCTTTCTCTTGGTTAATCCTCACCCAAGGATATTTTTCTATTGATTTTTAGAGAGTAGAAAGGAGGGAGGGAGGGGGAGAGAGAAACATGGAAACATCAATGTTAGAGAGACAGCGATTGGTTGCCTCCTGTACTCGCGATGAGCCTGCAACCCAGGTATGTGCCCTTGACCTGGAATCGGGAATGAAACCCAGGACCAATCCTAGTGTGGGCCAGCGCTCTAACCACTTTGCAACACCGGCCAGGACAAAACTTGACATATTCAACTTGACTTCTTCTTATTCAACTTTTTTTCTTCTCAAATATATTTTTATTGATTTCAGAGAGGAAGGGAGAGAGAGATAGAAACATCAAGGAAGAGAGGGAATCATTGATCAGCTGCCTCTTGCATGCCCCACACTGGGGATGGAGCCTGCAATCCAGGCATGTGCCCTGACCGAGAATTGAACCGTGACCTCCTGGTTCTTAGGTCCACGCTCAACTACTGAGCCATGCCAGCTGGGCTCAACTTAACTTCTTGTTCAACTTGATTTCTTATTCAGTGGTATAAATATTTACCCTGGCCGGTGTGGCTCCTTGGTTAGAGCCCCAGCCCATGCTAAGAAGGGTCCAGGATTTGATTCCCAATTCCAGCCCAAGGGCATGTACTTGGCTTGCAGGTTCGATCTTGTGTGCAGGAAGCAACCAATCGACGTCTCTCACATTGATGTTTCTACTCTCTCTAAAAATCAATGGAAAAATTTCCTCAGGTGGATTAACAACAAAAAAAGTCAAGTTTAAATTTCATTTCAAGGGGAGTCTTTGAAATAGTATGTCTCCACTTGCCTGCTAGTCAGTCCCCTACATTTTGTTTTGGTTTGGTTGAGTTGTTAGGTTTTGGGGGTTTTTGCAGCCCTCAAAGCAAGAGCTAAGGGTTAAGTTATGTCTCAAGCTCTGGTTTCAAACCCTAACGTTTAGCCCAGGTTTTCAGAACAGGAGTACTAGGGGCTGATACCTGTGTCAGTCTTTATTCTGATTCATGCTGGTGGGATAGGTGCTCAAACAAGCCTCTGGGGAAGGAGGTCATTAATGAGTGCGCTCCTCTGACCACCAGGAGTCGTCAACAAGACAAAACCCATTTGTCAGCTGAGAGGGGCCATCCCTATATGGCCTAAGTCTCTCTCAAGCTTTGAGAGATGGGGTTGGGCTGCAAACTCCAGACTTCAAACTTCCAGACCTGAGTCCCAGGAGAGTCTATCTCCTTCTCAGTTCCTCTGGACACGGAAGATGGGCCCAGAAATTGATCCTATGATCAGAGAGCCTGAGTGACTGCCGCCCGGAGGGAGCTTTACCTCCCAGGGCGCAGTGCGAGCTAAAGCTCTGCCTGCTGACAGGGCAGGGGATCCATCCCGAGGCCAGCACAAGATCCACACCGGTGCCCTCTGCCCTTCAGTTCCCTGTGCCTCTGAGACTTCCTGGCTCTGTGAAGGCAAGGAGTGGGCTGAAGTCCGGAGCCCCACGTGACCACAAGCCCCTCGTGTCTAAAGAGTGGCACTTGTGGGAGCTCTGCTGCCAACCCTGCATCTTTGAGCTTTCCCAGAGGTGAGTCCTTACCAGGCATGGCTCCCAGAGAGCTCCCCAGTTCACCTGACTACAGCAACTGGCCTGCTGGAGCTCCCCCAGTTCAGCCCGCCAGAGGCCTCACCTCCTACTCTCTTCCAGAGGCAGCACTACCCTTCCCCCTGTTCTCAGCCCTGCTGAGGACCCTTTCGTCCCTAGGAGAGCCACCTAGAGGAGAAGGCCATGTCCTCGCTGTGTCAGGAGTGGGAAGGGGTAGAGACATGGGTCTCATGAACACTGTTACACCCAGTGAGTCTTCCATCCCACACAATTTAGTGGGTACCTATTTTGTGCCAGGCACCAAGCCAGGGGTTGGGGATACAAAAATAAACAAGAAGTAGTCCCTGCCCTTGGAGAGCTCATGGTGTCTGATGAAGGAACTTATTCTTTAACTCATTTAGTCACCAAATATGTATTAAGCACCTACTATGTGCTAGGCCCTGTGCCAAGTGCTAGGGAGACAGGGACAAAGACAAGCATAGCCCCAGCCCTCCTACTAGTACCACCCTGCAGACTCACAGTCCATAGGGAAGATATGTTATCTGGCAAATAAAGAATTATAAGCCATAATAAAGATAATCACAGGATTCTTTGAGCACATTAAGGGAGGGTGGGGCGAGAAAGAGCCAGTCTGAGTGGGAGGGGCAGAAGGAGGGGACCAACTGGGTCACATACCTGGCAGAACCTGGTACAGTGCTTATCTTCCTCCTGAAACCTGACCTCGGAGCTTGAGAAGGCCCCTCCCTATACCCTCTCCCTCACCCCCCACCCAAGAAATCTGCTAGCCCCTCCCATGGCCCTCTCTGAGTGTGCCAGGCACCTTTCCTTGCTGCCTGTTGATTGGTGGCAGGAGGTAGAAGTGCCCCATGTGGTCACTGACGGAAGTTTCCAGGCCCAAGGATGGGGTTTGAGGCTGGGGGCCCATTTTGGCCCAACCTCAGAGCTCGGTGGGACGATCTGAGATTGAGGCATTTAATAAAAGAGCCCCTAGGAGAGATGTAAAGAGGTTTGGCACATTGACATTCACAGCCCTTACCCCTACCCCCGACACTCCACTCATTCTCTGGCTTCTCATTATCCAGGCCTGGCTAGGATGAGTCCCCGATCCCATCCCTCAGGAGAGGGCAGCAAAGCCCCCCCGCCTGGGGCTCATTCAACAAAACAGCCATCCCAGATGCCTGTTCGCTTCACTTTTGCTTCTCTCCCACACCGCATTCTGGCCTTGGTCTGGGTGGGACGGCCACCCTGCTCCAGGTAAGAACTGTGCTGGATAGATGGCCAGGGGGCCTCACCTGGGAACACCAGTACCAAGGCAGGAGGCAGCCCCTCCATGGCCCACCCCACACCACCCATGGCTCAGAGGAGGAACCTCCCTCTGAATAGGGGTGCAGGGCCCCTCAGCAGGGCCAGTTCCTTACAGGGGAGCATGCTATACACTGCGGAGAGGTTGAATCAGGCCTCAGCTTTAAGGAGCAACAGTGTGGCCAGGGCCACCAACTGGCCTCAGTCCTTGTTCTTGGTCTCATCTGGAAAGAATCCAGGGTGGCCTGCCTGGGAATACCAGGGTCCCTCAGCTGACACACAAGTGCCCGTATCGCTGCCACAGGTTAACCAGCAGCAGCCTGTAGTAGACCTCTGGCAGCAGTGGTCTCTGTATTTTGTTTCCTTTTGTCTTTACAGATGTGGCCGAGATGATTATATGTGTTGGGGGGTGGGGTGGGGGCGGGGGCAGAGGGGGGCACAGTTAACTCCTTGCATGACTCCACATAGTGAGACCAGCGCCTGGAACCCAATGGCCCAGGCCTTTGGGGATGTGGGTCTCTCAGCCTCTTCCCTTCTCCCTCCTGCCAGTCCACATTCATCGTGGCTACAAAGCTTTGTAGCTGGATTTGGTTGCCCCTGAGACACCCCCCACCACCACCAGCATAGAGAAAGGGACCACTTCTGCTGCTGGTATTATTGCCCATGAGTCATGTCATCTCTATGGAGAGAAAAGTTTGAGAATCCTCATTTGGAAAGCCAGAAGGATGGCGCTGAGCAAAGGTGTGGTCCTTTGTCATCGCTTTTTTGGCCAGGCATGCACTCACCACCCCCTCTCGAGCAGATGGAGAGGCCCAGAGCCTCCAGGCCAGGGCACTTGGTCCTCAGGTGGCAGGGCTGCCGGCATGGGGAAGATGCAGCAAGACCTCCCTGAACTTTTGGACATAAAGAGGTAAGGACAGCAGCAGAACCACGTGGGGCCCTGGTGTGGGGTGGGGGCAGAAAAGGATAGCAACCTTTTCCTTAGAACCGGTGGGCCCCTCTCTCCTCTCATTTCAGTTACCTGCTCCTCTTTGAAATATTATAAATGTTCAGCAGATTCAGACTCTGTTAGGTTGGACAGCATTAAAGTATCCTGGGTAGTTGCTGGGAACACAGTAAGGGACTGAAAATAATTATAGCAATACTACCAGTTATTATTCACTTAATATGTGTACTCTGAGCTCAGTGCATTATATGCATTTTATTATTTAACTAGAGGCCCAATGCACGAAATTAATGCAAGAGTAGGCCTTCCTTCCCCCGGCTACTGGCACCAGCTTCCCTCTGGCGGCGCCGGCAGGCACCTGGGACCTGGGCTTTCCTTCCAACCCCGGCTTCATCCAGAAGGACATCCAGTCTAATTAGCATATTCCGATTTTATTATTATGGGTCTTTGTAGCTTTCCAAGGGATACCTACTGGGAGACCTACCCCCATTTTGTAGCTTAGGAAACTGAGGTTTGGAGAAATGAAGTTACTTGCCCAAGGTCACACACAGCTGGTTAGGATTAAAAGAGACGTGTGCCTCCAGGGTTCATGCCTTCCATCCTTCCTGTACACCAGCGGTTCTCAACCTGTGGGTCGCGACCCCTTTGGTGGTCGAACGACCCTTTCACAGGGGTCGCCTAAGACCATCCTGCATATCAGATATTTACATTACGATTCATAACAGTAGCAACATTACAGTTACGAAGTAGCAACGAAAATAATTTTATGGTTGGGTCACAACATGAGGAAGTGTATTTAAAGGGCCAGAAGGTTGAGAACCACTGCTGTACACCATCCCCAGCTGTCTGAGCTGGGGGATGGAGGGGCACTGCAGAGAAGGGGTGAGTGCCATGCTGACCTTGGCCATTGGTCAAGTTCATCCTCTCTTCACATAGATTGTCTTTCTGGTTTTGGGGATACTAACCTGAGGGTGGGGAGTGAGGCCTCCAGATGTCAGGGCAGGGACGCAGCAGCTAGCCTGCTCAAAGATTCCGTATTTCTGATGGGTAAGCTCCCCAGGTGCCTGGCCATGCCCCTAAAGTGCCCCCTGAACCCGGAGCCAAACAAACCTGGGGGCAGAGAACCTGCCACTGAAGCCACTCATTTGTCCTGTGTGCCCAGGAGCCTCCCCGGACACCACTCACCCTAGAGCTGTCCCCCTGGCTTCTGCACTGGGGAAGGTATGGCCCTAGGGAGGGGATGGGTGGGGAGGAGGGTTGCAGAACTGCAAATAGGGTGCCAAGCCAGAACCAGAGCTGCCTTCCCCTCTCCAGAGGAGATCACAGACCCTTAGGAAAGAGAGTCATCCTTTGTCCAGGGGACGGGAAGGGGCGCTTTATGGGAATTGTTACACCTACTCCTCAAAACCACCGTAAGAAGGTGCTGTAATTATTTTACAGAAGAGGAAACGGATCAAGGTCCTTCCGCTGGCAGGTGGCCCCATGTTAGCTCCCCTGCTGCACCACCTCCGCAGCCCTCATCAGGCTGTGACAAGGGGGTGGGGGTGGGGTGGAAGCGAAAGGGGGGCCTAAAATCCAGGACTTAGAGGGGGGAGAGGCAGCCTCAGGTATGGGGAGGCATTTGAGGGCAGGAGTCACCCCCTCCCACTTGCACATTTACTATAAACTGTGGCCTCTTAAAGTCACGAGGTTAAGCACCACTCACTGATTCATTGAGCACCTTCCACATGCAGGTCCTGTGTGTGTGCCAGGGCCCAGCAGTGGCACTGTCCCTGTCCTCAGGCAGGTTGCAGTGGTGAGAGGGGACAGAAGCTTGGTTCTCTAGAGATGGAGACATGGCGGGAGAGCCAGCCTAGCCTGAGACAGGAAGGGGTCAGCTTGGCTTCCTAGAAGGGAGTCCTAAAGAAAGAACAGAAATTAATCGGAGAGACAAAAGGGATGACAGGTGGTAGGGGCAGAGCAGGCCCTATGAGCAGGGCTCGGGGAAGGGGGGAGCGGGCGAGGAAGGTGAGATCGGCAGAGGCAAGAGTAGAGGGCTTTGTGGGCCGGGAATCCTAGGCCCTGAAAGCAGGCCTGTGGGTTTCTAAGCCTGAGGAGCCCGGGACACCCTCACACCGTCTCCCTGCTGACCTCACTCAGAACCAGACCAGGGACATTCCAGGCTAATCAAAGCTCAGATCCGGAGCGAGCGCCAAGGCTTCACACACGGGCTGACCTCCCCCAGAGAGCTCGCCTGCTCTCTGCCGGGCTGGAGTGGGGGCTGCCGGGTCCTCGGGGATTTCTCAGGCCCTCAGAAAACTGGAGGCCCAGGGCTTTCCCTGCAGATTTGGGGGGAACTGGGTATAGAGGAGTGGAGGAGGATGGAAATGGAGCCAGAGGCCCATCTGTGGGAGGAGCCAGAAGATCCTGCCTGAAGAACCTGACTTGGGAGTGATCCCGGCTCTTAGGACCCTTGCTCAGACTGATTATTTCTGGAAAGGGCTGAAGTGCAGGATTTCAGCTCCAACCTGAGCCCAAGCCGATACTGCTACCCTCCACCAGACACACCCCCAGCCTGCTCTCAGCAGAGGAAGGACATACACCAGGTATAGAAGCAGCAGCCCCAACCTTGGAAATGGGTGTCGGATGGCCAACTGGACTGCAGACTCTGATGTTCTTTAAAAAAAAAAAAAAAGTATATATATAATTGATTTCAGAGAGGAAGGGAGAGGGAGAGAGATAGAAACATCAATGATGAGAGGGAATCATTGATCAGCTGCTTCATGCACGCCCCACACGGGTTAGCCCGAAACCTGGGCATGTGCCCTGACTGTGACCTCCTGATTCATAGGTCGATGCTCAACCACTGAGCCATGCTGACAGGGCCTGATGTTCTTTAATAATTTTTATTTCTTTGTCAAAGCCTCCATTCTTTTATTATGTAAACTGCATCATGCTTTTGAGGGAGCTCTTTTCCCAAGGGGGTGGCAAGGGGCGGGTACAGATATCTTAAATACACTACCTAATGTCACCAATTTCAGCCTGAGATGAAAAGATTGAGATGACCACTTTCCTCTTTAAACATTGAAGAACCTCCTCTGCCTCCTCACTTTGTCCCTTTTCTTCCTCTCTCTCCCTGTCTCAGGGGAGCAAGTCTCTGGCTTTGGCAAAGTTAAAGACAGAGAAGCAGTGAGAGGAAAGGAAGAGAAATAGGCTGCCTCAGGCTAAGGGGTCCCCATCCCATCTCACAGGGTCACCCACATCCTGGTAAGTGGGGGTGGGGTGCTGGGGGAGGGGTGGGGAGGGTGACTCTCCCTTCCAGAACCTCTGAGCTTCCTGTGTCACACCGGGGACCTGGTGTCATTATCAGTGGGACCAGGCAGGGAGGAAGCCTTCCCCAGGTGACCAGGCTGACCTCCCTCTGGAACTAGCCAAACGCTGTGCAATTCTGTGCGTGGCCTCATCTTTGTAGCAGCGCCACAGCAGCAGCAGAGGAGGAGATCATGTGTTGAGGGGTTGCTGGGTGTCTGTACTGTGCTTGTGCATTTTTCATTCATTATCTCTTTAAAAACCCACAAATCTCATGAGAGTTTAACCCCATTTTACAGATGGGCCAACTAAGGCTCAGAGGAGTGACTTCCCAAAGTCACAGTTATAAGAGACAGTGTCAGGACCCAACCTTGGTCTGTCTGACTCCAGAGCCTACAGAAGGTGGAGGAAGCTAGGCTGACATTGCCCTCCCCCACCAGGCCAGCTCACCCCCAAACCCAAGCCCTACAGGGCAGCACCTTCTACACTCTGCAGCCCATCATATCTCTTCCTCCTCGAGCCCAGCTCTGCCTCAACTCCTGGCCCGCTCTTTCAGGGCTGGGACGCAGCAGGTGGGCTCAGGAAGGTTCGACTGCTCCTCCACTCTCACCTCTAACAATCGTGTGGCTGTTGAATTCCATTGTCTCAAAAATGAGGGCTGGTTGGATATTTCATGGGGAGGGGAGCAAGTGGCAGAACCAGTGCACCCTGGCACAAGGGAAGGGGCCTGAGCTCAGCTTGGCGCACTGACTGGGCCAGACCTGGCCAGCATCAGTGTCACAGAGTAGGGCTGGGGGTCTGACATGGTGTGGGCACGTCCCCAGATGACACAGGTGAGGGCAGCAGATCTCAGTAGAAGCCTGTGTGCTGGCGGGAGGTGGGGGGTGAGGAGGTGGGGGTGTGTTTTGAGTCTTCTCCCACCCGACCATTTGCCTGGCCCAGGAAGGGCCTGAGAATCTGCTGGGTCATCAGAGCGGTCCCCAGGAGGGGCCATTTTAAGGGAGGGGTTTTCTTGGCTAGCTCCTCATCCCAATCTTCAGCTCTCAGCCCACAAGTCACTTCCTGAGGGAATGGCTCAGGCCTGGCCTGTCCCTTTATCACAGTGACATGTTGCTTTAATCGCCATCTCCCCTCCCCTCCAGGATGGGGTGTTTCTTGAGGGCAGAGACAAGATGACCTTGCGCACCGCTGTCCCCAGGACCTGGCACCACCCCCCCCCCAAACTGATATGTGCATTTACCAAGGGCTTGCGTGGGCCATGGTGTCCCCGGGAGGCCACCATGAGAATATCCTGAAGCAGGAGAATGTCCCCGAGGCGACTGCAGCAGAGGCAGGTCTGACCCTGACCAGAGTAACACCTGCCACCCAGAGGAAGGGATGGGTCCCCACCAGCCTCAGCTTCCTGAACCAGCCCTCAGAAGAAACCGAGCCAGGAGAAGTGACAAGGGATGGGTCCCAGCGGGACTGCCCTCTCAGCCCCAGACCCCTCACCTCAGCTGGCACATGCCTTGGACACTCAAGCGTTGACCTCTGTGAACGTTTCTTCCCCAACAAGAGCAACAGCAATAATAATGTTGGCTGATATTCACCGAGTGCTTACTGTGCCCCAGGCTCTGCGCCAAGCACCTTCCACCCGTTACTTCTCAGAACCCTCAAAACGGCCCCAGGAGGTAGGTGTCCCCATTTTACAGACGAGGTCACTGAAACAGGAAGAGCAAGCCATGTGCGCCAAGTGGCCCAGCAGGTGTGGGGTGAAGGTAAGATTGTGAAGCCAGGTGGCCAGAGCCCAGAAGCCTTAACCCAGAGCCCTCTGCCTCCAGGGCATGCCTCTCTGATTTGATAGTCTGGGCAGGTGCAGCCTGTTCAGAGGGCCCGGACTCTACCTGTGTTCACACACGCCGAACTGTCAGAAACGGAAGCCCAGTTCCTATTCAGTAGGGCACTGGTCCACGTATTATGTTGACAAATATTTATCGAACACCTACTGTGTGTCAGATCCTGTACTAAGGACGAATTGGTGAGCAAAACCTGACCAGTCCCTGCTCTCGCGGAGCATATTTTCTAGTGGAAAAGAATCAAATATGTGTCCAATTACAAATGGCAATACACGCCAAGAAGGAAAACTACAGCTGGCCCTGAGCGAGAACAAGAAGGACAAAATTTAGACGGGGTGGGGTGGGGGTGGGGTGGGGGCTTTCAGAGATGACATTTATACACTAACGTAACCAATCTATCAGCCAGTTCATTAATCCAGACCAGAGAGACGGCCAGGGCCCACCTGATGTGACTTGCGGCGTAAAGAGCTTCCCCTGGCTTTTCCTCTCCATCAAGGAAAAGTGCTGTAGTCCACGGCCATTTTGCCGTTTGCTGCGGGAAGTGCCCTTGGGATTCCAGATCTCGGTGAGCTCGGAGCAAAGGGTGAGGAAACGTGCGATCTGACCTGGCTTCTTGGATAAAGCAGAAAGGGCAGGGTCCCCTCACGCCCCTGTCAGTGGCTGAGCGGCCCGCCCCTGGCCTCCCACGCCGACCTCAGAATGCGGTGCTCGGTTGCCACCTGGTGGACATACCGGGCCATGCACCGGGCGGCCCGGCCTTCCCCGTCCTGGGTGGGACCCCGAAGGAGGCCGTCGGTTTTAGTGACGTCCTGGTGGGGAGCGGGGCTGGGGAGAAGGAGCGCGGGCGGATGGGGAGCTGCTGCTTGTAAGTCAACTGACTGAGGCCGACAACGGCCCCATTGTGTCCGGGGCCTTGACCTTGATTTCCTGCCACGCTCATCTGCCAGGTCCGATTGGCGGAGTCGGCTCCGCGACAGTGGGCGGGCCTGGGGCTGGACACCCAGCAACGGGCTCCCGGAGGGAGGGACTGGCCCAGGCCCCGCGGGAACCCGGGGAAGGCAGCCGGGCCAGGGGCCCACGCCTCTCAGAAGTCGGTCCCTTTCTTCGAAAGGCAGCGCAGCGTAGACTGGAATCTGCAGTCTGGGATCCGGCTCCAAACTAGTGATGGGATCCTTGGACACAGTCTTTACCACCGCCCACTTTTTTAAAAAGTACACACACATGAGTACACATTCCCAATGTAAAAAATATATATATTACACTGCAATAAAAAGCGAAAGCTCCCCACCTTTATCACGCCCCTCTCCCAGGTAAACACTGCTGTTACTTTCAAGTGTGTCCTTCCCGACCTCAATTAGTGTATCGATATGTTAGTGTATTGATATTTTCACATATGAAACTATGTGATTTGGTGCATGTACTCTCTGGGCCCCAGTTTCCTAATCTAAAATGAGAATGAAAATAGAAGTTAAGTCTGAGACGTTACTGGGAAAGTTACCTGAGATGGCTCAGGTGGAGCGCTTAGCTCAGCACCTGCTGCCCAGTGTCTGAGACTATTGCCATCTCTTTGTCTTTATCAATGGGCCCCGGACCCAATTCTGAGGTCTTGGATAGACGCCCTTTCTTCCTTCCCCAGCCTGCTCTTCGCCCTCCCCTTTCCCTCCTAACAGACTGTGATAAAAATCTGTTCCCTAATGTCTGTGGAGTTTTTTTAAGCTAGAAAGAGCATCTGGTGTTTTCTGCGTGTTCTCACCTCCCCTTCCTCCCCTCCTCCCTCCCCTTCCTTTCTATATTTGACCTAAATAGGACCACTCATCCTACTACAGAGAGAACATCCATTCTGTGCCAGAGGAAGAGACTTCCATGGCCCACCTGGTGCTGCTGGACCCACAGTAACTCTACATAAAGGCTGCACCCAGGTAGGGCTAGGGCTAGTGGCCGAAAGGGTTGGGGGTGGCTCTGTGAAAGCCATATGGAAGAGCCGGTAAGTGCAAGGTCAGCTGTGAGAGCACACCAAGATATGGCCAAAGGCAGGTCACTTCACCTTTCTGAGCCTCAGCTATCTCACCTGCACAATGGAACAACGAACCAGAGCACCATATTCAAGTGCTGTAAGGCTAACAGGGCGCCTGTAAAGGGACCTGGCACTGAGAAAGCCAAATAGTAGTTATTCTTAAGCCAGAAAACAAAGTATCGAATCTATTTAGCATTTTTATGTTTGGAAAGGAAATTTCTAACTTCTCTCTTCAAACCGAACTAGTCTTTGCAGCATGGCGACGGACGTTTGGTCTTGACTTACAAGTCTCAGGAGAAAGGTAAATGCCTTTACCTGGGCCTCTGTTGGAGTAGTCACGTGCCACTCCCTGGAGCTATTCCTGGTCCCTAAGATGGCCCACAGGGCTCCCTCCAGCCTAAAGCACCAGGATAAAGGACACCAACGGATCTCACTGTTCCAGATGATGCAGCAGAAAAAAACATCAAAGCCATGGGAGTAAGACAAGGCCAAATCACTCATTCTGCAAAGAGCCATGGAGCAGAGCAGCTGCTTTGCCCAGCCTGCGCGGCATGGTACTGCACAGCCCACAGCCCCTGGAGCACAGGGGTTTTATTGGGGGGAAACTTGCTGCACATCCCAGCTAATATTTATTCAGTGCTTAGTAGATGCCAAGTGTGTTATAAGCACAATGAGCAAGTCCAAGACAGATAAGATCTTTGTCCTCGTGTAGCTTGTTTTATTAATGGTTCTCCTGCACATACTTTCCTCTGCTTTTTTTAAAGGTATAATTTGCATTAAAATTCACCTTTTTAAATGTGCAGTTCTACAACAAACACAAGTATGTAACCACTATTATAATCAAAA
The DNA here is from genome assembly GCF_000147115.1 of Myotis lucifugus. Classification (NCBI taxonomy): domain Eukaryota; kingdom Metazoa; phylum Chordata; class Mammalia; order Chiroptera; family Vespertilionidae; genus Myotis; species Myotis lucifugus. The sequence continues at coordinate 5,332,277 of NW_005871076.1, read as the reverse complement.
CATAGAATATCCTATATTCATATGTTCACCACATCCCCAACATTTCCTCTTGTTCTGTAGTGACCAACACCCCCACCCCCACCCCAGCCACAGGCAACCACTGATCTGATTTATGTCCTTACGGTTTTGCCTTTTCCAAAATGGAATCTTACAGTGTGTGTCCTTTTGAGTCTGGCTCTTTTCACTTACCATCATGCTTTTGAGATTCATCATATCGTTGTACACACAACGGTTCCTTTTCTTCTTTCTTTCGACTTTTTATTACAAAAATTTTCAAATGTAAAGTTAAAAGAATAAGACAGCGAACACCTATAAATCTACCACCCAGATTTAATAATTGTTCACATTTTTCATATTTTAAAATGATATATGTCCCTAGGCACAAATTGGTTGAAAATCTGAAACTATGGTGTAGACGCTGGCACTTTACCTCTTAAAACTTCAGCATATACACTAAAAATGAGGACATGTGATAAGCATATGTTATCACACCTAAGAAAGTTGACAATAACTCCCAAATGTCATCTTTTATATATCCCTTTGCAGATGTCCCCAATTTTTTAAAAAGTCTTTTATAGCTTTTTACCTACCTGCTAGGGTTTGTAGTTCTAAACTTTTAGTTTTGAAATCATTATAGACTCACAAGAAATTGCAAAAATAATAGGGTGTCATGTACCCTTCAACTAATTTTCCACAATGGTGACATCTTATATAGAACTTATATACAGAGCTTTAGATAAAGTTTATGTAGAGCTATAGTGAAATATCAAAAACAGGACATTCATACTGGTACGTTACTGTTAATTAGACTACATACCTTATTTAGTATTCACCATTTTTTAAACCTGCATCCATTTGTGTATGAGGGTGTGTGTATAGTTCTACGCACTTCAATCCTGTGCATAGATTCATATACCTACCACCACAATTGAGGTAGAAAACTGTCGCATTGCCACCAAAGAACTCCAGTGCTACCTCTTCGTAGTCACACCCACTCTCACTTCACATCTCCCTGCCCCCTGGCAACCACTAATCTGCTCTCCATCTCTATAGTTTTGTCATTTTGAGAATGTTATGTAAATTAAATCATACAGCCCTAGCTGGCTTGGCTCAGTGGATAGAGCGTCAGCCCGTGGACGGAAGGGTCCTGGGTTCGATTCTGGTCAAGGGCACATGCCATGGTTGCGGGTTCGATCCCCAGCGGAGGGCATGCAGGAGGCAGCTATCGATGATTCTCTCTCATCATTGATGTTTCCATCTCTCTCTCCCTCTGCCTTCCTCTCTGAAATCAATGAAAATATATTTAAAAAATTAAATCATGCAGTATGTAACCTTTTGAGATTGAATTTTTTTATTAAGCACAGTACCCTTGTGGTCCTGCCAGGTTGTTGTGTGTATTATCTATGGTTCATTCCTTTTTACTGCCTGGCAGTATTCTTATATGGATGTACTACAATTTAGCTATGTACCAGGTAAAGGATATTTTTTAAATATATTTGTATTGATTTCAGAGAGGAAGGGAGAGAGAGCGAGAGATAGAAACATCAATGATGAGAGAGAATCATTGATCAGCTGCCTCCTACATGCCCCCTACTGGGGATTGAGCCCACAACCCGGGCATGTGCCCTGACCAGGAATTGAATTATGACCTCCTGATTCATAGGTCGATACTCAACCACTAAGCCACGCTGGCCAGGCTGGTTAAAGGATATTTGGATTGCTTCCAGTTTCGGATTATTATAAAAAAAAAAAGTTACTGTAAACATTTGTGTACAGGTTTGTGTGTGAACATAAACTTCATTTCACTTGGGTAAATACCTGGGAGCAGGATTGCTGGGTTGCATGTTGTCAGTTTACCTTTATGTGAAATGGCCAAACTCTTTTGCAAACTGGCTGTGCCATTTTGCATCCCACAAGCTGTGTATGAAAGTTACAGTTGCTCTGTATCCCTGCCAGCACTAGGTATTATAACTTTAAAAAAAAATTTAACCATCCTAATACATATATGCTATGGTACCCCACCTAACTTTTTAGATGAGAAGTTATAACTCTTCTGAAAACTCTCCAGTGGCTTCCCATCACACTCAGAATGAAATTCAAATTCATTTTTGAAGTTTGCCAGACTGCTCCCCTGACCTCTTCCGACTCTGCCCCTCTCTCCGCTCCAGCCACAGTGGCCTTGTTGTTTTTCTAACATCCTGTTCCTCCCTCCAGGCTTTTCACTTGCGGTTCCTTCCACCTGGATGTTCTTGTCCTGGGTATTCACGTGGCTCAGTTTCTCACTCCATTCGCTCTAGGTCTAATGTCAGCTTCTCAGAGACCTTCCTGATGGTCAAAATGAGCCCCATCCTTCCACCATCATTACCATTCTCTTACCCTGTTTTATTTTTCTTCATAGCACTTATCTCTGCTTAATAAAATGTGTATCAATTACTGATTATTTACAGTCTGTCTCCCCCATAAGGACAGGGATTGGCTTGGGGGCAGGGGACAGATTGACTTTGTTATGATTATCTCCAGTGCTTGGCACACAGGAGAACTCAGTAAATATTTGCTGACTGAATGTGTATCAGAAACTTCTTGTGACTCTCTTTTCCTCCCTCTGGCCCACCTTTCACCCAGCCATCACCATGTCAACCAGCTTGGAGCAGGTAGAGCCCCTTGGCCTACCTGCTACCCAGAGCTCTCGCCTGGGCCCAGAGTTTCTGTCTGGAGTCAAGCACTGTGGCCTGGAAGTGTGGGCAAGTTCGCTCTGCTAGGGCAAGCCCTGAGCAATGGGCTGGGGATGATAGATGTACGCCCCTCCCTGGTACCCAGTGGACAGTTCTGAGGTTCACTCAACACTGCTCCTCAGCAGGTCCAGCTGGACAAGCCCTAGTTATCCACAGTGGCGACCTCCATGGCACACCATTGTCCTGCTGTCCCTTACTTCTTATTTCACTCTCCCCAGCTCCTATTTCTGTTCCCTGGGATCATGTCTGGAATTAACTTGCAAGCAAGCCCCTTCTCTGCTTTCAAGAAGGTAGCCAGGATGGAAAAGAGCCCAGTTTAAATTAAAACAAATAGCCCTAACTGGTTTGGCTCAGTGAATAGAGCGTCTGCCTGAGGACTGAAGGGTCCCAGGTTCGATTCCGGTCAAGGGCATGTACCTTGGTTGCGGGCACATCCCCAGTAGGGGATGTGCAGGAGGCAGCTGATTGATGTTTCTCTCTCATCGATGTTTCTAACTCTCTATCCCTCTCTCTTCCTCTCTGTAAGAAATCAATAAAATATATTTTTAATTAATTAGTTAATTAATTAATTAAAACAAATATATGGAGCTTGTAGTCTAGTAGGAGAGACAAATAATTAAGTAAAAGGAGCCAAAATTTAAATAACTGAAGGACAGAGTTTTCAACAAATGGTGCTGAAATAACAAAATATCCACATGGAAAACAATAAATTTCAGCCCCTACTTCACAATATACTTGACATGGATCAAAGAACTACATTTAAAAAAAAGAAAACTATAAAACTTCTCAAAGAAAGCATAGACAAAAATCTATATGACCTTGGGATAGGCAGAGAATTTCTGGATCACATAAAGGAGTCATTATAAAAGAGGGGATGACAGCGTTAAGAAGATGAAAAGGTCAGTCGGACTAGAAGAATTTTTAACAAATAAGTTGTGTCTACAACATGTAAAGAAACATTTTAACTGAGTAATAAGAAGACAAAAAACCAAATTAGAATATGGGCAAAAGATTTTAACAAATACATTAAAAAGAAGATATACAGCTGGCTGGCGTGGCTCAGTGGTTGAGCGTCGACCTATGAACCAGGAGGTTATGGTTTGATTCCCAGTCAGGGCACATGCCTGGGTTGTGGGCTTGATCCCCAATGTGGGACATGCAGGAGGCAGCCAATTAGTGATTCTCTCTCATCGTTGATGTTTCTCTTTCTCTCTCCTTTTCCCTTCCTCTCTGAAATCAATAAAAATATATTTTTTAAAAAGAAGATATACAAATATCTATGCACACATGAAATATAGTTCAACATCATTAGCCATCAGGGAAATGTAAATTAAAGTCACAATTAGATAATACCGTACGCCCATTAGAATGACCAAAGCTGAAAAAACTGGTAATAAGTGTTGGCAAGGATGTGGAACAACTGGAACTCTCATACATTGCTGGCAGGCGTGTGAAATGGAAAATCACTTTGGAAAAAGGTTTTGCAGTATCTTATAAAGTTAAATATACCATGTGCCCAGCAAGCCCCATTATAGGTACTTATTTGAAAGAAAGGAAAACGTATGTCCACACAAAGCCTTGTACATGAATTGCCAATGGAGCTTTATTCATAATAGTCAAAAACTGGAAATGGCCCAGGTGTCCATCCGCAGGGGAATAGAGAAAATGGGGCGTATTCGTACAGTAGCTTACTACTCAGTAATAAAAAGAAATAGATACTGATAAATGCTACAACAGGAATGAATCTTCAAAGCATGCTGAATGAAAGAAGCCAGACCAAAGAGCATATACTGTATACCCACATTTAAATGAAGTCCTAGAACAAGCAGAGTTCTAGAACAGAAAGTAGAGCAGTGATTGACGGGGGCTGGCCATGGAGTGGGGGGATATTGACTGGAAAGAGGAATCAGGAAAATTGTACAAGTGATGAAAATATTCTGCATCTGGAGTAGAGTGGTGGATACATGGGTATTTGTCAAAACTCATCGTACTATATACCTGGATGCCTTTTACTGTAGGCAATTATGTCTCAATAAGGCTGATCTTAAAAGTGAATTAACTATAGCTTGCGATAAGTGCTACAAAGGGAAGAAAATATGGTATTAAAGAAAGAATAATTGGGAGTAAAGACGACTTTGACATTGGAGCAGAGATGTGAATACCCAGAGGGAGCCAGCATGGAAAGATCTAGGGGAGGGTGGGCATTCCAGGAAAGAGTAACTGCAGGAACAAAGGCCTAAAATCAGGAAGGAGTCTTCTCTCATCGATGTTTCTAACTCTCTATCTCTCTCCCTTCCTCTCTGTAAAAAATCAATAAAATACATTAAAAAAAAAAAAAAAAAAAAAAAAAAAAAAAAGAAAGAATAGTTGGGAATAAAGACGACTTTGACATTGGAGCAGAGATGTGAATACTCAGAGGGAGCCAGCATGGAAAGATCTAGGGGAGGGTGGGCATTCCAGGAAAGAGTAACTGCAGGAACAAAGGCCTAAAATCAGGAAGGAGTCTCATGATCTTGGGAACAGTCCAAAGGGCAGCGTGACTGGGCGAAGTGGGTGGGGCCGAGAGTGGTAGGAGACAGGGTGGAGAGGTCGGCAGGAACCAGATCATGCAAGACCTTATCAACCCTGGTAACTGTTTGGAATTTGAAATGAATAAAATGCAAATCCCTCCTGGACTAGTGGGGCAGAAACACATAAGGAAATAAAGCCAATCCTGGGCCATGGGTGACATATTTGGGAAGTGTACAAGAATATAGGATGGAGTAGGCAGCACTCCCTGGAAACATCTGGGAAGGCTTCCCGGAGGAGGTGACATTTCAGCTGAGATTTGAAGGGAGAGTAGCAGAAGAGAAAGGATATTTCAATGGAAGGATCTGTGTCTAGAGAAGCACAGAGGCATGTAGCCCCATGGACATTCAAAGACCTGAGCATAACACAGGGTGTGGCAAAAGTAGGTTTACAGTTGGGAATATGTGATACGCAGAGTTTATTCTTGTATTATTACTTACTAGAGGCCCAGCACATGAAATTCGTGCGCAGGTACAATCCCTAGGCCTGGCCTGCGATCAGGGCCATCTTCCCCAGCTGTCCACAGCTGGCCTTTACCCCTGCTGCCACCCCCGCTCCCCTAGTTCCCTGTTCGCCATTGGGTGATCGGTGCCTGACGGCCAGGGGAAGGGACCAAGAGGTGGTCAGTGTGCCTCATAGTGACTGGTCCAGTGGTCGTTCTGGTCGTTCTGCTGTTAGGGTCAATTTGCATATTACCCTTTTATTATATAGGATTGTGTTATTTTCCATACAAACAACTATAAACCTACTTTTGCCCCACCCTGTATAAGTCTTGTTGGAGTTTTCCCTGTAGGAGGGGAAGTAGCAGAATATCAGAGACTAGAGAGAGCGGCTTTTGAATGCCTCCTCAGACTTGATCCTTCAGGGTATGGGACACCCCTAAAGAATTTTAAGTAAGGAGGTATTAGGGCCAGCTTTACATTTCAGATCAAGACCTGGCAAGTGGAGAGCAAGACCACTGGTTCTGATGTGAGATCATGGGGAAGGCCTGACAGGGGGAGGTGAGCAAGGAGAAGGGCCAGGTTGCTAAGAGGTGATTGGGACTATCCTGAACCCAGGGACTTCAGGTGTCTTCTGGCTTGAAGGCCTGGCTCCCCTGAGGCTGATGGTCCAATTAAGCAGGACACAGGAGAGAAAACGGTTGAGGAAAAGGTCTGCAGAGTTTGTGGCACCAGATGGCTATAAATGATCATTTTTATTGTGGTTTAATTGACATATAACATTATATTCGTTTCAGATGTACAACATACTGATTTAATCTTTGTGTGTATTATGAAATGATCACCACAATAGAAAGTCTAGTTAACATTCATCATTATACAATTACAAAAAAATTTTTTTCTGGTAATCAGGACTTTTAAGATCTACTCTCTTAGCAACTTTCAAATATGCAATATAGTATTATTAGCTATAAACAACATGCTGTGTATTACATCCCACAAATCACCAGTAACTGGAATTTTGTATCTTTTGACTCCCCTTCACCCATTTCACTACCAACTCCCCCTCCCACCTTGGTAACGACTAATATGTTTTTTGTGTCTATGAGTTTGGATTTGCTTGTTTTTTTATAAATTCCACATATATGTGAGATTATATGGTATTTGTATTTCTCTGACTTATTTCACTTAGCATAATATCTTCAAGTTCCATGTTGTTGCAAATGAACAAAACGTCATTATTTTTTTATGGCTGAGTAATATTCATATATATATATATATATAATTTCTTCTTTATACAATTGTCTATCTGTGAACACTAAAGTTGTTTTCATATCTTGGCTATTGTAAATAATGTTGCAATGAACATGGGGGTGCAGATATCTTTTCAAATTAGTGTTTTTGTTTCGTTTGGATAAATACTCAGAAGTGGAATTGCTGGATCATATGGTAGTTCTATTTTTAAATTTTTGAGGAGCCTCCATACTGTTTTTATAGTCACTGTACCAATTTACATTCCCACCAACAGTGCACTAGGGTTCCCTTTTCTTCACATCCTTGCCAACACTTGTTATTTGTCTATTTTATAATACCATTCTGATAGGTGTGAGGTAATATCTCATCACTGATGATTAGTGATGTTGAGCACTTTTTCATGTACCTCTTGGCCATTTGTATCTTCTTTGGAAAAATGTCTATTCAGATCTTCTGCCTATTTTTTGAAATATATTTTTATTGATTTCAGAGAGGAAGGGAGAGGGAGAGAGAGATAGAAAGATCAATGATGAGAGAGAATCATTGCTTGGCTGCTTCTTGCACACCCCCTACTGGGGATTGAGCCTGCAACCTGGGCATGTGCCCTGTCAGGAATCGGACGGTGAATTTATGGTTCATAGGTCGACACTCAACCTCTAAGCCATGCCGGCTGGGCTCTTCTGCCTATTTTTTAATCAGGTTGTTTGTTTTCTTGCTATTGAATTGTGTGAGTTCTTTATATGCTTTGGATATCAGCCCCATATCAGCTATATGACTTGCAAATAATTTCTCCTATTCAGTTTCTTTTTCATTCTGTTGATGGTTTCGTTTGCTGTGCAGAACTTTTTATTTTGGTGTAGTTCCACTTGTTTGTTTTATTTTGTTATTATTATTTTTTAATCCTCACCCAAGGATATTTTTCCATTGATTTAGAGCAGGGGTCCTCAAACTGTTTAAACAGGGGGCCAGTTCACTGTCCCTCAGACCGTTGGAGGGCCGGACTATAGTTTAAAAAAAAACTATGAACAAATTCCTATGCACACTGCACATATCTTATTTTGAAGTAAAAAAACAAAACTTCAAAAAAAAAGGCTCTCCTAACTTCAAAAAAAAAAAGGCCCTACTAACTGCAAAATAAAAAAAAAATAGACCTCCTAACTTCAAAAAAAAATAAATCCTAACTTGTTCTTACCTCGGTCCTCAGGCAGCAGCAGGCTCTGCACAGGCAAGCTCGTGACTCGTCCCATCACACCCGAGACTGAGAGGAGGAATCGAGAGACAGAGAGAAGGAGAGGAGTTGGAGAGTGCGGCGCACATTCCACACATGCACACTGTGGCCCGGGAGGAGTCGGCTGCTAAGCAACAGGCAGCGGTGGCAAAAACACCCGGCAGGCTGGATAAATGTTTTCCGCGGGCCGCATGTAGCCCCTGATTTAGAGAGAGTGGAAGAGGGAGGGAAAGACAGGAAAAAATATCTATGGGACAGAAACACATCAATTGGTTGCCTCCTGCATGAGCCCCAACCAGGGTCCTGGCCGGGGAGGAGCCTCCAACCGAGGTACCTGCCCTTGACTGGAATCGAACCCAGACTCTTTGGTCTGCAGTCCGACGCTCTAGCCACTGGGCAAAACTGGCTAGGGTCCACTTACTTATTTTTGCTTTTGTTACCTTGGTCTAATAAGCAGGACACATGAGGAAAAACAGGTTGAGGTAAAGACCTGTTTGAGTTTGAGGCACCGGAGGGCCTAAATGCCAGCTTTTACCTGCATCTGCTCCCTCAGAGGGCTTGTTACACCTGAAGATTCCTAGGCCCTGGCCCCACTGATTCAGAAACAGTGGGTCTAGGATGGAGCCCAGGAATCTGCATATGTACAAAGCGGCCCTCCCACTCTAATGCAGGTGGACTCCATGCCTACTCTCCAGGGGCTGGAGCAGGAGGCAGGACAGCCACTCTCTCATCTGGACAAAATTCAGGTAAAGCTGACATCTAAGATAAGACTCTGTGGTGGGAACAAAGGTAACTTGTGTTTCCACTGGTGCCGCGGGAGAATTGCAATAGAATGGCTCTGGTCACCAGGTGTAACTCCTGGTCAACTGTCCAAGGAGCCACAGAAATAAGGGTGGAGCCAAGACTGGCGCGTGCGTCTGACTTTTAACTTGTATCCTCTCCTACTTTTAACTTGTATCCTCTCCTAGGGTGTGGGTTGGGGCAGGATGGGGATTCATGGAGGCTGCGGTGAACAGGAGAACAAGCTCTGTGTAAAGAGAGCAGCTTCCGCTGCACGCATGGCGTCTCACCAATGTTCCACCCGAGGATATGTTTTACTGAGAGAGAGAGAGAGAGAGAGAGAGAGAGAGAGAGAGAGAGGGAGAGAGAGAGAGAGAGAGAGAGAGAGATTCATGTGAGAAACATTGATCAGTTGCCTTCCGTATAGGCCCCGGGAATTGAGCCTGCAACCTTTTGGTGTACAGGATGATTCTCCAACCAACTGAGCACCCAGCCAGGGCTAGTCAGACCTATTATTATTTCCATGTCCCAGATGAGAAAACTGAAGCCCAAAAAGAATTAGCAAATTGCTCTGGGTCCTGTGGCAAGGAGGTAGGGGAACGAGGACTAGAATCCAGGCCTCTGGACACTCCTAATCCTAGCATTGCTCTGCTATGGGAAAAGTCACTTCATCTCCTCATCTTAAATGATCTTCCAAGCAAGGAAGGGGCAGTACAAGTTTTCTTTGTCCCATCCCTTTCAGAAGGTCTCTAAGTCCTTACAATGTGTGTTTTCAAAAGAAAACTCTCCCTGGGCCAGAGGACCTGGGATTTAGAGCCTCATGTTGTAGGGTTCCAGGCAAGAGCACTTCTAAGAATCTCACAGCGATGCCACACGCCTGAGCTTTATCCAAGCAACAGAAGGAGGTGGTGGAGGTGGCGGCGGCGGCAGCAGCGGTGGCTGCGGCAGCAGCAAATCTGTCCCCAGCGCACTCCGGCACTGCTTTGCTGTGATGAAATACACATGGCATATGGCTGCAAAGTTACTATCTTGAGAACAGAAAGGGATTCTTCATGTGCCAGATTTTACTTCCTTTCTGCAATGAGCTTGTAGTAAACAGAGGTTGTTTGATCTTGTTAAGATCCCATGGATGGAAAGTCCTTTACACGTTTAAAGTAAAACCATTGACTTACAGTTTCAGTCTATCAAGGGTGCAAATGTTTTTTCAAACATGAAAGCTCTTCCAAGCTCCCTTCCTCCCTCCAAAGGCCAGGACAGAAAAAGGCACTGTCACCTGGAGACCAACTCCATTCCAGTCACAGGCTACCCCTGTGATGAGACCTCCTTGTGTCCTGCGGCTGCCAGCCCTTGGCAAAGCGGGTGGGGAAGAGGAGCGGCTTACTGAGCTCCAGGCCATGGGTGGAGGAGGCCAGGAAGGGCCAGGAAGCTAGGAGAATGTGACTTTTAGGAGGAGAATTATTTTGAAGCACGTCTTGTGCGCTGACGGTATAATGATCATTATTAGGACCTCAGATGTAACACAGAGGCCGCCCTGAAGTTAAATTTTCCCTTTCAGATAAGCATGGCCTGTCAACCCAGCAAAGGGTGGTTCTCTGCCGCCCTCCCCCACAGGAGCGGGTTGGAATGCTCCAGCTGCTCCCTCCCTGGCGGTTACCTTTCATTAAGGACTTTGCTTTTTTGGTAAGCAAGGGCACCACTTTTCTACCTTAGCCTTATAAAATCAACCTAAGAAATAAATACTTTATGCAAAGACCACAGCTCTATTTGCAGGGTTTTTTTGGCCCATATTTAGTTTCCGGGTTGCTATTTGGAATCCTACCTGCCCAGGGCCCCTCCTGGGCAAGTGTGGCCTCCAACAGAGAGACAGACCTGTGGCCTGAATTATGCCCAGTTGGATTATTTTTGGCTTTCACAGTGTTTTTGGTTTTCACATCAAAATCCTGTTTGCTGGCTTCTCTTGAAAAATCAGAAAACTTGGCCACACTGGGCCACATTCCCCTTTGACAAGTGGCTGGAGCTGAATAACAGTGGCTCCCTTTGCACAGTTTGTTCTCCAGTTTGCCACCGTCCCCACCCCTCCGCATAACCCCCTCCCCCATCCATCCACACCCTAAGAGAGGGTACAAGTTAAAAGGCAGATATGGAGGTGTGAGTTTCAGTCTTGATTCCACCACTTATTTCCTTTGGCTCTTGAACAGGTGTCTGCATCTCTCTGAAACCTGTTTTTAATCCCCAGGAGGAAGAGAATAATGAGGCAGAGCGCCAGGGGAAAGCGCGCCTAAAGGAAGCACTCACTGAGAACTTGCCCTGCGTGTTTATTGACATATTATTTTCTGTCAACGACAGAGGAGACTTGAAGATGGTATACAGATAGACACACCTACTGGGATGTAAGCTTCATGTAAGCAAGGATTTTTAAAAATCTGTTTTGCTTATTCTTACACCCTCAGAGCCTGGTACAGTCCCTGGCACATGGTAGGCACTTAGTAACTGTGTTGAATGAATACGTGAACTTAATGTTTTCCTGAATTCTTACTCTTCATATGTTATGTCCTAAATTATTGTTGGTTCATTTTATAAATACAAATGGACTTACAGGTTATTGTTAATTTATGTGTTGATTTTTTTTTCTTATTCTTCCACACTTTCAAATGTGAGATATGGGGGAGAGGAATGGGGGGGGGGGGCGCTAACCTCACCTCCGGCTTCAGAGGCGTCACCTCTAGTCAAGGTGTCATATCCCTTGGCTGCAGCCACACATTCAGAGAAAAGCAAGTTGCCCAAATACAGTGCAAACACTAAGCTCCAATCTGGAGCTTTTCTTAGGACTGTTGGGAAAAAGAAAGCTCTTGTCTGCTGGGATCTTTCACTGTGAGAAGGTAATTCTGATACTCTCAGAGGGACTGCTTGAGAATGCAGGGAAGAGAGAGCTGCGAGATAGAGCAAGACTGGGATTTCCTGGTGCCAGTGTTTGAGTGCCTGGATCCCACTTTGCCTGAAGTTCAGATTCGCCTCTGGGTTTTTGGTGTCATGAGCCAATAAATTCTCCCTCTTTCTTGAACCAATTTGAATAGCATTTTAGTCACTAGCAATGGAGACATCCTGACTAGCAATTTGGAATTTGAAAGTACAGACCAGAAAAAGAGGCACAAAACTGTGAGAGCCATTGTTCAGGTGAAAATCAAACCCTGAGCCATGGCCAGAAGCAAACTGATCACTTTGCCTCTTTCTCCTTTACATGAACCTCAAATTCCATTAGAATCCAGCAGAGCAGTGAGCTAGGAAACACGAGAAGAAGTGTACTCCTTTCTTTGATACCTGACATGGAAAAGGAGTCCAGTCATTCTTTTCTGGGTTTTGTGCATGTACTGACCACAGTCACTGGCTTTCCTCTGACATGTGTTTTGTTGTTGTTAGAGTGGGGGGTGCAGGGGAAGACATCAAAATAAGCCACGTCTTACTGGACTTCTCTAGTATTTGACACAGAGGAATTCTACAAGTGCTCGTCATTGAGGCTGTGAGCTCCAAAAAGATGTTCAGCTTATGCAACATTTAGAGGTGTTCATTGGACAGGGTTATTGAGCACCGCCTCAAGCCAGGCTCTGACTTCCGCACATGTATGAGTGAGTGGAGCAGGCTTCTCCTTTTCAGGAGGGGTTGTTTCTACTCCGTTGTCAGCCCCTCTTCACCCGTTGGGACCACACCTTTGCTGTGGCCCTACTTTCCCATCTGACCAGCCTGAATTCTGCTACCAAAGAATTTTTCACAAAATATTGCATCCCATGTCCCACTTCGGGGAGCTTTGGTGGTCCCTAGAGTTTTCATATTGAATCTATCCCCTTCTTCCCAGCCCTTCATAAAACTACTACCACTAATAAAAGCCAACAGTTTGGAGCACTTACTAGGTGCCAGGCAACATGCTTAGTTTTCATATTCATTATCTCTGTTAATCCTCCGAATGATACTATAAAGCAGAAATCCAGTTGGAGTTCCCCTCCTCACATCTGCCAGATACCCCAGGTCTGGCTGCCTCTGCCCTGCTCCCACCTTCTTCCTGACCACTAATCTCTGCCCCTGGGGCCCTGGACTCATAGTTTCAATCTCTTCTCCCCTATTAGTACAACTCTTTCTGGCTGGAGCCATGATTCTTCTCTGCCTTTTACAACTGTCTTCCCCCACCCCTATACATTAGTTTCAATATATATATATATATAATTATTGATTTCAGAGAAGAAGGTAAAGGGAGAAAGAGAAACATCAATGATGAGAGAGAATCATTGATTGGCTGCCTCCTGTACGCCCCCTAATGGGGATCAAGCCCACAGCCTGGGCATGTGCCCTTGACCAGAATCGAACCTGGGACCCTTCAGTCCGCAGGCTGATGCTCTATGCACTGAGCCAAACCAGCTAGGGCCACTAGTTTCATTTTAAAATAAATGTATAAAAGTAAAAAAGTGTCACTTAAATAAAACTCTTAAGTAAATAATAAACAGGACAGGTGGTACTTGGATGAGACACACTTCCCATAAACTCGCGGTCTTCAATGACCATGCTTCAATCATCCTGGCATTGCCCATTGCCAGACACCAAAAGTTTCTCACTAGAAGTTAATTATAAATAACTTTTTGGTCTAAAATCCCATAGTCTGGGAGGGAAGGACAACATACATGAAACCTCCATAGTGGTGCAGGGTGTAGAAGAGTAAAATATAAATGAAACTCAGGAAAAAGAGATGAGATACGCAGTGGCTCTCTAGCTGGGACCTCTCTATGGGGCGTTAGAATTTTATTTTGAGGCTGATGGTTTATGTTCAGAGACTGGAAAGTCAGAGAGTAATATTCCATTGTATATATGTACCACTTCTTCTTTATCCAATCGCCTCCCCATGGACACAGGTTTTTTTTCCATATCTTGGCTATAGTAAAGAATGCTGCAAAGAATATAGTGGTGCAGATATCTTTTCAAATTCGTGTAGAGGTGTAGGCATGTGATAATAGCAAGCAAGGGGAGGAATTTGAAAGCAAAAAGTCTCCACAAGGACTTGCAGGCTCGTCTTAGGCTTTGCTCTGGGAGTGTTTCAGGGATTTCTTTCTGTTGAGTAGAGGAGGAGGAGGCGGCCTTCAGGACAGGAGGCCTGGGCCTGGGCTCCAGCCCCTCTCCTCCCCTCTCCTGAATGAATGAAGTCTGATGACATTCTCCAGCAAAGGCTGCGCTGTTTGCCGCGAGGGGGAAATGTTGCCAGGCAGCGCTATCCATCCAGGTGTCAGCCTCAGCCCCGTCCTCCCAGGTACAGCTCGGGGAGTAAACTCCGGAGCCTAGTTGGGTCAAACCCAAGAATATTCGAAGGGGAGCAGCCCCCAGCTAACCTTGTGTGCCACGCACTGGGCTAGGGACTCGGGACATAGGCCCTGCCTTCCAGGCACTCGCTCGAGCGGAGAGGGAGGTCGTCTGGAGCCTCAGAGAACCGACCCAACCTGAGGGGAGAGCCTGTTGGCGCCCGGGCATCCGGCCCAGCTCCGAGGCCAGAGCCGGACCGCCAGTCCCCCAGGCGCCGGACACCGCGCCGCATTCCCTCCGCCCGGAGGGCCCCCGGCGGGGAGGGCGGGGCGGGGCCCGCGCTGTGACGCCGCCCCCCACGCGCCCGGCGCGCGTTGCCAGGGTGATCAGGTGACTCGCCGCTCGCGGCTGTTGGGACCGCGGTGACGTCAGGCGCGCCGCTGCCGCTCACTCCGCGGCTGGTGCGGCGCTATTTGTGCGGTCTCGCCTGGTCCCGTCCGCTCCGTCCCAACCGGTGCCCCGTCCACTCGTGAAGAGGTGAGCCTCGGCGGCCCGGGCCGGCCAAGCTGGGACCAGAGAGGGGGTGAGGTGCGGGCAGGACCCTTCATGGGTTGTGAGCGTCCCCAAGCTCCCCGGGACTCCCCGAGAGCGGCGGGCACCGGAGCGGGATGGGCCGGCTACGGAAGAGGGGTGGGGGTCCCGGCGAGCCTACCCGATGCCCACCCGTGTCTCCCCGCCACACACACACCTTCACCCCTCGGCTGTTCCTCGGGTTCCCGGTCGCCGCGCAGCTGGCGGAGGCTGGGGGCGGGGCGGGGGGCATCCGCCAACTCGGGGGGCCTCTGGGCGGTGGACTAAGGGGCTCTGCGTTTCAGTGGCCTCGCAGCTCCGGGAGTCGGCGGGCTCGCAGCCGGACTCGCCACACCCGGTCTCGGTGGACGTCTGCGGGCGGCTTCTGCATCTCTTTGCCTGGGGCTGCGGTTTCTGGGGCGCTGCGGGGGGGCCTACTCGGTGCTCCGAGCCGGGTCTGCGGGGGGCGGGGGGCCGCTCCGGAGCCCCGCGGGCGGGAACAGGGTGGAGGGCGTGCAGACCGCGAGCTGCGGCGGGAGGAACCCTGACCGCTGAGAGCGGTGGATGGGGTTCTCGTAGACCTGTTGGGGGTGAAACCTGAGCGGAGTCCTGCGCAGCGGGGACTGTGCTCCCAGCCGCCGTGGGGAATTGGAGAGTGGAGGGCGGGCGGAAGGAGGCCTCGGGAGACGCTGGAGGAAAAGGAAAGAAGGCTCTGTGCCTGACTGCACTGAGCACTAGGGCCGTGTGTGGGGGAAAGTTTGGAGAATGAGGTTAGTGCCGGTTAGGAAGACTCTCAGTGCCCAGCTGGCTATTGCGTGCCAGGGGAGTCCTGAAGCGTCGACCGAATGGAGGTAGGAGGATCGCAGGGCTGGGGAGACAGGCGCTGGGGGGGCTGTTGTGACAACCTGGCAAAGAGGTGACAACACTTGGAACTCGGGTGTGATGGGATTCCGGGAATGGGATTCCGGGAACCCTGTTTATGAAATATTTATAACAGACAGGTGCATACACCCCGGCCATGGTTAGCAGATTAAACCCAAAATTCCTTCTTAGGAGAGAGAGGAAGCGCCCACTGCAGCTCATTTGATCTCATTTGGCCAGGTTTAATGGCTGCCTGAGAACTCTGCGCCCCTGTCCAGGGTGGGGCAAAGGTAGGTTTACAGTTGTCAGCACGCGAAACACAGTTTATTCTTGTATTTTTTTAATTAATTATTGTGTTTTCCATACGAACAACTGTAAACCTACTTTTGCCCCACCCTGTATAGGTGCGGTGGGTGGTTGGATTGTCGGCCGCGCTTGTTCTTCAGAGGTTCCAAACTCTTACAAAAACCTCTTCAGGGGGAAATCGGAACCCCAAGTGACTGGGAGGAGATTTAATGGGGGAGGTTATTAAGGGATACTCAGTACCCCAAACATGAATATGGGCATCGGAGAAGCTGAAAGGAGTCCCCTGCTCTTTGTTAATTGTAGAACAGAGTTCCTCTTCTCTACCTGTTCCCCTCAGCTTGTGGGCTCCCCAGCGTCAGACAGCTTAAGTGTTAATTGGCCATTTTGTCTTAACTTCCTGAGAAACAGGGGAAAATATTTTGATTACTGAAGGGAAATGATTTGGTGATTCAAGGTTTTTCCCAGCTCTGGAATTCACTGATTCTGTAGCTCAAAAAAATGCACTGATGTCCATTTTATGTTGAACCTTATGAACTTCTGTTTTCTGGGAGGTGAAATGGCTGAATCTTCCCACCAATTTGTTTTGTATTTGTTTGACTCCAGAAAACAGAATTGGACCTCCAGGGATGTCATACAGTAAACTGTAGTTTAGGCCCTAAACTTTAGGGAATTGAGAACTTGGCCAAGGTGGCCGCAGCTGGTTTGTGTATAAACCTAGAAACCTGCCCAGCACTCGAGGGAGGGCAAATCCGGAGTGGTGGCACCTGGGAAGAGTGAACTTCACAAAAGAAATCTTAAGACAGGTCACCTGAACAATGTGTTTACCATCTACTACTTACCAGATGAGTCTGCGTCCTCCCCCTTGTTATAATAGTGGTTTTAAAGGGGCTTTGCAGGGGCTTCAATATTAAGAATACTGGATATTAGATTTTTTTAAAATTGTTAACCATTTTCTAAATCTCTTTGGAAATATTTGAACCGGCCAACTAATCCTGCTTCCTTTGCAAAGAAACAGCCCACACCCCCCCCCCCCCACTCCCCCAAACACTGTAACTATGTGCTGCCAAGGTCGTTAAGTAGGTCAAAAGTTTGGGGGAATTTTCCGCTTTCTTTCACCCCTGCCACCTCCACAAGTTTGCCCAGTGGTAGAGAAGTTAAGACTTCATGTCAGGAAAAAAAATAATTAGTGTGTTTCCCCTAAACAGGGCTCCCTGGGACTGGGTGTTCTGTTGAGAAAGTGAAATGCCCTCCCTTAAGGGGAACTAGGCCCAGGTGAGAGGCAGGACTAGGAGAGGCCAGAGACCTTCCTCGGAGCAATCTGGGCCTGCACCTTTGTCACCCAAGGCCCTGGGCAGGGCCCTCCTCTCTTGGCACTGAAACATTCTTCCTCGACCTTGAAACAGGGTCAGTCCTCCCTTCACAGAGGTACTACAGAGAATTAATGAGAGGCTTGTATGAAGTTTGAGCTCATCCAAAGCAAATATTTTAATTCTTGGGTGAATAGTAAATTTTGAGATGTAGTGAAATAAAAAAAGAGGTGGACATTATAAATTTTTGTAAAAGCCTCCTTCAAACCCTAAGGCTTTTTTGTTGTTGTTTTTTCCTGGAGTATTTGGGCTTGGTTTATCATCGTGCCTATAATCAAGATCTACAGACCTGAGGGTAAGTGCTGTTTGTATTTCACATGTAAACTAGTCTGAGTTTCCCCCCACTCTTTTCCCCCTCTTTTAGAATGCCTAGAGTAAATCAGTAGCCTAGCAGGTTTGGGGCTTTGGACCCAACATCCTTTCAACCCTAAAGGAGTTTGTTATTAAGCTCATCAGAGACAGAAGAAGGTAATAAAGCTCACGAAATGAAGTGAGTAAAATAGCCATTTCTTTAAAATCCCCTATCCTATTTCAATTCACCAATCCTACTGCTCAAATAGAGATTCAAGTGCTTGCTGGTGTTCCCAGAAACTGTACAGAACTGTTATATTCATCTCTTAGACTTTTGGCATTTGTTGGCAAGTATAGTTCTCACTTGAGTGAAATTCTGACAGGAGAGGGAGAGGCTTCTTGTTTTTCTCAGACTGAGCTCAGGCCTTCATGCTCCCCACGCCGGGCCAACGCTTCTAATTGGCTTGGCTATAAAATGGGAGTCAGCAATTAAAAAACAGCAGTATGGAAGCAAGGGGATTGAGCATGAGTTGATTCTCGAGCCTCTAGCCAAAAAAGGTTTACAATGCTTTGGGCACTATATACAAAGGGCTCTTTAGAAGGAAGTGAGCTTGGAATGACTTCTTTTTTGTAGTTTTTAGGAGACATGGAATATTTGTACTGATTTAGGCCTCAAGCAAAGGAGGCAGATGATTTGAATACAGTCTCTGTGGCCAACAAGCCTATGGTATGACTCTGCAGAAAACAAGGGATGATATATATTTTTCTGAACCCTTTCAGTTAGTGGTTTAAGGGAGTGTTGGTAGTTATGGTGAGAGGAGAGTTTGATTTACCTGCATTTACTCATTGGGGAGTAATGCCTTATTCACAGGTGCCTATCATTAGTTCTCTGATGATTTATGCTAAAGAATCGTTAGTCCCAAGAGAACTGACCCAGAAAACACATCATTACTGCAAATTATCTGACCACGTGGTCAGTGTTCAAAGAAAGACAGGGATGGGGAACAATGGAACCGCAAAGGTTTGGGGGAGAAGAATTCCTGGGAAGTGGTACTAGACTTCTGCCACATTAAATTTCCAGTGCGGTCCACAGTTCTTTACCAGTCAGTTTCCAGTGTCAGGACCTTGGGCAGGATCATTTGGGGAGAATAAATACTGCCTTCAGCCAAAGATATGATTCACTAAGTGAATTTTTTTTTTTTCAGAGGTCAGTAGGCAGGTGGTAGGGCTGGTTTGGGGTAGGGGCCCCTTAAATCCCCTCTCCTGAAACTCCATGTGGCTCTGATACTGGGAAGACAGCAGAGTGAAAAATCTAAGTGTTAAAAAGAAATACGTACAGTCAGTGTGAAACCACTGGTGTTTTTATATGAAATTTGCCTGGAGGCCTAAGTGGTGGTCAGACTGTATGCTATATTAAATTCTAGTCCTTTCATCAGGGGAGTGACTTCTCTGGTGCTGTGGTATATTGTTCTTTCTGTGTGAGTATGCTCTTGGAAAACTCAGGTTTTAGTTCAGGGTGGATGCAGTCATTTATTTCAGTTCATCAATACCCCATACTTTGAGCCCCTTGTTTTCCACATATACAGTAGCTCTTTGTGGGTAGTACTAATGACAGAAATCTGAAGATATCATCTAGCATTTGTGTTTTCTAATTTTTGTTGTCCATAGTGTCTGCCCCTTTAAAAATTCTGTGAAAATTAAGAAAAGGAGGGGAGAGTGAGCTGCCCTGCACTTGTACATGATCTCTTAGGGTGCTGCACATGGTAGGCACCAGTGGTACTCGCTGGTGTAAAGTGAAATTCACTCTTGTCCATTAACAGCCATCCTGCAGGGCTGGCTGAGCTGCTGCTTCCTCCATGGGCCAGGAGGGCATGCTTTAATGGTGGCGCAAAGCCGGGCTGGTTTGGTGTCCGTCAGGAGCCACGAGTGCTTCAATTACCAGCACATTAAGCTGTAGGGGTCTCTTCCTAAACCATCAAGATTTCCGTTCTCCCACAAAGCCTAATCCGGGCTGGGGTACGGGGGACAGTGGGGCTGTGCTGGTGGGGGACCTGGCCTGGGACGGGGCCATGTCAGGCTTGTTGGGGCGGATGGGCCAGTCCTCTTTCTCATGTGTCCTCTAAACTTGGCAGGGGGCAGAGTTCATCCTTTTTCTCTCTCCCTGCTCTAACCTAGCCTTTCATTTCCCCAGCTCACTTTCTGTGTTAGCAGCTTTCTTTCCTTTTCATTTCCCCTGTTCACTGCTGCTTTCTCTTTCAGTCCTCCCTCTTGCTGGGCCTCATTTTCTCCCCATTGTCACTTTGAGGCCTGGCTATTTGAAGTTCCAGGGTTACAATGCTGCCCTGCATGTCCCAGTGACTAGGTGTAATTTAGAGGTCCGCAGCCTTTCTTTCTGAGGAGCCAACCTCACTTCCCTGCTGCTTTTAGACAGCATTGGTGGGGTACTGTCCAGAGTCCCTGACCTGAGGCATTGGATGAAGCTGGAGGTGCCTCTCCACTGGGGGCCCCAGCAGTGTGGCAAGGGGGCTGTGGTCAGGATTTGCTGGCATGGTCAGCTGTCAGACAAGGGACTGAGGTCTACCCTCGGGAGTCCTTCCAGAAACTGAAGGCAGAAGCAGAATTGGGAGTCCTGTGTTCAGGCGGTCCTGTGGCTTCTGCACAGGACCATACGTGACTAACAAAGACTGGAAAGGGGGCCTGGAACCAATGGGACTATTTGCAGTTGTGGATCTTGCCCTGCAGCTGGGTTTTTCCAGGGGGCGACTGGGACAAACTGCTCTCAGTGGTAGTTGGATGGTTATTGGAAGCATCTAGAAGCATGGCTTTCCTGCTCAATGAGTTAAGAAATGAATTTTTTTCTCTTAAAAGCCATGTGGCAGACTTTACTAAAAAATTATTATAGGGGTTTTAACTTCATTATTAAATATGTATAGAAATATATATATAACAAAAGTACAGTTTAATGAATAATTATATTTATTAATATAACTGTAATTTATTCAGGTCTAGAAATAGAATTTTACTTTTTAAACCCAAATGGAATAGTAGAATGTTCCGTGTTGCAATTTGCTTTTTAACTGTATTGGCACTTTTCCATATCAGCACATGTAATTCTATCTCATTCTTCTTAAGGATCAAATAATAGCAGTTCCATGGTTTGGAAATTCTGTGATTTATTTAATCATTCCCATATTGATGGACCTTTGGGATGTTATATATCATATAAATATGGATGTGTATATTTTACACATGTAATATGCATACTATATAGCTCTGATAACCAAATGCCACAACTAATGTGTGTATGGTATAAAATTCTGTCTATAAAATTGGTGGGGTTTGTTGGGTTTTTTGCATCCTAGCAGTAGTATATATCTGTAGGTTAAATTCCTAAAGACAAAATTGTTGGTTCAAAGAATAGGGTGTTTTCATTTATTTATTTGAGATTTCACTTAAGAATGTGTCTTTGTTGAAGAATTTGTAAGAAAAAAAAAATGGACCCTCTATAAAAAGAAGGATGTTTCCTCCAAACATTAGGGAGGAATGTTATACCAGTGCCTGGGCAGCTGAGGGGTAGGCTATTTTATTAGTTGATATTTTCAGGTAACTGATTTTTTTTAAGGGCTGTTTAATATTTAGATCTTATATCTTATAGAGCAGCAGGTCCTGAATCCAGCCAGAAGTTCTGTATAGAAAGTTTTATGAAAAAAGATTTTAGCAGATGATGTATTATCCTCTGGTGAAGGAAACTTCTCTGGATTCCCTCAGTGTCTAAGGCTGGAAGAATGCTAAGATGTACATTACCAAGTTTAATATTGGAGGGAAGTGAGATTGATTGGCTATAGCCATACAGGATGGGGCAAAAGTAGGCTTACAGTTGTTCTACTGGAAAATAATACAAGAATTAAAAAATAATAATCCAAGAATAAACCTTCTCATTCTCACAACTGTAAACCTACTTTTGCCCCACCCTGTATTTTCCAATAATGTTAAACTGTGGGTAACTAATATGGGTATGACTTTTCAGACTTCTCCTAATGATGTGTCAGGACAAGTGGAGAATGCTTACATTTTTGTATTTTAATGTTGGTGATAATGGCTGAATGGCTTTAGCAAACCATGTTACTAAATAGTTTGTAGACTTTTTAGTTTCATGTAAACTGAGTAATAAAAGCAGTATGTAGTTTTTATATCAAATATTGTTTGTGAGAAAGGAAAATAAAATAAGACAGTCTCTGGACCTCTCCTTACTCCAGGATGGGGCTTCAGAGATAGATGATCCACTATTGTATTTTTTGCCTCCATGTGCATTTTTTAAATATATACTGATTTCAGAGAGGAAGGGAGAAGAGAGAGATAGAAACATCAGTGATGAGAGAGAATCATTGATCAGCTGCTCCTGCACACCCCCTCCTGGGGATCGAGCCTGCAACCCAGGCATGTGCCCTTGACTGGAATCGAACCCAGGACTGTTCAGTCTGCAGGCTGATGCTCTATCCCAGTGGTTCTCAACCTTCTGGCCCTTTAAATACAGTTCCTCATGTTGTGACCCAACCATAAAATTATTTTCGTTGCTACTTCATAATGTAATGTTGCTACTGTTATGAATTGTAATGTAAATATCTGATATGCAGGATGGTCTTGGGCGATCCCTGTGAAAGGGTCGTTCGACTGGCAAAGGGGTCGCAAACCGCAGGTTGAGAACCGCTGCTCTATCCACTGAGCCAAACCAGCTAGGGCTCCATGTGCATTTTGATGTCCTTGTTCAGGAAGGGTCCCATTTCTAAGCTATGTGTCATTGTGTACTCCACGGAGAGGCTATTCTAAGGCCACAAGTCAAAATGTTGATGCAAAAGACATGCTCTAATATTTAGTCATTCGTTGATTATATGAGGACAGCTTGGGGCCTGGTAGAATTCTCTGGCAAACAAAAGATGGTGCCTAAGATAGGGGATGGCTAATAATATTTAGGAGGCCAACTCCAAAATCAGTATTTGGACAACAATGAAATAACACTATAGGACATCTGCTTCCAGTCTCCTGTAAAAGAAAAACAACTTAGGAAATGGGAACAAAGCAAAATGTGTTATAAATAATGAACAAGTCATAAAAACAAAGATCTTGTCCATGTTATGATAACTGTGAGGTCTCCTGGTGTAGTTCTGTTGTCCTGGAATGCCTGCTCTTTGGCTTTGGGGCTCAGATATTCACATGTATGTGTGGCATGACTTTCCCTATTGGTGGTGTCATTTGGGCTCTACTTGTACCTCAATTTCAGTAAATTTGCATAACTCTTTGAGGTGACCACCCAAAGTGAACTTGTTTAGTCTTTATAGGCAAACTATCTTCATCCCTGAAATTTAGAGAAATTCTAGCATTTTCCACTTGATGCAGTAACCGACAAATAGGAAAGGTAATTTTATTTTTATTAGCAGTACTGAAGGGGAAGAGCAAGCCAGCTAGATAGTTCTTTCTTTCATATCCCCAGTACTTGGCCTGTCATGTAGTGTAGGTACTTGTATTGATGGATAAACAGTATTAGGTTTGCCAATAGTATCCAAAAAGTAAACATAAGTTACGTGAATCTTTTAAAAAGAGATTGAATAAGTATAGAAAAGGAAGCGGCAATAATCCTGAAATGATCCTACTCTTAGCAAGGCTGTTTGTGAGCTGACCTTTGGCCTCATTTAGTACTATCTGCTTCAGCCATAATGAACCTGGTTTGTTGTGTTGTTTTTAATCCTCACCTAAGGATATATTGTTGTTGTTTTTAAATTGATTTTAGAGGCGGGGGAGAGAAATAATGATATGAGAGAGAAACATCATTGGTTGTCTCCTGTATGTACCCCGACTGACTGGGGATTGAACCCAAAACCTGGGTATGTGCCCTGACCAACAATCAAACCCGAAACCTTCGGGTTCTATCATCCTTTCCGTGCATGGGACAACACTCCAGCCAACTGAGCCACACTGGCCAGGGTATGAACTGGTTTAATCCCTCAAATGCATTCAGCTCTTTCTCACAGATTGTTATCTCTGACCTGTGTGTATATGCTCAACTCTCAGTTGTTCATCACTTCCCTTCAGAAGCATTCTTGACTTCCCTGACCTGTGGCCTCTACTTTGAGCTCACAGTACCAAGTGTTTCCTCTCTCTCAGCATGGTTTCATAATTGCTGATGTTAATGTCTGTCTCTCTCACTAGGCCGAGAAGAAATTGTCTCTTTCTTACCATTATCTCGGTAGTGCCTGGAACCACTAATGTTGGGTCCACACGTTTACAAAAACTGCAAACAGGAGATGATTAGAGCAGCACAGAACCAGTAATTCTAAAAGCTTTTTTTAGCCTAACCTTACCCAAAATTGTGGGTATGAGAATCAAGAAAAATTGAGGGACCTAGAATATAAAATAACCTATTTACAAAGATCCTATTAAAAGGCCAGCTAATCAGGGAGTTAAAAAAAGACACAGAGGAGGTCTTTAGAATAAGATCTGATCTCATGTTTTTAAACTTTAAAGACAATTTGTAAATTCTCAAGAAGGATAGGGTAAGGATGGAAGGATGAGCAAGGCTTCTGGCTTTGACCATAGCTCGTTTACAAGATGGGAAAGTCTGCATGTAATCAGGGGAATTTTGCTTTTTTTATCCCACATCTGACTTCTCAGTTTGAAGCAGAAAGAAAACATTTAAAGAACTTAGGGATCTGAAGTGTCTTGTGAAAAAAAAACACACAGTTACAAAAATCACTGTGAAAAGCAGATATAAAACAGGTTACCAACAAGGAAAAGATTACTAATTGGAAGAAAATCAGGGTACTGGAAGTGGATAGATGGTCTACAAAGGCATGTAGCATTAAAAAAAAAAAAAGTGGTAGCATGAAAAGCACTAAGATAACTTGCTTGGCCAATGTGGCTCAGTGGTTGAGCATCTACCTATGTACCAGGAGGTCAAGGCACATGCCTGGATTGCAGGCTCGATCCCCAGTAGGGAGAGTGCAAGAGGCAGCCTATCATTGATTCTCTTTCATCATTGATGTTTCTATCTCTCCCTCTCTCTTCTTCTCTGAAATAAATAAAAATATATACATTTTTTAAAAAACCATAAAGGTTTCCTTAGTCAAACTTTTAGAAATACAAAAATGAATATAAATAAATAACAATTGCCTATCATTCCAACCAGATATTTCCTTCTAGCCAGATTTTATCTGTCTGCTGTTACTGTATGACTTAAAGTGTGAAAATCTTAATGTGCAACTCAGTGAGTTCATAGCATTCATGTGAACATGACTCGGCTCAAGATGTAGACATTTCCATTATCCCAGAAGGCTGTCCTTGTGCCTCTTCCAGTCAATATTCTTAGACTCATTTTGGCAGTTCTTGAACCTCACATAAATGGGATCGTACAGTGTGACGTCTGTTGAGTCTGGCTTCTTTTGCTCATCTTTGTCTGTACTTGTTATTATAAGAACTCTTAGCTCCTCCCCCCCCCTCACACATTATTGTATGTAATATTGTGGGGGGGTTTATTATTGCTGAGCAATTTTCTGTTATTTAACTATACCATAATCTATCGGTTCTGCTCTTGGTGAACATTTGGATAGTTTTTAGTTTGGAGCTATTATAAGTAAAGCTGCTTTGAACATTGTTACATATGTCTTCAGTGGACTTAGGCACTCATTTTATCTCAGTATAGATCTAAGAGTAGGGTTGCTGGGTCATAAGGTAAATACTGCCAAATTCATGAGTATATTATGTACTTCCAAAAGCTTGATTGTTTTAGCTTTCATATATAGATCCATGATATTGTGGATTATTTTTTGTTTATAAGGATGAGGATCAAGGTTCATTTCCCCACCCCCACAAGAATATTGTGGAATGAACTCAGAAAGAGTCTGGAGGCTTTGCTAGAAATAAAGACTAAAACTTTATTCAAAGGTCAGGGTTTGCAAGCTGGAAATACAAGTAGGCAATATCCAGAGTGTTTTGAAGAAGAATGCTAAGAGTTCTCATAGTAACAAGTACATTCTTGAGAAAAGTCAGTCCTGCCTTCTTAGCCTCTGGATTTGTCTGAGAGGGTAATCCTCTAGATGACGGTTGGTCTGGATAATGGATGTCACGTGGTCTGGATATGTGAACATTCCTTCTGTAGTCCTTTAGTGGGCAATCGGGGTTATCTGGAGGTTTGCTATATATCAGTATTTATATTAAAGAAACTTGGGATCATGCTGAATATGTGGCTTTAAATTTTTTCTTACAATTAATATTACATAATGCTTCAAAAACAAGTCAAAATGACGGCAAAAGAACTATGTAGATATACTATAATTTATTTAACTCTTTTCTCTTGTTGGATATTAGGGTGTTTTATTTCTGTTTTCTGTGTTTTTCTTCTACTTTGTCTTTTACAGTGCATGCTCTCTCCAAATGTCTGATAATCTTTGTCCATTCATTTCTGTATGAGGTAATAAAAAATTGATTAAAAGATCTGTGTATACGGGCTTTACTGTGAGGTGACTGGGCGAGTCATTTCTTGGAATCTCCTCCGCTTTTAGTTATCAATACTTTTTTTCCATTGGGTCTCTTTAGTTTTTCCAGGGGAAAATTCCCCAGTGTGCTGCTTACAGATTCAATGCCAGGCTACCAGGTAATTTTAAAATAATAACGGAAAATACTGTTCTTTCCTACACCTCTACTTTGATGAGGTTTTTGATAGTGATCTTATCTCCATGGACCACTTTCCCCCAAAGAATAGTTACTGCTTTTCTCATTGTAGCGTTGAATATCTGCTAATCCTGTGACTGAACATGTCTTGAATGGGATCTTTGGGTAGCAGTGGTCACTCAATACAATCTATTAATGGATCTTGGCTGCTACTCCATTTGCACTGTCTCTTTTTGGAGCTTTGATTTGTCTTTAATGCTACAATTTCTGTTTACATTGGGTCCTTCCAGTAGGACTTACATTTCACCTGACCAAATTTATAAGGGAAAACGTTCATATTACAAAGTTTAGTATCGTACCTTAAATTTAAAGCTCATTTGTGTTTTATGTTAAGTGGTTTGTACTAGACTGTGTTAGTGTTAGGTAATTTTTTATATTGCTTTGTTCCTGTACAAGCTTGAGAATAATTGATTCCCATCAGGGAGGTCCCACTTCTCAAAAGGACTTTGATCCCAGCACAGATGCTGTTTCTGTGACTTTTGCTGTTCTCTTTCTCTTACTGTTTTGTTTTTTTTTCTTGTTTAGAGGAAACTGAAAATAGATCCAGATTTTTATTCCTCTAAGGTGACTGTGTCTTAGGAACACAGGGAAAGAGTTTGCAGGGAGGGGGGCTTCAGGGGGGTATGGCAGCTAGAGCATCTCTATGGCTTGTGCTCGTTAAAGCACCTAGTGCCTTAGAACAGTACAGTGGGTTTTCCCTCCTAGACACTATGATTCCTCAGGCAGAGGGAGAAAGGTATACACCAAAGACAAGAGGGAAACATGATTGAGGAAAAGGAAGGAGAACACATACATTTGGGAGAGTTTTGAGAGCCCCAGGGAGAGAACTACATAGGATAATGAGGAATAGATGCAAATAGATGGATCAAGAAAAGTCATGAAATATTGAGGTCTGAAGTTCCGAGGCTAATTAGTATTGTAAGGTCTTATTGGACTAATCAAGTTAAACTACAGTTTTGGTGGAATAAGGTCAGTCTGAAAGACCCCTTTCCCCCAATACACACACTAAATTATAGGAAAGAGTAAGCCATGGCAGCTGTGTTCTACTTCTGTGACTTAAAAAATTAAGTAATGGAATGACCATAAAGGGGTTAATAAAATGGATTTCTGTGTTGACCAGGGCTCTCTAGGTTTTCCACAGGTTTTTACCAAAGCCTTCTCAGAAGGAGAGAGGAAATACAGACATGGTCAGCAATTAGATATGCCCCAAGTCATGGGATGATTTCAGTGTTAGTCCCAGTGAGCCTTTGCATTAGGGTCAGGAGGAAGGCCATTCTCAGGTCAGAGTGTGAGGCCATGTTGGCATAGACCAGAGAGCAGAGAAGGGAAAGAATTCTAGTTCTTTTCTGAATTCCTGTCAAACCCCTGGGAAAATAAGAGATCTCCAAAATAGGGAACAGACTGCAATTGCGGTCAAAATAGATGCCCTCAAGCCATTCTGATTCTGTATTTAAAAGTTTCAATTTATAATCACCTCCCTCAAGTGACACTCTCCCCACTTCCTCCTCCTACTGGGTTTAGGCCCCTACTCCTACCCAACATTCTGTTTACTACTTTTTCTAAAAATCACTATCCTTATTGTTTGTTTTTTTAGCCAGTTACTCAAGAGAAGAGTATGAGCTGTATTCATCCCTATACCCCACTGTGTAGCACAGTGTCAGACACAGTCAGCACTGCATGATGCATGTGCGTGGTTGAATGTCACTCAGAAGGGTTCCTTAGCTTACCTTACTATTGGCTCCTAGGATTGTAAATCCTATAGAGGCAGTTTAGGTTAGGTTGGGCTTTAGTGTGATTTATGAGCCTGTTATAAATCATCTGGCTCTAGCCAGTTTGGCTCAGTAAATAGAGCGTTGGCTTGCAGACTGAAGGGTCCAGGGTTTGATTCTGGTCAAGGGCACATGCCCAGGTTGCCGGCTCGATCCCCAGTGTGGGGGGTGCAGGAGGCAGCTGATCAATGATTCTCTCTCATCATTGATGTTTCTATCTCTCTCTCCCTCTCCTTTCTTCTCTGAAATCAACTTTTTTAATTAAAAAAATGGCAATTTAAAAAATAAGATCTATAATAATAAAAGCATAATATGCTAATTAGACCAGCACAGATCTAATCGGGTTGAAGCCAGGGCTGTGAGGGAAGCCCGGGTCGCAGGTGCCAGAGGGAAGCTGGTGCCGGCAGCCGGGGGAAGGAAGGCCTACTCTTGCACGAATTTCATGCATTGGGCCTCTAGTAAAATAATAAAATAAAATAAATAAGTAAAGTCATCTGAGGATCCTTCTTTCTACTCTGCCTTTCTCAAGTGCCTACTTCATTTTGGACTGGCTCCCTCAGGTCTGAACATTGGCTGTCAGCAACTTTGTAGGACATGTCCTTGCTAGACTTTGTGTGTGCCTGTGCTAAGGGGAAGGGAAGGTTGGGAGTGTGTTAGAGAGCCCCCATGCTTTTAGCTGACCAAACCACTTCAGGACCAATCCCAGTGGCCAAGGATGCCATTTGTGATTGGCTTAACCCTGGATTCCTTTGAAGCAATCTTGATGCAAAAGGAAGGGTGACCTGGACTGACTTAGGTTAAGCTGGGCTCTCCCTGGAGCTGGTACAGGATGAGCTTCCCTAAGTACATGAACTGCAGGAAGAATGGATGATGCCTAAACTGGAAATCTGACTGCTGTTACTAAGGGAGGATATGGTTGTCGTGTGGGCAGCCAACAAAGTCTGTTAATTTTAATTCAGATTTTTCTGAGGATCCTTACTTAATGGCTATTCTGTTCTTAATGTAGAGTCATATAGAGTCACTTATTTGCATGTTATGAAAAAGAATTAAGTAAAATTTAGTAAATACTAAGTATTTACTAAATTAAGTATTTACTGAGTATTTAGTAATATTCAAAATAATAAGTTTTGGGTATGAGACTGTTCCCTCTATTAACTTACTATTTAATTAGGGATAGAAGAAACTCAAATAGGTAAAAAGTTTAATAGCAATACTAGAGATGGGTAATAGCACAAGGTAGCAAGATGACAGGCATCTCCCTGTTCATCGGTGTGGACTTTGCATTCCCCAGTAATGCTTTTCCTCTGGAAGTCATTGTGTCGGGCCCTGTGGAGGTCACAGGCATGATGGAAATGAGATGCTGGCCCTGCAGACTAGAAGCCCAATCAGGAGAATGGTTAACAGGCTTGGAGGCTGGGAAGCAATGGCCTCCCTCACAGAAGCAAGCCACTGAAAACAGGAACCTATAAACACCAGTGGGGGTTCCTGGTGAGCCGCTCCAAGGTCCCAGGAGCCTGGATGGTCAGGGGAGATGCTCAGCATCCTCGGTAGACAGCTCTGCCCGTGTCCGGTGATGACTGAGCACGCTGCTCAGCTGCTTAGAGGTATGGGTTCGGGGGAGCAACCAGATCACCCAGTGCCCGGAGCAGTGGCGGCAGTTACACACTTTGGTCAGTCGCTGCTGGCAGTGCTGCTTGTTAGAAAACCCCGTGTGGCCCAACCCTGTTTATTGGAGGACTGCTAGTACTGGGTCAGCATCTGCTGATCTGACTTATAATTAGTGCTGTTAGACCTTGTGCTTTCTTCTTAGAGCCGTCCAGTCACGTTTATGGACATTTCAGGCAATTGAAACACAAAATAATATCCTGTTCTTCACTCAGCACATTTATTGAGGGGCCTGCCTTGTGCCAGGCACAATGCTAAGCTCTAGGGTCATGGTGATGATTCAGAAGAGACCTGATCTCTGCTGTCCCAGCCTAGAGTCTAGTGGGGAAGTCAGACAAAGGCAGATGAACAGATACAGAAGATATTTGCCAGTTGTGATGGTGAGAAGGAAACACAATGGGCAGAGCTGCAGATTTGCAAGAGGTTTGAAATACCTTTACGGCCTTTTGTAAAAGATCTCTTGGGTTGAAATTCGTTTCCTAATGATTTCCACTGATTAAATGCAAATAATTTTTATTCTTTGTCTTTTAGGTATATTCTGCAGTTCCCTAATGAACCCAGGGAACCCTCCACCGTATTCGGGCCCTGGTCCGACGGCCCCGTACCCACCTTATCCACAACAACCAATGGGGCCTGAAGCCTACGCTCCGGGACCTATGGGAGGACCTTACCCCCCTCCTCAGGGGTACCCCTACCAAGGATACCCACAGTATGGCTGGCAAGGCGGACCGCAGGAGCCTCCTAAAACCACAGGTATGTGACGGGTATGTGTGTAGGTGGATGTGTGTGTGTGTGGCGGGGGGCGGTGCGCAGTCCCACGTCACCAAAGGAAGGGTTTGCCAGTTTTCTTTGGCAGAGAAGAAACTCTGGCCTTTGTGTGCCGTGGTTGACATTCTCAAAGCTTGGTGAGTGCTTAGGGTGGCTTCTTATTCCTGAGAGGACTTCTTTCTCAGGAAACCTGAGTCAGTTCTGCCTACTTTCTTCATTTCTCTTGCTCCCTGTGGGGCTGATGACTTCCAGGCCGACATGTGTTCTGGGCGCACCTCCTGGAGCACCTGTGGGGGAAAGGACCAGTTGGCTTTTTGCTCTGGCCGTCAGTTTTGTTTTTCAGGTTTAGCCTGTTGGGATTATTTTCTCTCAGCTTGTTGACCCTCAAGTCATCCTCTTGCCCCTACTTTCGGGGTTGGTTTTCTTTACTAACATGTTTTCATAATTCTGTTTAACCTGCTGGCTGAGTTCTCAGCTGGCTTGTGAGTCCTTGTGTGCTGGAACAGTGCTCCTCAACATTTACTCTGCACACCAGCGCCAGTCCCTGAGCAGCTACTGGGCTATGATGAGATAAGCACAGAAAGTGAGAGTAAACATTTAGAAACATTTAGAGCAATTTGGTATTTCCCTGACATTCAAGCATGTGAGCTTGCATTTTACAAAAGTATCAGTCTAAGAAGGGTTAAAAAGGAAATATCTTGAGAAGCACTGTACTAAATGTCTTGGTGACTGCTACGACTGGCTCAGAACCTTTGTGGAATAGTCGCTCTCTTACAGCTCTTTCAGCTTAATTTTTACTGAGTGCTTATTATGTGCCACTCAGTAAGAGCTTTATATATACATTAACATTTAATCCTTGCAACAATCCTATGAGGTTATTTCCATTTTATAGTGAAGTAATTGAGGCACAGAGTGGAGTAATGATTTGTCCGAGGTCACCCAGCTAGAAGTGGCAGATCCCAGAATCTAATTCAAATAGTTCAGCTTAAGAATCTTGTACCTGTAACTTCTTGCTGTACTCTTGTCTCTCTCCTGTCTTTTCTGACCCACATTCATCTGAATTTAGGGCCTTAGGCTGCCTCTGAGATTTTCCTAAAGCTTAACCCCTTATTAATCAAAAGTAGTAACAGAATCAATAGTTTATTTTATTTCAGGATTTGAGGATTCTTTAGAATGGGTGGATTCCGTGGAAGAAAAATATGTTTGAGGAATTTTACACTCAATATGGGAAAGATAATACTTTCATAGTGTCAGATCAGAGGCTGTGCTAAAATTGAATAGATGTTCATACCTTTAAAAGATTTGGTTTATTGTGAAGGAAAGCTTTTACAATCCAAGATTCTGTTTTGCTATAAATTTTAAATAGCTCGTGCTCAGAAGAGTGCAGGAAGTATAGCCAGTAAAATCAGAGTAGTTGGCATTCAGGTCTGTGACATCAGAGGGGGATTTCCTGAAAATAAATCTCAGTTTCCGGTTTTCTGCTTCAAGACAAGGTAACCCTGTGATGAATGAAAGAAGGCAGACTGAAAATACCACATAATGTATGATTCTAGTTACGTGCAATTCAAGAACAAGCCAAAATAATCAATAGTGATGAAGATCAGAATTGTGTTAACTCCTGGCTGTGGAGTAGGGGGTGCGGGTGGGGTTGGTTATTGATTGGGAAGGGCACAAGGAAACCTTCTGGAGTATTAGGAATCTTCTTTACCTTATTCCAGGTATAAACATTCTTCAGGCTGTACATTTACTATTTGTGCGCTACCTTAGATGTTATATGTCAATGAAAAGAAAAGTCAGCCTAGTATTTGGGTTATCCAGCAGATTCAGCCCAGTGCCTGCCTGGTGTTGTCTTCCACGCATAGCCCTCATGGTCTATAGTGTGTAGGCCGTTTCTAGACCTGTATTGTTTATACTGACTGTAACTAGCATTCGATAGATGTGGAACTTCATAGAGCTTATCTAGAGTAAGTGCTTCCTGGGCTTGCAAAACATACAGACTTCATCTTCTTTCTTTACCATTGGTGTTATATCAGCCTTTTTGAGAAAATAATATCTTAATTCTTCTTAGGGTGAAAAGGCTCTGTTTATCTCATCCAATATAATAAAGAGCTAATATGCTAATTAGACCGGACAGCAGCACGACCTTCCGGAACCACCAGTGGGCAGGGGGCAGGGCCTCGAGGCCGCCGGGGCTGTGAGGGCTGAGGCAGCCAGGGCTGCGAAGGCCTACTCTTGCACAAATTTCGTGCATCGGGCCTCTAGTTATTTCATAAATGTATTTGAAAGCTATTTAATGTTCTTTCCTTTGGGATTTTTTTCTCTGTTCTCTCTCTTTCCCCCTCCCTCCACATGGCCCTTCAGTGTGTCTGGCTTAGGCCTCCTTACAGCATAGTGGGCTCCTTCCATGATAGTGTGCAAAAGTGGAAGCTACCAGGCCTTTCTTTAAAAAATATTTTTTTTAATTAACTAACTTCTAATTTTGAAACAATTTTATTGGTCAAAGCAGCCACAGGTCTACCTAGCATGTGTTCTAGGGAAGGGGAATAGATCACTCCTTGATGGCGAGTGGCAAGGCCACACTGCAGATGGCATATGGATTGGGAGGCCTTTGGGAACACTAACTACCACGAGTCCCAGTGGTGAGGATGAACTCCTGTGCAGTGGAGCATCTAAAGAACAAAACTTCTTCTAGTTTCTTGTAAAAATGCCATAGTAACAGATGGTTTAAAGTTAAAAATTAAACACAACAGTATCTCCAGTGTCATGTCAGAAAATTGGCAGTCTGTCTTGTTAAGGGACATTCTGTGAATTGGTTAGAAAGTCATGAAAGAAGAGGTTTTTTAATTCTGTCATCAAAATTGAAATGACTCCCACTCAGATACCTTAAGTCATCAGAAGTGGGAGAGGCCTCAGATGATCACCCAGGTTAATCACCATTCCACGCTCCTAGCAGACATCACTAATCAATTGTGGCTCTTTCTGCTCAGCCCACATGTGGCTTCAGCCACTCTGAATAGGCTTGAATTGTTAGGTAAGAGGAATCCATGTACTATTCCTGCTAGGCTAACCTCCTTTTTTTTTTTTAGAGATATTCAAAGTGAAGCCCAGAGAGGCTTAGTGAGTTTTGGCTTGGATATAAGTCCTGATTCCAAGCTAAGTACGTATTTCCTCCTGATGCCTTGCTGCTGTAATCCAGCACAGATCCCACAGTGATTGTCAAACACCCACCAAAGGAAAATAGCTCCTTTTCAGCAATTCCCTCTCCTATCTCCCTCAGCCCCCCACCCCTACCCCAAAACCCTGTTAATTACAGCAGGGCACCAGATTCCTAGTAAACAGAGGTAAGTGGAGTGTGAGCAAGCTGGATTCAAACCCCGGTAACCCTAGGATCTGGCAGGTTACTGAACCTCCCTGTTTTGGGTGTGCCTGCTTCCCCTTGTAAGCTTCACGAAGGCAGTTGTTTCTCTACTTCACCTCCTTCCAGAGCACCTGGAACAGTGCTAACACAATGTTTATGCTCAATGAATATGTATTGAATGAATGGCAATATCACTATTTTGAAAGGTGGTTGTGACTTCATGTTAGGTATCGGGTCCCTTTCCCTTGGGACCCTTCCCTTACTAGCTAGCTCTTTTGAATCCAGATATTGGGTTTTATACATGCTCTTCTGGGTTCAGACTGTGATATCTGGCAACATAATGATTTAAAATAAAACAAATTCTGCCCAGCTGGTGTGGCTCAGTGGTTGAGCATCAACCTATGAACCAGGAGGTCACTGTTCGATTCCCGGTCAGGGCACATGCCCAGGTTGTGGGCTCGATTCCTAGTAGGGGATGTGTACAAGGCAGCTGATCAGTGATTCTCTCATCATTGATGTTTCTATCTCTCCCTCTCCCTTCCTCTCTGAAATCAATAAAAATATATTTTTTAAAATAAAATAAATTCTACTCCAGCTGAGTCCTTGGGATGCCCCCATGGAGACCAAAAGCCCAATTGGCCTTCGCCTGGGTTTCTAAGCCTGTAGATAGGGAACTGAAAGTGACCCTGTTATGGTTCTTTGTAATTTGAAGAAGCAAAAGCAGAGTGCCTGTTCCAGGAGTGCCTGCTGGGTCACTGGCCAACCAGTAAAAAGTTAGGAGCGACTTCTCCTTTAGTCCACAGTCCCAGATGGGCAGGAGGGGGGGCGGGGGGGGGGCGGGGAGGGGCATGTTTCTCCTGCACACTTTCTTGGTGTCTGGCATTGCTCTCATCAGTCAGCGTGAGGATAGAAGAGGAAGGAATTGAACGGTCTGGCATCTCTGGCTCATTGGCTTGAGGTATGGAATTACAGCCTGGCGTGTTTGAGCCTTTTATGCCTTTCTTCATCAGAAACTCTGATCAGGCATTTTCATTGCCCTGGGAAGCCTTTCTAGCATAGAGTCCAGCTCAGTACCGTCTTTCTTTGCCAGGTATCAGATGACAGAATGTCCCAGCAAGGACGCTGCGTGGTGCCACCAAAAGCCGCATTGGCTTAGGAATCTAGGTTTAGTTTCTCCGGTTCCCTGGACTTCTGTTTCCTTATCTGTGAAACTGGGATTGCAGGAATGTGGTGAAGAATAATGTAACATGTACAGTGTATGGCACTTTGACGGGCATTGAGGAAGTTAGTACCCTTTTGCAACTCACAACATCTTTCTGAATTTTTGCTTGTGGGTGGATGGGGGTGGTGAAAACAGGAAGTTCTCATGGGGAAGGTGGGGAAGACAGGGACTGAGGGTCGTTCCTGATCTACACTGAGAATTCCCACTGGCCTGAGGCAGCTGTGGGCAGCCCCAAAGTCATCCCATCTACTGTCATAGCCACATAACTGGCCTCCCTCCTGTTGCCCCTGCTGTCTTCTACCCAGACCCGATTAAAAGCTAGAATTTTTGCAGTGACTAGCACAGTCCTCTATGAGTAGGCTGTGCCCCCCTTTCACCTCCCCACCTTACAGAACCCAAGTTTGTGTGCCTGATGCTTCAAAAAGCCAAAACTCAAAATGTCAGAGTTTGGAGTAAGGAAAAGTTTACTGACCAACTGAGAATCTGGGAGACTTAATAGTGCCTCAAATCCCTCTTATTCCCTGGACTAGGTTAAGGGATTTTAAGGAGTTAGGGGGACCAAGTGTGCCAAAGGCCTGGTGAGGCAAGTTTTAATTGGAGGACCTTGGAACTTGGCCATTTATGGTAGGAGGAGTCAGCACTGGATCTTCCTGGACAGCGGACCCTTCACTTCTGAAAGGGTACCGTGTTCAGGTTCTGGTTATATCCAGATCCTTTGATGTATGTATGTGTGTGTGTTTGGAAGAGAGCTTGGGGGGGGGTGGGCGGGGAGATGGGGACAGGTGGTGAGACTGGTTCCAGGTGCAGCTGGAGGCCAAAGTTCTCTTCTCTACACATGCTTCAGCTGCATGACCTGCAGTTTTGGTCTCTTGTGTCTGAAAAACAACTCAGTGTCTTGTTAAACAGGACAGGACCATTTGTTTTATTTTATTTATTTATTTTTTAAATATATTGTATTGATTTTTTTTACAGAGAGGAAGAGAGAGGGATAGAGAGTCAGAAACATCGATGGGAGAGAAACATCGATCAGCTGCCTCCTGTACACGTCCCACTGAGGATGTGCCTGCAACCAAGGTACATGCCCTTGACCGGAATCGAACCTGGGACCCTTCAGTCCGCAGGCTGACGCTCTATCCACTGAGCCAAAACGGTTAGGGCAGACAGGACCATTTGAAGCTATTTCTGTGGTTATACCTGCAGGCTCTGCTCCATCTTCACAGGCCACCTGTTCACTCACCAGGCCACTCCCCCTGCTGGGCCTTTGTTTTTGCCTGTCCCTTTCCCTCTGCCTTTCGCTTGCCTCAGAAATCTATGCAGCGCCCTGACCGGTTTGGCTCAGTGGATAGAGCGTCGGCCTGAGGACTGAAGGGTCCCAGGTTCGATTCCAGTCAAGGGCATGTACCTTGGTTGCGAGCACATCCCCAGTGGGGGGTGTGCAGGAGGCAGCTGATCGATGTTTCTAACTCTCTCTCCCTCTCCATTCCTCTCTGTAAAAAATCAATAAAATATATTTTTTTAAAAAAGAAGTCTATGCAGCTTTTTGCCCTGTCTTGGTTCTTGCTCAGCTATTACCTAGTCAGGGAGGCCTTTCATTCGCCTCCCTACTCCCTCTGCCCCAACTTGGCTCTCTCTGGCCCTGTGCTTCCCCCCTCTTTTCCCTACTTCCCATGCTTTACTTGTTCCTTGGCTGCCTTTTTCCTCCCACTGGAATATAAGCTCCTTGAAAGCAGGGACTTTGGTATGTTATTCCATGACTCAATTCCAGGGAGTTGTTGAATGATTGTGCTCCACTGCCTGCACCCTCTACCTGCACAGGTAACTGGTGAGGCATTCTCCTTCAGGCCTTGGGTTCCTTTTCCTCCTCCTCTCCTCTGTCAGAATCCTGCAAGTGGCCCTAAGGAGCTGCTGCTAACTGAGGTTTTGCTGTGTGTCAGGCCTGTGCTGAATACTTACATCCTTCATCATTTACTTAGCATGAGGCCCTATGACGTGGGTCTCATTAAAGACGAGAGTTTACCCAAGGTCAGAGCTGGGCAGTGGCGGAGCAAGCCCAGGATAAGTGGTATTATCCCAGCGTTTACAGATGTGGAACTGGAGTCTCGAGAAGCTACAATGCCTTGCTCATGTTCCCCCGGGTGTCTGACCCAGAGCCTGACATGCTTCCATGTGTCATGTGGCCTCCCATGGATCAGTACAAATATTTTACAACTTCATCTTCCTTTTTCCCTTGGAAACACCACTCACTCATTCAGTAATTGCCAGTTAAGTGCTCTCTGTAATTTAGTGCCAGGCACTAAATATGTTACCATTTCTACTTAGATCTTATTCAGGTGCTCTGTGTACACCATCTTATGTAATCCATACAGCAGTCCTGGTGGTTTTCCATGTTAGAGATGAGGAGACTGAGATTCAGAGAAATGAATTAATTTACCTAAAGTCAAGTAGTAACTCGCTGAGCCATGAATTTAACCCAGGTCTGCCTGATTTCAAGTTTTATTCCTAACTTTTGTGCTCTTTTGTTTTCCATTAGGGAATATTCTTAAAAATACTTCAAAATTAGCAATAACAAGCATAGGTCACAGCAAGAAAGAAGGCGGGCTCTATGCGTAAGAGGAGTTCCCTCTGGGGACACTCAGTTGGGCTCTTCTCACAAAAGCAGATGCGGTTGGTCTTGAGTAAGTGTACTGGGCTCTTAGCACCAACTTTGACTCTCAGTCCACATACGTGTGAATTCAGGCTTTAACTTGCCAGGTCTGCTCAGGTAGGCCCAGCGCTTCCTTAAAGTCCCCCTGGTGATGGCACTAGGTCTCCTGGACCTGAGGGTCATGAGGACACTGGGGGACTGTCGGCTCCTAAAGATGGCCTGAGGTTTTTCATCTTCTCAGACAGAGACACAGTCTGTTTTAGTCAAATACTTCATGCAAAACATTCTCTTTTGCTTTTCAAAAGCCTTGGCCTGCCCAGCACTCAGGGGTAATGGAGTATGAAAGGCAACTATTCTTTGCAGGTCCAGTTTGCTCAGCTGGCCGGGGGATGTGCCGGGCGCCTGCTGACTGGGCCAGGCTGGGTTGGCCAGACCTGGCTGGCCTGGGGGAGCGGAAGTGTTTGAAGTCTTGCCCTGCTCACAGGCTGGTTTGCTTCATTGTTCTTCTTTGCCCCCTTGCATCCAGGTGCAGCCTGGGTTTTCTGCTCTAATACTACTTTTACTCAGTTTCAAAACATAACATACACATTCCCTTCACTTCTCACATAAGCTTTTAAAAGTTTAGGTTGATATAAACAATGAGGAAATTGGTTTGGTGGGCAAGATAAAGAAGCCTGCTTCGGGTAAAAGGCATCTCAGGGAACTAGAAGGCGGGGGTGGGCTAGAGTAGGTCATTCTCTAGGATTGGAGCCCAGGCTGTAGTGTGGGGCCCACCCTGTGAGTGTGGGGTCACTTAGGGTGGCAGGGATCTTTCCTAGGATTTATTCTTCCAAATAATAATAATGAGGCATTAGCTGGCCCGCTCCAGGATCTGAGCCCAGGCGGTGTGGCATGGCGCCCATAGGCACCTGGCTCCTGCTGCCCGGTGGTCAGGGTGGTTAGCCACGGGGAGGAAATCTTCATTCTGCTTATATTGTGGCTCCCAGAGTTGAGATGTGCTGAAATGTGGGACATCATGACAGGATTGGTGTCTGAGTCACCAATGAGGGCTGAGCCTTAGGCATAACACAGATGTGGTGACCAAGCCCAGCTCGATCAGGGGCCGGAGAGTGGCTTCTCCAAACCTGACTTTCGAGGCTCGGCTCTACCCCGGGCTGCGACTTCCGGGTTACACCACAGTTCTTGGACAGAAAGGGGGCCTCATATTTATTTTTTTAAAACATTTTTATTGATTTCAGAGAGAAAAGGAGAGGGAGAGAGACATAGAAACATCAGCGATGAGAGAGAATCATTGATCAGCTACCTCCTGCACGCCCTGTGCTGGGAATCGACCCCACAATCCGGGCATGTGCCCTGACCGGAATCAAACCATGAACTCTTGGTTCATAGGTCAATGCTCAACCACTGAGCCATGCCAGCCGGGCAGGGGACCTCATTTATAAAAGAACTTTTAAAATTACAGAAATATCTCCTATAGAATGTAAATAATACCCATAATTTTGCTATCCAGAGATAGTTGTCAACATTTCGGTATAAATCTTTGGTGTACTTTTAGTTTTTTTATGATGCAGCCCCTTTTGGAAGTTCAACTAGTGTGTTAATCTCTACCCATGGGGTATATTTATAGCTAATATCATGCTACACGAGAGTATTGTTGGGCATTTTTTGTTTTCTTCTTTATTTTAAATTCATCAAGTCCGGGTCTCCTCAGCAGCATCTCAGCCCTATAGAATATGCAAGTCCTTGCTGAGGAGCAGTGATCACTGTTCATTGAAGTGTCCGTTTCAACACTGCTAATCATGCGGGGTTTTCTTTCCCCCACTCTAAATTATTCTTGTTTTTAAAAATCTTAGTACAGACTTGGTGTGGTGAGCACACAGTACAGTGTACAGATGATGGTTGTGGAATTGTGCACCTAAAACCCCTATAATTTTGTTAACTAGTGTCACCCCAATAAAGTCAATAAAAAGGAAAATAAAATAAAAATCTCAGTACAGTGGAAAGCTCTACAATTTAGCCCTTTATCTAGTTTATGGAATAACAGCAACAATAATAGCTATAATTTATTGTTTGTTTTGTGCCTGGCACGAAGCTAGCTGCTTTTTGAGGAGTTAATCCTATAAACGTTATAACCATCCCAAGAGGTCAGTGCTGTTATTGTCTCCTTTTTCAGTTGCAAAATCCAAGCCACCAAGAGGTTAAGGGAATTGCATTTTGCTTAAATGGACCATATCAGGTATAGCAAGTGTAACCCAAGCCCAGCACCCCTGATGGAGAGGACCTGGCTCCTGCCCGCTCAGCTGAACTCACGGGCAGGCGGGGCTGGGAGACCCTCAGGGACAGACCAGTGAGTGGATCGTGGCAGTATTTGTGGTCTGCCCCGGTTTTCTGCTGTTCCAGACTTGCCTTGGCTCCTTGAGGGAGTGGCTCCCTCCTCCAGGAAGTATTGACTTTCCTGTGGACTTACCGGAAAGCCTTATCAGCTCGCAGCCAGGAAGCTTGCTGCTACCAGGGCTGCAACCGTTTTGGCTTTGAGAGGCCATTACTGCCCGCCTCCTTTTCCCACTGCTGGGCTCAGTGGCTTTTTCCTCATTCAGTCACAGGTGTCTTACAGGTTCAGGCTGGGATCCTGATTGGCAAAAGTGGCACACTCCCTAGTGATGCCTTTACCCATCCTCAGCCTTTTAGACTAGAGTTTCTGAATCTGGAGAAGAGAGTAGAACCACCCCCCCCCCCCCCACACACACACACACATGCACACACATTCTTCTTCTAGGGAGTGTACCTGGGGTGTGTGTGGTGATGTGAAGAACTTTTTCCTTGGGGTCCCAGGCATCAGGCCCTTTTCCCAGGGACACACCTGCTTAAAGATCCTAAGTTGGGAACAGCCTAGGAAAGATTCTGATGCATTTTTCTTAAGGGGGGAAAATCTCAATTAGACTTTTTTTAGTAGCGTCTTGGCTCCTTCTGAGCTTTTGCATTTGCCCTTGAAATGAGTTCATTTGGTAACCTAGGAGACCTTGTCAGCTGGAGGATTTTAGGGAGACGGTTCAAGATTGTTATTTGAGTTGTTCTTAGTGGGATAAAAATAGATTTCTGCTTTGGGAGTGTGCGTATAATGGGTAGTTTATAAAGGATCAATATCCTCCCTTCCTTCCCTCCGCGCCCCCCCAACCCCCCAAATAAGCCCTGTCCATGTACCCTTGGGCAGCTGTGGGTAACCATGACCTCCTGAAGGCTCTCAAGGGGCCCCTCTGGAGAAGGTGTCTTTTGTGGCTGCAGGGTCCCCTCTCTCTGACCCGGGCAGGCTCGGGACCCTGAGCTCCCTTTGCTCACTTGATGTTCCCTAAGACTCCTCTAGTCAGACTGATCCCTTCTGGATAAAGTGATGGTTCAGATACCAGGGACTGCCCTCAGCCATTTCAGGAAGGTTCAGAATGAGCCGAGAGCTCTTGAAGGGTTTCAACTGGCAGAAGTAGGAGTGACTCCCTTCCTTAAGAGCTTAAGGCTGACAGGGTCTTCATATTTTTAATCAGTAATGCTTTGCCGTCGCTTAAGAAAATAGTCAGCTAAGCCCATGTCTATAGCCTTTTTACAAGACAGGCCGGAAACAGCTTTTCCAACAGAGGTAAAAAGTGCAAGAGAGATTGTTTATTCCGTTCACGCATTCATTCACTCATTGGTTCATTCATTCCTTCCACATCTCCTGTATGGCAGGTCTACTGAGTGTGCCCTGTGCAAGACTAGGAGCTTAGAGTGGAAAGTGACACTGGAGTCCTCAGCATTTTTATCCAGGTAGAATCAGGAGCTAAGGGTTCATCTTAGAGGTCAAAAGGAATTCTGAACAGGATCATTCCCTGTTCCAGCAGGGGAGAAGGGTGGTGAGGAAGGGGGTTGGTAGAAGGATTCTTGGTGGTCAGCTCCAGCCTGCTATTGGTAGTAGGTAGTTAGGATGGCTGTGTGCTTGTGACATCATTAGGAGGCAGTGCCCCCTGCCTTCCTAGGTTATCGCCCAGCAACCTGGCATCCACATGGAGTTGGGCTCAGGCAGTACTTAGGGGAAATAGACGCCTCTTTTACCCCATTTCCATGTCTCTTGTTCAGTCTTTTAAAAGACTCAATTCATTGTGTAAAGAGAAAAATAGTCTATAGATCTCCTACCACCTTTACATAATACCCATGTTGCTCCTGGGTATCTCAGCACTGAGGGAGTCCTGCCTTCTGTCCGTTAGGTCTCTGTCTTGGGAGTAATAACAGCAGCTAGTGTATACTGAGTACCTGCTGTCCACTCATCACTGACCTATTAGCTCATTAAGCCCCTGAAGAACCCAGTGAGGCTGCAGGTACTATTATTTCCCCATTAGGACACTGAAGCTGTGAGAGGTGGTCATACCTCAAGGTGGCATTGAGAGAGGACCCCAGGGTATCCAACGCCAGAGCCACCTCTCCCCATCTATAGTGTTCCTAAGAGACATGGACATGCGAGGCCCAAGATATTGGGGTCTGCTTGTGCTGCTATCCGGGCACTTGACTAACGATGACAGCGGGGCTGCAAGAGTGTGCCCTAGCTGGTGTCTGCCCGGCTTCCAGTTTGCTGAGAGTCCCTGTTCTCCAAACCGGTGGTGCTATAAATAAACCCATCACTTGGGCAGCTACACCCAGCTCAGTGGGTGGGGAGCAGTGCGATGCCTTCTGTTATTTCTGACACACCAGAGGCTCCCGAACAGTCGCTCCGCCTCCACGGCCAACCCCACTCAGTTTCCCACCATAGGGTTTTCATCACAAGGATTAGCCTGTTTCTTCTATTTCAATGGAAAGATGGTTGGTCAGTCATGATGTTGGAGACTTTTTTCATTTTCTTTTTTAAAAATTTTAATGATTTCAGAGAGGGAGGGAGAGGTAGAGAGAGTTAGAAATGTCAATGATGAGAGAGAATCATTGATCGGCTGCCTCCTGCCCACCCCCCACTGGGGATGGAGCCCACAACCTGGGCATGTGCCCTGACCGGGAATAGAACCATGACTCCCTGGTTCATAGGTCAACATTCAACCACTGAGCCACTGAACCACTAAAGTTCATCAAGCTTTAGTGACAGGCTGACTAGAACTGGTATTGTTGACCATGGAAGGGAGTTGCTGCCCTAAACTCTGGCCCTGTCTCCCAGACCAGCAGAGTTCTAGTCAGAGTCCTACAGGCCAGGCACCCCTCTCTCTCTTTCTCCACTGGGGAAGGCTCTAGCTTCTCATTTGCCAAATGGCACTCTCAGTGGGCGAGGTGGTGGCTTTCAGGACCCTTTGTCATTGGCTTTGGGCAGCTGTTGGCTTGTGGCAGTGTTACTGAGAAGCAGGCATCGTTGTAGGTAACTTGGCAGAGCCACCCCCCCATCCCATTCCTTCCAAGTCTATAAGGATGACCTTTGTTGCTCTGAAATGGTGGGCAGTGTGCTGCGGGAGTAGAGCACGGGAGGGGACAGTCCTTACAAAGGGAGATCTGCCTCGAGTCACCTCCTCTCCATGTTTGTTGAGAGTGGTCACCATGTCCCATCCCTGACCTTAGAACTCACCTGCATCAGGTCTCCAAAACTGAGGTGCATTTAGGTGAAAACACAACTATTTTTACTATCACAAAATTAAGCCTGACAGCGGAGGAAGAAAACAGCCTGGGGTGCTTTGCATAAATATATCTGCTAGAACTGTTAATCAGTAACGCAGGAATCTGGTACGTGCTGAAGCCAGCTGTGGTCTGTATACCTAAGATAACAACACACTTTGTGTTCAGTAAAAATGATATGGCAATATTTGCCTTATCACACACTCAGTGGGTACTGTTTGAACGAGACTTCTGAGGCCGGCACAGTGTGACTCAGACTAATACTGCCGATAACAGAGCAGCCTGTGCCCGTCTGTGCCTGGACACTAATTGGTAGAACCTAACAGCTACCGCCTTGCCTTGGTGATCTCTGCCCATTTGGACAAGTTCCAAAGGGCCAGCTCCCCTCACAGTAGCCTCTCCATTTCCCCCCTGTAATCCAGTGCCTGAAAACCAGGAAAATAATAGTTTTTCTCATTTCTATTTAGTTCCAAAATCATGGCAGTCGTCTTATATTCAGGAGCCATTCACTGACACTGGGAACTTGTGGTTTCTGAAGTCTATTTCTGTTCTACTCTTGCCTTTTCTCTCATTACTGTTTCTGTGATTCCAAGCATCTTTCCTGCTGCTCAGCAGGATATGAAATAACAGCTCGTGCAGTAATTACCGTCTCCACCGCCCCTCCTTGGGGCAAGGGGAGCCAGGCCATGATGACTCTATCAGTGAGAAGCCGGGGCTGTTCCATTTCTGGGTGAGCCACTCACTAGCCATCGTTTCTTTAAATTTACTTATATTAGCATAAGGGAAGAGAAAGGAGGACAGAGCAGTAACAAAATTGACACTCTTCTTAGCTCTCTGTAAGGATCTGCCCTGATTTTTAATCCAGTTGTGTTTATCATTGGTCCCACCCAATGTGAGCTTCCTCAATAGGTCTCTGGCTCTTTTTCTAAATGGTCTGTGAGCTGCCTGAGTTGGGAAAGATGCCTTTTATTCCGGGAATCCCCTGCAGGGTTGGCTGTGTTAGGAAAATGAGAAGTGATCATGTGAGCAGGGAGAGAGACTGAGCTTAGTGTCAGCAACAGCAGCTTGTTTCTCCTTCAGCACATCCGGCTTGTGAGATGGAGCAGGAGCCGTCTGCAAGAGTCTGCGGCGGGAGGCGGGTGGGCACACAGGCAGGCAGAGTGGACTTTTGGATGACGAGGATGTGCCTGGACCTGGCTGGAGTCCAGGCTGGCCCCAGGGGACTGCAGGGTTGATTCAGGCTCCAAACGGAAGAGATCTGAACTGCTTCGGAACAGAACGTCCCCAAGCCACTGGCATAGTTTTGCCTGCTTTGAGGCTCGGCTCTGGTGTCTTTCCTCCTCAGGGTGTTGAGGTACCTGGAATCCTCAGGAATAAGCAGAGGAAATAATGTAGGAGGTAAAATATTGAATAAAAGTGATCATTTTAACCTGTTTAATCCCCACCTGAGGGTATTTTCCCATTGATTTTTAGTGAGTGGAAGGGAGGGGGGAAAGATAGAGAGAGGCATTGATGTGAGAGAGACACATCGATTGGTTGCCTCC
Source organism: Myotis lucifugus (assembly GCF_000147115.1). NCBI lineage: Eukaryota > Metazoa > Chordata > Mammalia > Chiroptera > Vespertilionidae > Myotis > Myotis lucifugus. The sequence goes on along the minus strand of NW_005871076.1, from coordinate 5,287,302 downwards.
AGCATGTGCCCCGACCAGGGCTGGGAAACTGAGATATGTGCCCTTAACCAGAATGGAACCCGGGACCCTTCAGTCCGAGGGCTGATGCTCTCTCTATCCACTGAGCCAAACTGACTAGGGCATATTTTTTTTTTATCAGTTTTTAAGTATACAGTTTAGTGGCATTAAGTACCTTCACATTGTTATGCAACTGTCACTTTAATCTTCCCAAATTAAAGCTCCATAACAATTAAACAATAGCGCCCTCCCGCCAAAGCCCTGGCAACCATCCTTTCCATCTATGAATTTGACTGTTCTTGGTACCTTCTATAAGTGGAATCATACAATATGTGTCCTTCTGTATCTATCTTATTTCACTTAGCATAATGTCTCGAAGGTTCACCCGTGTTGTAGCTTGGGTCAGAGTTATTTCCTTTTTAAGGCTGAATAGTATTCCATTGTATGTATAGACCACATTTTGTTTATCCTTTCATCCATCAATGGACACTGGGTTGTTTCCACCTCTTGGCTCTTGTGAATATGCTGCTGTGAGCATGGCTCTGAACAAATACCTGCTTGAGTCCTTGCTTTCAGTTCTTTGGGTAAGAGTTTTAAAACACAAGAGCAAGGTGTCTTTGAAGGTCAGTTTCTGATGAATCACCTTCTCCACCGAGGGCTGGACTTGCAGACCGAAAGTCAGCTTTACTCACCAGCTAATTTTAGACTCCAACATAACCACACTGGTCACTTGTAACATCATATTTCATTTTGATATTTGACCGGCTTTCACAACGTTACGATTCAGTTTTACAAATTACGTGCCATTGACAATACTTAGTTGTGATTGTAGGGCACTCTTGTCACTCAGAGGTGGGCATGGCACTAGACAGTGCACCTTAGTCAGCTGGCTGCTCTAGGGGTTGAAGGCTCTCACTGACTCTGCCCCTCCTGACCCAGTCGGGCTGTTCTTTGGCCTTGTCCCCAGACCAGGGTCTGTCCTGGGACCTGAAACCCTGAGCCCACTGACAGCCGAGGCTTAGGCCACTCGTCTTACACTCGTGCAGCTTCGTGCAGGCATGATAGTGTCCTCTGTGTCTGCTGGTTCTTGTCACCTGTTTTATTTCATCCAGTTCTTACACAACATTTTTAGCATAATTAGAATTATATGTAATCTTTTTTCTGAAATTCCTTGTCATTCGGAGTTGCCATAAGGTCTGGTTTTCCTTGCATCAGCTTAGAACTAGTCGTAGGGAAGTGGTAAGGTGTACACACCTGGGGTAATAGGCTTTCGATGGATTCAGCTGTCCTGGCATGGGTCTCTCTACCTCTGGAAAAGACCTCCTTAGGCCAGTGCCCCTCTGTATTTGCCAGACCAGTTAGGAAGTGGAGATGGCTGGTTGTGAAAGTCTTACCTTCGTGGGCACATGGTTATTTTCTGTGTTAATTTCTTATTGGAAATTCTCCAAACCCACAAATGAGCCAACTCCAACCTCTTCTGCGTAGCCAAGGACAGTCGCCAGTGCCCCGGCAGACTCTGAGCCCCTGGTACAGTGAGGACCTAGCCCGTGGGCACACGGCCTTGTGAGTCCCTGCCACTGTGGCTACCTGTCCTGGCTGGAAGGCTTTGGGGGCTGCGTGTTGACTGCCACTGCGCGCTCCTAGTTCCCGTCCACCTCGTGCTGCCCTCTGTGTGCCCCAGGCCCTGAGGGGCAGCTCACGGAGAAGCCTTGTACCCTGCACTTGGGAACTCCTAGTCTAGTTAAGGCAGTTGGAAACCCTAGAGATAAACCAGCCATTTCTGAGACAATCCTATTTTCTTGTTCTGTTTCAGTGACAGGAATGAAAACCTTGCTGGCATACAAAGGGAAAGTCTCCTGCCCTTACCCCCAGCGCTGACCTGGCACTCCGCAATGTGTCCTGTTCGGTAGCCTGCCCTTTCATCTGAAGACTTCCCCTGGCCCCCTGTCTCGGTGCCGCCTTCCTCTTAAGGACTGCTTGCTGTTCCTGAGGCTGTTTCAAATGATCGTAATGATAGTGCGGTAGCAGCAGCTCAGAGTCAGAAAGGTCTTGATGGGCTGGCCTCCGTCCGGAAGGCCCCGAGGAGATGCTGGGAGCCTCTTCTCTCTTCTCAGGCTGACTGTTGCCTTCTCCTACTGCTGGGGCACAGGGCTGCAGGGGCCCGGAGGGGAGAGGATAGGAGTCAAGTGATATCTTGTTGCCAACCCATTTTAATTGCTTTGGAGCTTCACTGCAGACACCACAGTCAACCCTGCTTTTCACAGGTCATGACACTGAAGCTCCGAGGTGAAGGGAGGCCCGAGTTGGGGCCAAGCTAAACTGGATGGAGCCTGAACCCAGCAGGAAGGAAGGGGTGCTGATGAGTCTGCGCTGGGATGAGTGGAGAAGGCACGAGTACACGCTTAGCTGTGGCCGCAGTTTTAGTCCCCGGGTGGTTGCCTTTTGAGGGTTTGTTGTAGATGCTGGAGGATGAAGGGAGGAGTTTGCCAGACAGCAGAGCAGATGCTTCTCAGAGGAGCAGAAAAGTCTGTGTCAGGTGGAGAAAAGCCTTTCACACAGTAACCCAACCTCAGCGAGGTTTCTGGCCTGGACCGTGGGAGGGTCCCACGAATGAATCCGGCAGCTGTTCCTGGACCCGACAGGGAGAGGGGGCACTGTCCTGCCCTGGGGCAGGAGCCATTCCTCTGGCTGGGCGAGAAGGAAGAGGTCGATCAAGGGGTGCACAGCCAGATCCTGGAGGCAGGCTGGTGTCTCTGCTCATGGGTGTCAGTGTCTGTGCAGAGAAGCTAAGAAATCGCAGATGGTTTAGGCAGGTGCCTGTGAGGCCCACTGTGTGGTTTCCTGCTGGGGTGAGTGGCCACTGAGCCTGGAGTACCTGGGCCTTCAGTGATGGGGCAGGTTATCGCTAGCATGGGCCTGGTCTGTCTGTGGCGCTTGGTCACAGCCCCTGTGTTGCTGTCCTGTTTGTTCCCATGCTAGCTAGGTCCCTCTTCTGTCCCAGGCTCCGTGTATCGGCTCCCTGCCTCCTGCCCTGGGTGCTGCTCTGTCCTGAGCCCTGTCTGAATTCCCAGAGTCATACTTCTCAAAGATGTGACCATGTTTCCCCAACCTGAACCTGGGTTCTGATGCCATGTGGTTGGTTGAGGCCAAAGGCAAGGTGAAGGGACTGTCTGTGTGCATGCACGAGCTGGGGCGAGGGCAGGACCTTGCGTTCCTGGCAGTTCCCCGCCAGCATGGGTCTCCCGGAGGTGCCTGGCCCTGTTCTCTCTCCCGACAGTGAAGGCCCCGCTGGTCTCGCAGGCCTTTGCTCCCAGAACAGCCGATGGCTCTGCCTTCTCGCCTCGTTTATTTCCGAGGCTTCTCCCCAGAGTCCGGGTGAGCCCTCTTTCTGTCTGCCTGTCTGGATCTGCTACGAGAGGCCTGCTCTTTACTCAGTCAGGGAGGGGTCTGCCTAAAGGGTCATTGTCATTTGAAAAACATTGTCATTTGAATAACAGTAATAACATCAGTGAACATTTATTGACCGATTTACCATGTGCCAGGCACTGCTAAGTGTTTTACATGCCAGTCTCTTAATTTTCCCAACAGCCCTGCGGGGTGTATATTACTAATCTTGCCCCTATTTTACAGCAGAGGAAACTGAGGCAGAGAGGCTGTCACCTGCCAAGGTTACATGGCAAATGAGTAGATGAGTCTATTCAATCCAATTTGATGTCTGATTAAAATCTCTGTTCTGAAATCCTAATTGTGGTTTCTCCCACTAAATTGGAATAGTGCCTGGGAACTGTGACCTGGATTAATTGGAGTGACAGTATCAGGTAGGGAGGTTCCTTCCCTGCTTCTCTACACACACACACACACAAAACAAAACTGTCCACACACACACACACACACACACACACACACACACACACACACACCCACCCCCCCCACCCCCCTTGCTGAACCTCAGGCTTCTGGGAAGAAATGTCCCTGGGCCAGCTTTGGTAAGGGGTGGGGGCCTGGAGAAGTGGGACAGAGCCTTTCTGAGAGTACAGCTGGTGCCCGCTGCAGCTTGTCATTTTTTAAGTTGCAGGGCGGGGTAGTCTCTGACCCCCAGAGGGATGTGCGATGCACACCTTGCCCACTGCAGCCCTCAGCACTGCTGGGGGTTCAGGGCAGCTCTGTGTCCGCTCTGTGAATACAGCCCTAAGTTGGCTCCTGCCTCCTCACAGCAAAACTGTCCTCACCGGCTGAAACCGGTTTGGCTCAGTGGATAGAGCGTCGGCCTGCGGACTCAAGGGTCCCAGATTCGATTCCGGTCAAGGGCATGTACCTTGGTTGCGGGCACATTCCCAGTAGGGTGTGTGCAGGAGGCAGCTGATCGATGTTTCTCTCTCATCGATGTTTCTAACTCTCTAACTCTCTCCCTTCCTCTCTGTAAAAAATCAATAAAATATATTTAAAAAAAAAAAACAAAACAAAACTGTCCTCACCAACTTTCCAGACACCAGAATTCTGCAACCACCAACTACAGGCCTTAGTGCTTGAAGCCCAGAATTTCAGCGCAAAGAATTCACACTTTTCTTTGGATTATTAGGCAAGTACTAGCCTTCACACTGTGCATGTGCCTAGAATTGGATTCCCTGACTCATGAAAGGAGCTTCCCAGAGAGCACTCAAAAGCCTCCTAAAAGGAGCTGAGTCAGGGCTGAGCTGCACTGGGCTGAGAAGCAGCCTTCCTTGTAGGTTGATCCAGGTCTTGCAAAACGAGGGAATTTGGCTATGAGAGACCTGAGGACCTTAGGTAGGGCCAGGTAGCGGGGTTGCTGATCATAGCTGGCTACAGATCCATGGGCTCTGACTGCACAGTCTAGATGGCCAAAGAGAAAGTGGGTAGGAAGGAGGAACCCAGACGTTTTTGAGTGAAGGAGTGACATGATGGGAAGTTACGTTGAGAACAGTGGGAGTGGACTTAGCAGTGTGGCCAGGTCTGCAAGCGTGAGCCCTGTTTAGTCATGTTTACACATATCCTGTTTTTAAAATATAAATACATTGGTGCCCTGGCCAGCGTGGCTCAGTTGTTTGGGTGTCGTCCCGTGCACCAAAAGGTTGCCAGTTCAATTCCTGGTCAGGGCACATGCCCAGGTTGCGGGCTCAATCCCTGGTAGAGGGCATGCAGAAGGCAGCCGAGCAATGTTTCACTCTCACATCAATGTTTCTCTCCCTCCCTCTCTCTCTAAAAATATTAAAAATTAAATACATATATACTGTTAAGAATAAATTAAGCCCTAGCTGGTTTGGCTCAGTGGATAGAGTGTCAGCCTGCAGACTGAAGGGTCCCAGGTTCGATTCTGGTCAAGGGCACATGCCAAGGTTGCGGGCTCAATCCCCAGTAGGGAGAATGTAGGAGGCAGCCAGTCAGTGATTCTCTCTCGTCATTGATGTTTCTATCTCTCTCTCCCCTCTCCCTTCCTCTCTGAAATCAATAAAAATATATTTTAAAAAATAATAAATTAAAATGTGTGTACTTGCATTAAAAACAAACAAACAGCCAAAACCGGTTTGGCTCAGTGGATAGAGCATCAGCCTGCAGACTGAAAGGTCCCAGGTTCGATTCCGGTCAAGGGCATGTACCTGGGTTGTGGGCACATCCCCAGTGGGAGATGTGCAGGAGGCAGCTGATCGATGTTTCTAACTCTCTATCTCTCTCCCTTCCTCTCTGTAAAAAATCAATAAAATATATTAAAAACAAACACACACCGACACGAGAATACCACCTCCTAGTCGATTCTGGCCACACCTATAGCCCCTCATGCAGTTGCCTCCTCTATGCATTGGGACCACAGAGTGTGCAGGACTTTACAGACTTCAGTCCGATGATGAAAAGAATGATGAAGGCTGACTCTGGGAGCAGTAGGCAGGTGCTTGGGCTGAGGAGGCTTTGGCCCCATGTCCCAGCAATCCATGGTGGTGTGGAGGGCCCCTGAGGCAGAGTAGAGATGTGGAGGGGATATTTCCAGGACAAAGGAGACAGTGAGCCTATTGAGTATGTATTGCCAGTGTCAAGAGAAGGCCCAGGGGTGGCACTGCTTTCAGTGTCAGATGAGTAGGCACTGAACTTCCTGACATAGGTACCGCCGAGGTGACAGGCTGGCAGAGGTGGATAGCAGCAGTGTGGGGCCTCACTGCCAGAGGGACCCGGCTGAGGAACAGAGAGGACCAGCGCATGGTGTTCGCCCTCACAGATGAGCAGAGACAGGAGAGCTGGGGGCTGGTGAGGGACCTAGAAGACCATTGACTCCTCGGGTTTGCAGAGGCAGAGACTGGCGGTCCCTGCTCCCTTGGTGCCCTTTCTCCAGGACCCGGCTTAGGTGGGCCCCTGTTCAAACCTAAACCCAAACCCAAAGGGGAGTGAAGAGGCTGGGGTTGGTTTGATAAATTCTGAAATGCCTCCAGCGGTGCTGCTGGAAGGGGGGACGTGTAGAAGGGACCCTAGCAGTGGTGTTTGGGACCTGGCATGGGGGAGAGGGGGTTTCTGCCTCACGGGGCTCAGCCTTAGGAATTGCACAATGCAGGCCGTTCTGGTCTCTGAGCTGGAGGGAGTGCCATTTGATATACCTGCTGCTTCCTAGCGTTTGGCCAGGGTTGAAAGTCAGCAAGGCCTGAGGGAGGTGTCAGAATTGCATTGAAAGCACATCTGATAGGTGGGACTTGGGGTCACAGGGGCCAGATCAGGCCATGAGAGGAGCAAGAATAACTGGGAGCACAGGTTAGGTGGAGTTGGGCCCAGGGCGGTGTCTAGGCAACAGTGATATGGGAAGGCAGGCCAGGAATGAGGCCAGTGCCACCAGGGAGCCCAGGTCAGGCAATGCCAGCTGCCCACAAAGCCCCTGGAGCTGGAACTTGTGGCAGAGGCTAGAAGAGGTCAAAGCATGCTAGAACCAGGCCGGCCCTCCTCCTGCCCACAGGACCCCCAATGACAGGAGAGGAGCAGCTGAGTGTGGCTGTGGAATCAGACAAGCCTGGATTTGAGAAAAATGTAGAATGCAAAGTAAAAGCCTCTATCCCTTCCCACACCGACCTCTAAGTTTCGTATTCTTTCAGAAACTTGTGTATATGTGTGTTTGTGTGTATATATATCCTTTCATTCTACAAATAAAACAAAGCACTGCTCTATACCTTGCTTTTATCCCTTGCGTAATTTATTAGCAACATGGAAGAACCACCTAGTTCTTCTTCATGGCTGCTTAGTATTCTCGATGTGCTATGCACTGACTTACCTATCAGTCTCCAGGTGACAGAAATTGAAGTTCTTGATAGTTTGGGGTTATTTTGATACAGTAGCAATTGCAGCATACACCTATTTTTAAACACCAGAATTATTTTTGTAGAAAAGTTCTAGATACAGTTCTGGGTCAGTGTTGTGTGTACCCCCAAACCCAATTTTCTTTCAAAGGGCTTCTACTAGTTCACTCTTGCAAACAGTGTTGAGAGTTATAAATGGTGATAGTAACACAGCCTGTTGTGAGGATTAAATGAGATAATGTATAAAGCTTTTGGCCAGTGCCTGCCACATCAGGCTGCAGGCCAGGGCTCACTGCAAACTGGATCACTGGTCAGGTATCCAGAAAGGTGCTGGTCTGGGTTTCAGAGAAGGGGAGGTGGCAGGAAACAGTGGTCTAACAGTTGCTGAGCAGATGGCACCTTTATTTACACATTGAAGAAATGGCGTGCCAGACACTGGCATGGGACTGGACCAGTGAACCAGGTAGGCGTGGCTCCCCCCTGGTGGAGCAGCAGTCTGGAGAGGGAGGGAGACAGCCAACATGTCTCCACAGATTGTGTGCTAAGTGCTATCAGCACAGGATGCTGCTGCTCATATTGCCCCCTGACTGGGTCTCTCTCCCCCCTGCCCTTCCCTGTCCCTCCCCTGCCTCTACCCTGCCCCCACCCTGCCCCCAGTGTACGTGATGCAACAGGAAAGGAAGAAGGACGACGACATCGGGTGTCAGGCGGCCTTGGCTGCGTGCTGGGCCGCCCTCTGCTGCTGCTGCCTCATGGACAACTTGGAATGAGCAGCCAAGACCCAAGTGCTCCCTCCAGGCGTGCTGCCTCCTGTAACTGGAATAAACAACTAGTGCCGCACAATTTCCATTTTTCTTTCTTTGACAAATACCTAATTTGCAGATTTTTAAATTTTAGCACCGGTGATGGGTGAGAAATGGTATCTCACTATTCCAGTTTACCTTCCCTCGTTTTTAGTGACCTTGAATATATTGATTTGCTTTTACAAATCTTTTGAATTGCCTTTATATCTTCTTAGCCCCCCCCCCTTTTTTTCTATTTGTTTGTCTTTTCTTACTGATTTGTAGGGAGTTTTTAAATATTCCACATACTAACATGTTACTATTATAGGTGTACAAATATCTTCTCCCTGTCTGTCTCTCAATCTTTCTTATGTTGTATTTTCTAGTATGAAAGTTTTTAAATGTCATATTTATCATCTTTCCCTCATGCTTTATGTGCTTTAGTCTTTGAAAACTAACTTCCTATTCTAAGAACATAAAAATAAGCCTATATTTTCTTCTAAAATTTTTCACATAGAATCTTTAGTCCACCTAAATTTATTTTTGATCATGGTATAGGATGAAGTTCTGGCTTTCTTTTTCCATTTTGATAGTTCCAACACCATGTATTGATTAGGTCATCCTTTACCCATTGATTTGAAAAGAGATTTGTCATATACCAAGTTTCCAATAAACAACTGGGCTAGAATCAGAAGTCTGGTATGTTAAACATCTTCCCAGCCCTGGCACATGCCCATTTTTCTTCCTCGGAATTTTCTTGGCTATTCTTGGTCTTTCACTCTTTAATCTGGATTTTAGGATGAGTGTGTGTCAGTTTCTGTGGAAAACCACCACGTTTGGCTTTAACTGGGATGACATGTCATTTACAGAGTACTTGGGCAAAGAGTTGACATACTTACAGGATTGTCTTCCTATCATGAACATGTTATCTCTCCACTTACTTTTGTCTTCTTTTAAATCCTTCAATAAAGTTAGATAATTTTCTTCATATAGCTTTTGCATATTCTTTGTTGGTTTTAAAATTGGAGTTCTCCTTAAGTACATTATAGTTTAAATGCTACTGTGAATGAATGCTTTTTAAAAAATACTACATTTTTGGTAAAAATAATTTCTTCACTCCAGTGGGATCACAGATTAGAAGATTCTAACCCAGTTTTATCACCTTGGGGCACTTTAAACTGGGAAGAGCAGTTCATCGACCTTCCCTTTGCATACTCCCAGGGAAGCACCCACAGTCTACAAGGACCCACATTCACTCTGTAAATGCTGAACAGCTCCAGTGTATTAGGTGATAGACCATATAGAACAGACTCCATCCTTGCCATCATGGTGCTAACTGTAAGGAGGGAACTAGACATTAAATAAATCCCATAGGTAATAATTGACCATCTATTTTCCTATGAAAAAACGATATGTATTGCTATGAAAACATAAAAGGGGGACCAACTTGCACAGTCTAGGAGGGATATGAAAGATGAGTAAGTGTCCTCAGGCAAAATGGTTGTAGGATGAACAGGTGCAAAGGCCCAATGGCAAGAGAGATCATGACTCATTTGAGAAACTAGAATCGACATGACAGAGAGCAATTGGATGTTGGGAAACAGATGAGAAACAGGCAGGAGCAAGATAAGGGGCTCATAGCCCGAGTTAGGGATTTTGATTTTTGTCATGTGAATGGTGGTGGGAAGCCATTGGAGGATTTCAAGCAACGGGATGACATGATCAAATTTGCATTTTGAGAGATCCCTTTGGCTTCCATGTAGAGAATGATGGAGAGACATGAATGCATTTGAAATATTTGGAAGTAAAATCAACAGGTCTTGGTAATGGATTGGATACAGAGATTGAAGAAGGGAGAGGTCAGGGATGATTTCTGGGCTTTTGACTAGAAGTAGACGCCTAGTGGTGATGTTTGTGGAGGTTGGGAACAAAGGAAAGGAACATGTTTGGTTTGGAGGAAGAGAGAACCAAGTTGAGCTCTGAACATATCAGACTAAAGTATCATGGTGTAGATGTCACGTAATCATGGAGCTTAGAGAAGAGGTCGGGCTGGAGATATGGGGAAGGCATTGGTCTATTGGTGGTAATTGGAACTGTGGGAGTGAATGAGATCAAGCTGGGTAGAAATATGGATGGAAAAGAAAAGGTGGCATGTAGGGCTGAGCTTTGAGGAAAACTGAAGTGGACCTGTAGATGATGAACCTAACCTACAAAGTCAGAGATCATAAACCCAGGAGAATGGGGTGTCCTGGAAATGGAGAGAAGAATTTAAGCAGGGAGTGATCAGATATTGCTAGGAGGTCAGGTAACATAAGAACTCAGAAATGTGTATTGGACTTAACCACACTATTATCAATGGGGAGGGGGAGGGGGACTTCTCTCCAGTTCCTGTTCTGTGAGGGACACCAACAGAGGAAGACAGGACTGCTAGGACCAGAGATAAGGGTCTTCAGGTCTGGAGGGAAGCAGACATTTGTGTAGGCATGGAAGAGACAAGCTCAGAGGTACAAAGAACCAGCTGGGCATGAAGGCATAGAACCCTTGCTAAACTGGAAAGAAGCATGCAACAACACATCAAGTTCCAGAAAGGCCAGACACCAAGTAAGGGAGTCAGGCTAATTCACTCAGCTTTGAATATAGAAAGAGAAGATACTGTTCCTCAAGCAGAATGTGTCCCCTGGGGTGGTTGGTTGGTGGAGGATCCATCATGTAGGACACCAAGCATGTGACTATCCATGCTCTGGGGAGGCCCTGCTGAATAGTATAGATCCTTCATGATTGCCATTTTCAGATTTTTCTAATGTTTTCAAAAGAAACTTCACAAACAACTCCAGTATGAGAAAGATACTTTGGAATTGCAGTTGAGATGAGGGACCACCCCCTACCTTTTTATGGAACCCCTGAGGACTTGAGAAATAGTGCAATTGAAAGCCTTTGGTCTTTCCAGATTTTCTAGTGCATTTGGCCAAGCCCAGGGAGGGTCGGGCTGGATGAGGTTTGCCCTGGGATGTCCTGGGATACTGCCTCACCAGCAAAATCAGTGTGTAACTGCTGGAGTGTATTCTGTTAAGATCTGGAAGGTACTTTATCGCTGGGTTATTTCCACTTTTTGGCGATTATAAATTTATGTGCAGGTTTTCCTGTGAAACTAATTTTCATCTTTAAGGGGAGTGGAATACCCAAGAGTGGAATATATGGATATGATTAAGTATGTGTTTAAGAAACTGCTACTGATTTCCAGAGTGGCTGTACCATTTGTATTCCCAAGGGTAAAGAATGACTTCTAGTTGCTCTATATCCTCACCAGTACTTGATATTATATTTTTTCAATTAGCCATTCTCATAGGTGTAATAGTGGTATCTCATTGTGGTTTTAATTTGCATTTTTTAAATGCCTAATGCTGTCATGTATGTATTTGCCCTCCTTATATCTATTCTTTGGTGTCTGTTCAAGTCTTTATTAATTTCAGAGAGAGGAAGGGAGAGGGATAGAAGGATAGAAACAATGATGAGAGAGAATCATTGATCGGCTACCTCCTGCACATCCTACACTGGGGATCAAGCCTGCAACCCGGGCATGTGCTCTGACCAGGAATCGAACCGTGACCTCCTGGTTCATAGATCGATGCTCAACCACTGAGCCACACCAGCCAAGGCTGTTCAAGTCTCTTGCCCACTTGTAAATGGAGTTGTTCTCTTACTGTGGACTTTTGAGTCTTTAATATTAATTCTAAATATTAAGTCCTTTGTTGCAGACTATCCCCTTAACAGTGTCTTCCACAAAACCCAAGTTTCCCATTTTGATTTTTTTTCTTTTTCTTTTCTAGGTCATGCTTTTATGTCAGGTCTGAAAACTCTTTGCCTAACACCCGGTCATTAAGATTCTCTTTTGTGTGTTTTCTGTGTTTTTTTCAAGTCTTACATTTAAATCTATGATCCACTTTGGTTTAATTTTTATATAAAATGTGAGGTTTTTTTAGTTTTTTGTTTGCAAATTTTTTCAACATTTGTTTGAAAAAAACTACCCTTTCTCCATTGAATTGCTTTTGCATATTCGTCAAACATCAGCTGACCATGTTGCTGCGGGTCTATTGTCCTCTTTGTTCCATTTCTTTGATCTGTGTCTCTCCCCCTTTGCCAATACCAAACTGTCTTGACTATTGTAGTTTTATATTAAATCTTTCTTAAAGTAAGGAGGTGGGTTTCCTCCAACTTTATTCTTTTTCAAAATTGTTTGTTGTTCTACTTCTCTTGCCTTTCCATACATTTTAGAATCAGTTTAGCCACACACAAAAATATTGCTGGGATTTTTATTAGAATTGGATTAAATCTACTTATCATTATGGGGCCTGAGGGGTATTTCAATGGGATTGCTTGTTCACTCTTATGTGCCACAGCCTTTAATGATGCAAGTCAGCCTGCTCCTTCCTTCCTTTGCTGTGTTGTAGTTATTCGAGTTAAACCCCAGCTTATGACTGGTTCCTTTGGCGTCTTTTGAAGTCTGGCAGTAACAGATGTGGCCTACATCACTGTGGTATGAACAGCCATGAAAAGATGACTAGCATGATGAGCGGCTTGTGGCCTGGCCATGCTCTGGGTCAGTCAGCCACCATCATTCACAACCTTAGTTTCCATGAGTCTCAACTAATGAACAGTTTGTGAGCAGGAGCATGATGGTTTGCCAGCCCTCAGAGCAGCGGTTCTCAACCTGTGGGTCGAGACCCCTTTGGGGGTCGAACGACCCTTTCACAGGGGTCGTCTAAGACCATCAGAAAACACATATATAATTACATATTGTTTTTGTGATTAATCACTATGCTTTCATTATGTTCAAACTGTAACAATGAAAATACATCCTGCATATCAGATATTTACATGACGATTCATAACAGTAGCAAAATTACAGTTATGAAGTAGCAACGAAAATAATTTTATGGTTGGGGGTCACCACAACATGAGGAACTGTATTAAAGGGTCGCAGCATTAGGAAGGTTGAGAACCGCTGCCTTAGAGGATTTGCTCTGCCTCGAGGTCTTTACTCTCCTGCCATAGGGTCATAGAATTGTCGTGTTCTGGGCATAATCAGATTTTTTTCCTCTGGATTTTCCCTAATTTCTCCTGCCTGGCATGGCAGCCTCACTCATACTTATTTCTCCAAAAACTGCGTTAGAAATATATTCATGATACAATGAATTGCTTCCTCCCTTCTGCTGTGGTAATGTCACTCATGACATCGGGGCTTCTCATACTTGTTGACCCCTCTCCCCTTTGGTCTGTATAGTGACATCTTCCCCAGCTCACAGCCATGGCTTCTCTTGTCTGAGGTGATGGTGCAGACTTCCAGCGGAAGTGGGGTGCCTAGGAATCACCTGTTGCTTGTGCCTCATCCTGTGTACTCCTGCCCATTATTGCCCTACCATCCCCTCTGTCTCTTGGCTGACTTCAGAATAAAAGAAAAGCTGCTTTCTACTCTCCGAACTAAATAAGAACAGGGGTCCTTCTAAGGTGTCTCTTCCCCTCTGGGTATGAGATTAGCCACCTGAACAACCTTCTTGTGCAACAGAAGTGGGTCTGTCACCCTAGTAAACTATTCGAGGTTGCCTTTTGGTGGCTGCTTCTCTCCCGGCATGAGATTCTGGACATGCGGGACCCTGCACTCTCTGGGCCTGGGGGGGGGGGGGGGTGCTGCCAGGCCAGCAATCATGAATGTAGATGCACCGGAACACCTGGCATCTCAGTTCTTTAGTTTTATGAACATAAACAGTGGAATGTGTATCAAATTATGAATATAACATTTGAAATGTACTATATGATCTCACTAAGAATCCCCATGATGAAACTTTCCCGTTTGTTAACTGATTTTTTTTTTTTGTCTTAATACTTTTGTCCTCATTTCCCATGTTATATAAGGCAGGAGCCTCCACGACTATCTGTCCTTCCTATAGAGAAGGGAGCAGAGGCTCCAAGAGGTCAAATGCCTTACCCAAGGTCACCTAGCAGTGAAGAACAGGACCAGGACCTCAGCTTGGGTCTGTCCAACTTCCACGTTGGTAGCAAGGATGTGGACACTGGTTTTGACCTCTTTTGTTGGTGTGCGTGTGTGTGTGTGTGTGTGTGTTGGGAGGGGGTTTATTATCTCTGTTATTTAAGTGGGGTGAGTTCTACTTTTCCACTTGTAGACTAGCATGGTCTTTACTGGAAAATATCTTTGGTCAGCTTCCAGCACTGCATCAAGTGTCATATGAGGAAAGTGGTCTGCGCTTGTGTGTTTTCACACACATGCCCTGCTCAGGCTCCTCAGCAACCTTCTCTTCTGCAGCATCTCCACTTGGGGGGTGAAAGAGTGGGAGGAGGAGGAGGATGGTGCTTTCACTTTAATATTCTGTGACCATGGACAGAAAATGCTGTCGGCTTCTTTACCCCATTTCTGCATTTTATTTTCCTAGACCAAAAAACAGACTGGAGAGAAAGCTGCCTCTTAAAAGAACTCTCGTCCCCCCAAAATTCAGTCTCTTTCCTGATGGAATTTTTGAGATTCAGTTGTGAGCTGATCACACAGGATTGGCTTTTTGTTTGTTTGTTTTAATCCTCACCCGAGGATATTTTTCCATTGATTTTTAGGGAGAGTAGAAGAGAGAGGGAAAGACAGAGAAACATCGATGTGAGAGAAACACATCAATTGGTTGCCTCCTGCACGAGCCCCGACAAGGGCATGGGCCAGGGAGGGGTCTGCAACCAAGGTATGTGCCCTTGACCGAAGTTGAACCCAGGAACCTTTGGCCTGCAGGCTGACACTCTATCCACTGAGCCAAACCTGCTTAGGGCTGGTTTTTGGGTGTGTTTTTTTTGGGTTTTTTCTTAAGGCATAAGGAGAAACACTTTACTCTTCAGTTTTTAGTCTTTTAAGTATGTACATCCCTTATAACTTGACCATTCTCTTTCCTATTATGTTTCATAGCCTGTACTTCCTGTGGACCTTAGTGTTTACATTGTCTTAATGATCATCACAGACTCATTACATCTCAGCAAATGCTCACATACTGTGAGGGTTTCCTTAGGCCCTTCATCTAAATGGGATGTTCCTAAATATTTCACTTTTGCTCATCTCTGAGGGGTGTCTTAACAGCTGAAGTTGTGTGTTCTGCCTCCCAGTACACACAGCCTCTCCCCCCCGGGGGGGGGGGGGGGTTCTTCTTTCCCTTTTCCCTGAGAGCAGCTGTGCTAAACATAGACTGCCAGGTCCTCCGCTTCTGCCATCCTGTGGTGACCTGTGGCCACACATGCAAATGCTAATGTGAATATGGATTGCCTGCAGGCCCCTCACACACAGACCAGACCCAGAATAAGAAAACCCAAGTTTTTGTAGTTTCTTCTGTAGGATGTCATCACACGGTGGCTCCTATTTATGATGTCCTCCCTCCTTCACTTTATGCCAGGCCCTGGGCCAAGCACTTTACATTGTCTTGTTTTTGTCATGAAACATAGGCTTAGGCACTCCTTTTCCCATTTTACAAGTGAGAAGACTGTGGCACAGGGAAGATGTGGCTTGTTCAGGGTCACACAACCTATCAGTGGCAGCATCAGGATTGGAAGTTGGGCAGAGCCACGTACATAGATACTGTCCTTAAACAATGAAGCAACCCTAGGGGTGGGCGGCCAAGGAAAGTCTGGAGTAGATCTCTTTAGGGGGATAGTCCAGCCACCTCTCCTCCACCCAGCCCCAGGAATGCCTTGTTCTGGGCCAGCACACCCACTAGCCTGCCTAGAGATTGCCGAGTGGCTACAGGAAGAACCCTGAAATTCACTCCATCTCCCAGGTTCTGAGGCAGTGGGCCCTGACTCTCTTGGGGACATACTCTGGAGGCCTGGGGAAGGCCCCAAGCTTAGCAGGCAAAGGCTGCTGCTGCAAAACCAGGGCCAGGGCTGTGCCAGCCCCTTACCCCACCTCCATGTGGAAGAAGAGGAAAGTGGAAGATATTCCTAACCTCTCCTGCTCTTAACCTCCAGTAAAAATGACACACCTTCATTGCCTCTGCTATTCCTAGCCCCTCTTCCCCAGCACTCCCCACGCCCCCCCCTCAGCACACTTAACCTGGTGCTCACGAGCCTGCACAGGTGACACAGGGGCACTGCCTCTAGGACGTGTTTTCTCACCAGTGCAGCCCCATGCTGAGTCATAAGTGATCCCACTACACACGCACATCCATGACAAGTTGTGTGTTCTCCCTCTGGTCCTGCGTGGAAGGGACAGAATCCAACCTATTGCTACCTTGAGATTTTACCTACTCCTAAAGATTTTTCCTCCCTCCCTGCCTCGGTCTGAGCAGTAGGAGGGCTGTTCCAGCTGCTCTGATACCTCTGGGAAGGCTGACTGGGTGTCTCTGTTGACAGGTTCTCAATGTGGGCTGAGGTGCGCAAAGGCTCCAGGCCTCCTGCCTCTAGCAAAGCTGTCATTTCACTGGGGGCACTTGGAAAGTGCAGTGGCTGTGGTGGTCTTAGCAACTGAGGAGCAGCCCTGGGTGCCATTCCTGGTCTGGGCCGCAAGAGGCGAAGACTTCCTAGTTTCAAGAGCAGTGGTTCTCAACCTTGGCTGCACATTAGAATCACCTGGGAATCTTTAAAATCCTGATTTCTGGGCCTCATCCTCCGGAAATTCTGTTTCTTTGTTACTAATGTTGTGACCTTCACCCCATAACAAAGAAACAATTTCTGGAAGATGAGGCCCAGAATCAGGATTTTAAAGATTCCCAGGTGATTCTAATGTGCAGCCAAGGTTGAGAACCACTGTTCTAGAGCAAGAGGGCGCCAGATGTCAGAACTCGTGGGAGGCCCCAGTCTTTATTTGCGTCTCCTTCCTGGGTTGTGACTATGTACAGATGCATTCACAAAGGGATGGGCTATAAGGTTCCATTACCAACAGCATCTGATTAATCATTTAAAATGTCTGAGCTGAGCAAGTAAAGGTTTCAAATTCCAGGAAGGAGCTGACTAAGGAGCCTTCAGCTGAAAAGGCCTCTGCTCACATTTCTTGTGAGTCATCTCTGCCCTGGCCCCTATGTGGCCTGGAACTCCTATTGCCTGCCCAGAACCAGGTTTTGTGAATGGCACCTTTGCGGTTGCACACTACGGTAGTCCTAGAACTTGGGCTGCGGGTTTGTGTGTCTGGCTAGGTTGTAGTAGGCTGGTGGCCCTGTAGAAGACCCCAGGGCTTGGTGGGCAGGCAGTTTGGCACAGGGGCTGTAGGCCTTCAAGCATCTTTTCCTATTTACTCTGCTTCCATCACAGAGGCAAGAGGGTAAGTGAGAGCCTCTGACAGAAGCTGCTCTGCACCCAAGACTAGCCTGTGCCTTTCTGACCTAATCTGGGCCTCTCGGTCAAAACTATATGCTCATATCCCCCCTGGGCTGGAGCTGAAAACATTAAGGGTTGGTGCCAAAGGGCTGTTTGGGGCAAGAGAGACAAGCTGGTGGGCTGAACCTGATCTCCAATTCAACTGCAGTTTTCTAGGAATAGAGTCCTTTCAATGCCTTCTTGCCTGGGTCCGGGGCACAGGCTTCTGGCACTGGCTGGGCAGGGTGGTCTTGGCTACCAAACCACTGGACAGCGAATAGGAGGGTTAGCCTTTTGGCTGATGTGTATGTAAACAGATTGGCCCTACCCTTCCTTGTCCCCAAGCTGCCCACAGGGGGGCACTTGATCTCCAAGGAGTTCAATCTGAGCAGCCCCTGCTGGCACCAGAACCTCTCCCTGTACCTTGGCACTGACTGCTGAACTGCCTGCTCCCAACCCCCGCTGCTTTTTGACCCTCCCTCCCCGCCCCCTCCTTTTTTTAAACCTTTTATTTTCAAATAACTTTAGGCTTACATAAGAGTTACAGAAATGGCACAGTTTCTGTATACTGTTCACCCAGCTTCCTCTAATGTTTAACATCTTACATAGCCATAGTTCTGCCCCTTTTTTTGTCCTGCATGCCAGAGACCAGTGGCCAGGAAGGCCATGTGGCCTGGGTAGGGAATACGTACACTGGCATCACCTGCACCTCAGCCCCTGCTGTAACCAATGCCGCTAGTGACTTCAGTGCACATGCGTCCCCTGGCTTCGAGTACCCAGGGTGGGTGTCATGGCCCAGGACTCAGGCAGCAGGGGCTGCACACTGGCAGGTCAGCCAGGGTGGTAGTGGAGCTCTCAGTCATCCATTGGGTGGCAGGGATGGGAACGAATGGAAGGTGAGGAGCAGTGGTGTCCCGGGGGAGACTAGGCCATGCAACTCAGTGCAGCAGGCACCCTCGGACCCTCCAGGTAGGTAAGGCATCTAGGAAGATACAGATTTAAAGTATGCCATTTCTGGGCCCACAGTGGGTACACTATGAGGAACTGTGAGGTCTTCCTCAGAGCAAGTCACTTTTACCTCCACACCTGCCCTGGCCCCCATGTACTCTTCCACCACCCCATCTTCTTAAGAGTTTGGGGGCAGAGATTCTGTCCTCAGCTAATGGAAAGGAAAAAGTCACAAGGGCTTTGGAAGACTTGGTGCTCCAGAAAATAAGTGATTCGGGTTTCTAAGGTATGTACAGCACTGACCACCCCTGTGGAGGCTGACGCAGTCCTCTGGTCTAAGGCCTCAGTTTTACAGCCGGATTGGTTATTTCTAACCTCTGTGGACAGTGTCTGGGAGTAATGAGCTCAGAGTACTTCCCGCCCAGGTTTCGGAGTATGTCATGTGAAATACACCCTGGCAAGGACAAACTGAACTAAAGGAGAAAGTGACAGAGGAAGTGAGACGGGGACATTTTTGTGTTCCTGACTAAGCTCCCTGCGGTTCAGTGGTTCTGACAGGATAGAAGCGGTGAGGACAGGGTTGGGAAGACTGAGTGGCACTGTGTATGCAAGGCCACAGCACTGGTCCTGGCACATCTGTGAACACCTCAATAAATGGCAGCTTAAGAGAAACAGCAGGACCTTTCACATGGCAACCCAACCTTGGGCTGGGTCTCAGGCCTGGATCAAGCAGGCTACTTCTAGAGCTGGCAGAGGAGGGGGTCTTTTTATCCCAGGGCAGCAGAGCCAGTGCAACTACAGGAAGGGATTATTCAAGGGGTTCCACAGCCAATTGTGTCCTCAGTTTCCCTGTCATCTAGGCAGATGGCAGGTGACACCTTGCTGCAGTGACTTGAGTCTGGAGTGCCCGGGCCTTCAGTGGGTAAGGGTGGGCTCTGCCTGGTGTGAGAGAGGACTGCCCTAGATCCCATTCACTCCTACTCCCTTTTCTATCCTAGTTGGACCTGGGCAGGCCTAGCTTGTCAAAGGCCTGAGTTCAGATCCTGCCCCTGCCTGGTCATGTGTGTTTGAACAAGAATTTAAGCTCTATAAACCTAGAGTTCCTTACATGTGAAATAGGAATGACGGAAAATCTATCTCAAGGTTATTGTTAGGACTAAGTCAGGTAACACACCTTTATTGGGCCTCAGAACAAATGGGTTATCTTCTCTTCAACTAAGCTTTCCTGGTGATGAGCCTTGTGTCCCAGACCCCGAACAGCTTCACCTGTGATGCTGAGTGGGGCCAAATGAAAGCACACTGAGGTTAAGAGAAGGGAAGGTGATATCCCGGTGGAGGGCCACTGATACAATGGGAGAACTTGGAAAGCTCACTACTAACCCAGCATATTCTAGCTACTATACTAGGCTCCAGAGAGAGGAAGTTACCCGGAGAGGAGATATAAAAATAGATACGCAAAAAATAGAACTGAAAGAAGATTGCCAAAGGACTGGTTTAACTTATAAGATACATGAACTTTCAGAAAGTTTAAAGTCCTAACTGCCTGTAACTAAGTCTGATGGTGGTGGTTTTGAGATTTTCTTAAAAGTGGCACAGATTCTCTGAGGCCAAGGAAGACCAGCATTTTAAGGATGTCCTTACAGGAAGGGAGGCCGCAAATCAGTTGGGGTCCTTCTTGACCTATGGATTTGTTTTGCACTCAAATCTCTTAACAGAGCACTTAGTCCAGGCAGGGCTTAGATTTCCAACTCCATTCTGAGAAAAAGGAAGCATGTTAGGCTCCGGGCATTGCTCCCACTAGACCAGATTTTCATCCCTGCCTTCCATGGTGTTGTGTGGAAGTTTAGAGGTCGGGGCACATTCTGATACTGTTCATTGCCCAGATATGAAAAACTAAGATTCTTGGTTATTCTTTTAGGGACTAAAGCACCTTTCTAGGAGATTTTGGTTATTCTCTTTTGAGAAAGGGCTTAGTTGTATCTAAAGAAACATTCCCCCAGACATCTATAGGGTACAGGACATACTAATAGTGTTGCTTGGTTTATAAACCAAGTTGGGTCAGCCAACACCAGCCAGATCGCAATGGACATTTCTTATCTAAATTCTGGCTGCCTTGGTGCCAGGCAGCAGTATAGGTTCCCTAGTGCTTGTCCCTGCAGGAATCAGTGTCCGGAGGAGGAGGAGGAGGAGGAGGGGAAGTAGCTGAGGAGCTCAGACCCTTCCTCCCTCCATTATCCACAACGGCATAAGCAGAAAGGCACCTGGTCTGGGAGGCATGGGCTCTGTAGGGCCCAAGGTTTGTGCTATTCATTCTCACCCTCTCCCCTCTCTCCACTCCAGTGTATGTGGTAGAAGACCAAAGAAGGGATGACCTGGGCGCATCCTCCTGCCTCACAGCCTGCTGGACTGCTCTCTGTTGTTGCTGTCTCTGGGACATGCTCACCTGACCAGCCTGTCCCTGCTGTCCTGCCAGCTCTTCTGCCACCTCCAACAGGTGTGCCTGCCCCATCTCTTCTGATTGCTAAAATAAATGACTAGCTCTGCACAGACACTTCTACCTTCAACACAGTGGGATTCTAGATTACTGATGTTTAATCCAGTGACTTTATCTTTCTAATGTTCAAAATTCATTTCCTATTGGCCTTTCACAAATGTGCTAAATGACTTCCCTTTTATTTTTTTTGGCCAAAGGCTTAGTTATGAAATATATATTTATAATTTTTAAAGTATACAATTCAAGGTAGTGGCATAATGTAACATATCACTGAATGATTTCTTTGCTAACACCCTGTATGTTTCAATAAATTTGTCTAAACTTCAACTGTCTGAATTATTCCAGGTAAAATTTAAGCTGTGGGTATCTCAGCTAGTGGCCGCTGTCCATTATATGATGAGGGGCATATTTACCTTTTCATTCTGGCTGCTATATGAGCAGGGTGGGTGTTATTAGGAAACTAGGTCCGAGGCTGGGGCCTTCAGTCAGATCATGGGGCCCTCACCAAGCTAGCATTTTCTCCCTAGTCCCACTCAAAGACGGGCTCACCAATGAGCCAGACCCACTTTTACCCAGAGCCTAGGAAAGTCTACTTGGTAACTTGGTAACTATGGGCTGTCTCTGGCAGGAAGGAGAACAGGAGTCCAGAGTTCGGCCAGACCCAAAGCTTTCTTTTCCTGCTGACATGCACACATGCGCACACGCAAAAAGCTGGCATAATTCAAATCAGTTAGCCATGCCACCATCTTAGCTTTGGCCACAGGGTGGCGCTGAGCTGCCAGAACAGCGAGTCAGAGCTTCCCCTAAGGGCCTGCCCTGCCAGCCCCAAGAGGCTGCAGTTGACAACTCCCTGCCTTCCTCTGCCTGCCCACCTTCCCTCTAAGCCAGTGGTGCTCAACCTTCCTAATGCCGCGACCCTTTAATACAGTTCCTCATGTTGTGGTGACCCCCAACCATAAAATTATTTTCGTTGCTACTTCATAACTGTAATTTTGCTACTGTTATGAATCGTAATGTAAGTATCTGATATGCAGGATGTATTTTCAGGGGTCGCGACCCACAGGTTGAGAACCGCTGCAAGTGGTGATATGCTTATAAATATTTAACTACCAGTTCTCTCTCTTTAAAAATAAACAAAACGCCATGATTTTGTAGCATCACCTGATTTCTGTGGAGTAAATAGTCCCACCATAGCTGATTTCAAGTTCCCATGATGTCCTGAGAGTAGAGTTGGGAAGAGAAGCACAAAAGTGCACTGTTTATGTAATGGTTCCACCGTCCAGATATAAGACTGTTAACCTCAAAAACATAGATCACAGGCAGATTTAGTTATTAGATGTTTTGAATATTTATTACCCTTGTTCTTTAATAATTTAATTGTAAAGTTACATAATTTAATTTTTAATAATGGCTGTGTTTAACAACTGGCTTGCAACAAAATTCCTGAAAATTGAATAACTGGCTCTCCTGAGCCAGTATAAGCCAGCTCCAACACACCACTGCCCCTGAGCCTCTAGGAGGCCTCAGAATTATAGTGTCCACCTTATGACCGAAGGGAGACAGTCTTGGAGGTGCTGCTGGCTTATATGGGATGTTTGGGGAAAAAGCAGGAAAGGAATCTTTAGGCATACTGCCACCAAGGACTGCTGTCCTCACTTAAAATTCAGCTATGCCCTGGTCTCCTTTCTTTCCTACTTGCACATTCCATGGAGGCTGTGAGCTTGAAGGGTTTACTTGAAGGATCAGAGAGGAAAAAAGAAGTGGGGAAGACTTCGATGCAGAAGGAGCAGGGCCCCAGCCCTAGAGAGGGACAGGGAGGAGCTCAGGTAGAGATAGCCTCTGCCTCTCTGTTCTCATCCATCGGCTCAAGAAAAGCAAACTTAGCAGAGTGGCACAGATGCCTTTTATTGGTCTGACCAGCATGACTAGTAGGGGGCATGGGCAGAGCTCCCCTACCTGTCCTGGCTCCCATCTCCCCTCTCCTGGGAGTTCAGGACTCACCCCCAGGGGAGAAGAATGTCTTAGGCAGAGCCAGGATAAAAAATAAGGGCTTGGGATTTGAAAGGGGCTCAGGGTGATGTAGAAAACAGGGTTACCAGGCCATCCAGATAAAACGTCCACCAGGGTATAGCAGACGCTATTTCCCTCACAAGCCCCTTGTCCTTGCCAGGAATGGGAGGGGTCAGGAGGGAAAGCTTCCCTAGAGGCTTCCTACTGTGCCCTTCGTGCCATCAGCATCTCCCGGATGTTGTCCTCAGCTTCCTTCACGCTGCGCTCCAGGTAGGATTTTTTCTGCTGCAATGTGAGGTAAGAAACAAGGTTAGGGTGAATGGGCCGGGTTGGCAGATACGACTTTTATGCCCAATGGTCATGGCTTCTCCTCTGTGACCAGTGACTTCCAGGAGCATGCTGTTGATTGGGAGCCAGGTACACACACCTGATCCCTGACCCTCGGGGGGAGGAGGTCGCTTGGTACAGAAAGCAGAGTAGAAGGCAGTAGCACTCTTGCCCTAGAACAGTGGTCGGCAAACTGCGGCTCGGCAAACCGCGGCTCTTTGGCCCCTTGAGTGTGGCTCTTCCACAAAATACCGGCTCTTCCACACAATACTGACTTCTGCGCATGGGCTACGAAATTTCAATCGCACTGTACGTGTGCGCCCGCACGTGGTATTTTGTGGAAGAGCTACACTCAAGGGGCCAAAGAGCCGCATGTGGCTCGCGAGCCGCGGTTTGCCGACTATGGCCCTAGAAGGAAGTAGACTCTAAAAACAGGCGTCTCGGTACATGAAGTTACACCAGACAAAGGCCAGGAAATTCCAGGACAAAGCTCCAGCCCCATAGCAGACTCTCTCTCAAGGTTTTCCATGGGCCCAGCCAGGTCCAGTAGCCACCACCACTGCCGAATGGACCGTGTACCCTCTGCTCTGTCCAGCGAGACAACAGGCTTCATGAGTCCTAAAAAGTTGTATCACACATCTCACCGAGGCAGATGAGTCAGGATGAAATCTGCTTTTCTAATGAAACTGCTGCCTGCCAGGAATCCAGGACAGTGACACACTGAGGAAAACAGACCCTCTGGAAGTTTACCTCCTTCCCCATCTGGGTCCTAAATTAAAAATCTCAACTTAGACAAAGAACTTTACTTTCAGGAGCCACATCTGGACCAGGATTACAAAAGATTAGTCAAAGGAAATGATGTCTGTACATTATTTGCCCTGTGGTCACCCCAGAAGTATGGTGGCTTCACCACTGGTCCCTGCCCTGAAGACATAGTTGTGGCTGCATTCCCATTTAACAGACATGAAATGAAGGCTCCCTTTTTGAGAAAAACTCAAAATCATCCCCTCCAAGGATGTGTGTGACTAAGCCAGTAATGCAGAGCACTGGCCCAGGCGGTGCAGATGCGGCCAGTGCCCTTCTCTCAAACCTACCCCTTCACACGAGCAGCTGTGGCTTCACACTGACCACTAGAGTGCCCAGAAGAGCCAGGGAAAGGCTAGGGCAAAGGACAGGTGAGCAGCCTGGTCCGATAGACCTTGCAGGAAAATCTAATCCCACTATCACTTGAGGCCTGTGCCACTAAACCTCACTATATATCCCTGCCTTTAGCTTCTCCCACTCTCCACCCAGATACTTATTAAACAATACATTTACAGATTTTTTTCCTGCAGGTGCCAAATATTGTGGCATCCACCGATCTTTATCAATTTTTGTGTGAACCTCTAATTCCTGTTTGTCTTCTTTCTTCAAATTTCCTGAAGTTGAGAAAAAGCAATATCTCTTTACCTATCTCCCATCTGTCCAACTCCCACACAATTCCTTACGAACAACAGGAGCACCATAAAAACTCATAGAACCATAATTTGTTGGTCACAAGTGTATGTTCTTGCTAAAGAATTTTAATTACATTGCTAGACCCGACATAGTCCTATCATTGTGATATCAGAGTGGAAACTTCAACTTTCTTTGATAAACAACCTTTAGACTCTACTGCGGTGAGTTAAAAAGAAGGAAATGCTAATAAACGCCGGACACACCACTGAAGAATGTGTATGTACTGGGTGTTGCACAGAAGGGGAGCAGCAGCTAGACAGTGCCATGTAGCATCCAGCCCCGTGGGAATCTAAGGAAAAGGCTAGTGGAGCAAACAAGTTGTACTCTGCAGTAGTCAGCCAAGGGTCAGGGCTCAGGGACACAGGTGTGCGGCACTCCATTTCTGCCAACTTGATGCCCCAACCAGCAAAACCATAAACTTGGAACATCAGCAAGAGCTTTTCTACCTATAGTCCAGGCCTCAATTCAGGTCAAAATCAAAGTGATTCTTATCTTTAAAATTCTTCATTTTATAATTTCTATTCCTTCTGTCTTCCAGTTACATGACTTCTTCATGATTTTACCACTGCATATCCTAAAGTCTTCAAGTTTCAAAAAATAATGCAAAATGAACTTGTCTATTTTTAAATCTTCAGTTTACCTAAATTTGCTGGACAAGAAAAAAGTTTTTCATCCCAACAGATGGGGCATCCCTAGCCCAGAGGGACCTGTGTTCTAACTTGATTTCAATAGGTCCTATCTCATCCTCAAACACATCTAAAAGACTCTCATAATCAAACCCAGATCAAAGCATGTGTTGTGGGTTGAATTGTGTCTCATAAAAAGATGTGTTGACGTTCTAACCCCTGGAACCAGTGACTGGGACTTAATTTGGAAACAGGGTCTTTGGAAATGTAACCGAGTTAAGATGAGGTCATACTGGATTAGGCTGGGCCCTAAATCCAATGATTAGTGTCCTTATAAGAAGGCCACACAAAGACAAAGGGATACAAAGGGAGAATGCCATGCATCAATGGAGGTAGAGAGTGGAGGATTGTGTCTATAAGCCAAGGATGGTCAGCAACCACCAGAAGCTCAGAAGAGGGAAGGGAGAATTATTCCCTAAGCCTTTCCAAAGGAGCAGGGCCCTGCAACACTTTGATTTTGGACTTCTAGCCTCCAGAATTATGAGAGAATACATTTCTGTGTCGTAAACCACCCACTTTGTGGTAACTGGTTATGTAGCCCTAGGAAACCAACATGGCACCTGAAATGAGGTCTGCACCAGGGACAGAATCTACCACAAAGAGCCTCTGACCACACTGATCTGTACAGGCATGGGTAAGGATCCTTAAAAGTTAATACCATGGAACCATATTTCTCCCCCTCCGAAAACTGTGGTAGAATTGACCCAAATACAAATCAGACTTTCAGAGAGAATGGAGAAAATGAAGGAACCAATGATTAAGTCAAACTTTTCCTCCTTGGATCTCCACAACTTCTTCCTAAAACTACTTAGTCAAGCCAGAAATTCTGTGGACCCCAGCCTTCCCCATTTCTGTAAATGACAGCCCCATTCTTACAATTGCTCAAGACAGAAACTTTGATGTCATCCTTGACTCTTCTGTCACATCTGACATGGAATCAATCAACAAATCCTGTATCCAGAATCTGACCATAATGAATGAATAGCCCCATAAGTGGTTTTCCTTTCTTCTGCCCTTGACCCCCTTGAGTTTCTTCTCCACATTGGTCAGACTCATCTTTTAACACTTAAAGGCCTCCAATGGGTTTTTACTCCTAAGTAAAAGGCAAGCCTTTTCAAAACGCCACGTAGTTCTGTTCTCAGCTGACTCTCTGACCACCCCGCCCACAACTCCCTCTCATTCAGCTCCTCCAGTCCACCTGCTATGCTCCTGCCTGGCCTTTGCCCTTTGGCTCTCTCTGTGTAGGAACTCTTTTCCCCAGGTAGCCACATTACATGCTCACTTCCTTCCGGCCTTTCTCAGTGTCACCTTATGGGAAATGCCTTTTGATTATGTCTCTATTCTCACCCTGATTTTCCTCCATAGCACCTGTCACCACCAGAAGCAGAATTTGTCTGTCTGTCCTCCCTTATAAGAAAAGGTCATGAGGGCAGGACTTTGTTCTGTTTGCTGATATAGTCCATGTCTAGAAGAATGAATGGTACATAATAGGAACTCAATACCAGCTGAATAAAAATGTGTTTATTGCCCGGCTGGTGTGCTTAGTGTTTGAGCACTGACTTATGAACCAGGAAGGTTTGGGGCACATGTCCAGGGTTTCAGGCTCAATCCCCAGTGGGAAGTGTACAGGAGGCAGCCAATTAATGATTCTCTCTCATCATTAATGTTTCTATCTTTCTCTCCCTTCCTCTCTGAAATCAATAAAAATAAATTTTTAAGAAGTGTTTTTTATGGGAAATGATGCCTTACTGATTTACTTGTACACACACACTGCTCCTTTTTAATTAATTCTTCCTGCCGGCTTAAATGGCTGAGGAACACCCTACAAAGAAAGCAAAGGCAGAGACTGACCATTCTCCTTCAAGGTTGTTTGTAGTGTTTGGCACTGCCCTCTAACCTCTGCCCCTGGATATATATAGATCTAAAATTCAAACCTCACTGATCCCAATGGGCATCAAAGCCTTATCCCACAAACAGTACAGACCCTTACGCCTCATTAGGCCACTTGTAAAACTGTAAAGCAAACCATCCCAATTCCCCACATCCTGAAGTGGCAAATCCATGAGAAACTACTCAGGAACAGGGCTGCTGTGAGCTACAAGGGGGCTATGCTGTTTAAACTCCAGGGGACATTTTAAACCCAAACCTCCACCAGGCATCCCAGGAAGGCATTTGCTGGCCTCACTGCAGCATTTTTCTGTCTTGCTGAGCAATCTCCTTCAGAGCCTTTCCCTAGGAAATTCTCTAGTGGCATCAAACCACGGAGCTCTGGGTGCAGCGACATTCTTGTGGGGCCTTGTCCTGATGTGAAAGTCTGAGATTTCCTGTGGGGCTCAGCATGGCCAAGGAAATGAAATTGTTGGACTTATTGCTCATCAGCCTGAGGTTCTCTCTGAGAGTCAGACTGAGGGACTGGTGTTTCATTCTTATACTCTCGTGGAGGAAAAGGCTCCAGTCCCTAGAACTTTGCTAGCATGACACGATCTCTCAAATAGACTTCTGAGGTCATTCATCTTGTGACGCTATCTCTACAGACCTTTTTTTCTTAGGAAGCTTGTCCTCTCTTCCTCTACATTAATATTTTCCTGTGTCATTTCCTGGAGTACAGAAAAAAGTTTTCCCCTTACGCCCTCTATTTCCCCATTTGTAAAATGAGGATTTGGACAATACCAGTGTTCGTTCCTACACCCCCATTTTTCTTTAGTCACAGAACTCTTTCTTCAAATGAACTCTTGTCTTAAAGACAAAATAATAATAAGACAAGTATAATGGAGCTCAGGGAAGGGGGGAGGCGTGTCGGATAAAAGCAGACCTGGCTTGTCCTCTGCCTCCAATCCAGTCTACAGGAGCAGCAGGCATGGCAGTCTTGGTTACCTTGGCCCTAATATTCTATGAGATCTGTGCTCAGAGACCCTCTGCTCTGAGCTCCATGTTTCTGACCCTGAGTTTGACCTATCCTGGCCACACACTCTTCCTCTGCTGAATATCCAGCTTCAGCACACAACTGCCAACTTCATGCTCTACTATTAGTCAAAAAACCTCAGGCAAAGGCCACCTTCTCACTGTCTCTCCCATGACTTCCAAATTAAAAACCCAAGAGCCTCAATGATTCTCGTGTTCTCTCAGTTTGCGGAACTGTAAAATGGCCAGAGGGTGCCAGCTGCCCACAGTGGGGAAGTTTAGCAAGAGGCTAAGAATTCACTGAAGGCTGAGGGGGCAAGTCTTGGCGGACAAGGGGTAAAATGTAATGGAGGCCAGGAAAGAAGAGGAGGAAGAAGAAAAATGAAAAGCTATGAGAGGGCACAGTAAGAGAAGTCAGAAAGGGAAATGATACAGAGACGGGCAGAGCCACAGCAAGCAGGAGCTGTGCAGAGCTCTGAAAGTGCAAGTGCTCGGGTGGCCCGAACGGGCGAGGAGCACTCACCAGAGGCAGGAATGGCCAGACCTGAGCGGGGATTTAAAGCTAAGAGACCAGTGATCCAAGCACACACGTCCACTTGTGAATTCATCCAGGTACATCCACTTCACCATTACGAACACACCTAGGTTATAAGGTAACTTATGAACTATATATGACTAGCAAACAAACTCAGAGAAAGCAATTTTAGACATGGAGCAGGAGAATAAAGAGAAATGTAAGAAGAGGTTACTGTCTCTGCATCTTTCAGAACAGCTTTAAGAGGTTTCCCCTTTCTCCCTTCCTCCTGCCCCCCCCCACCACCCCCCCACCACCCTATTGCTCCTCTTAAGGGAAGGCAACTGCCACATCATGAGACCAGCTAGGAGGACCCCATGTGTCAAAGGACAGAGGCTTGCCAACAAAGAAGTGGTTGAGGTTGGAAGCAGAACCCTCATCACTTCCCTGTGGAGCCTTCAAGTGAGACCACAGCCCCACCAAAAACTTGCAGGTAGTCTCATGAGAGACCTGAGCATTGTCCTCAGTGAGCCATGCCCAGATTCCAGACCCATAGAAACTGAGATAAGAAATGTTTGTTGTAGCTTGACTAGTGTGGCTCAGTGGTTGAGCATCGGCCTATGAACCAGGAGGTCACGGTTCAATTCCCTGTCAGGACACATGCCCAGGTTGCAGGCTCCATCTCCGGTACGGGGCATGCAGGAGGCAGCTGATCAATTATTTTCACATCATCGATGTTTCAATCACTTCCTCCTTGTCCCTTCCTCTCTGAAATCAATTTAAAAATATATTTTTAAAAGAAATGTTTGTTATTTTCAGCTGCTAAGTATGGGGTTAACCTGTTACTCAGCAATAAATAACGGATGCAGTCCATTTTCTGCCACATGGGAGAAAATAAAGGCTTCTCTGCTGAAAGATAGGGATAAAAGACTTGGTTCAGCTGACTGATCTTGTTTTTCTCCCAGGTGCTCCTTTACCTGCTAAAAGACTCTGACACCGGTACTATATGGGGTCAGATTCCCATGTGATAAGATGCTCAATCTGCCCAAGAAACCTTTACACTACTCAAGCACCTTCTAGCAGAGACACACTGATGGGGGAAATTCCTCCAAACAGTAGGTGATCTCTACCTACTGTTGCTCTCCCTAATGCATCAGCTTCAGGTAAGTCCCAGAGAAAGCCCATTCCATCAGACAACCGGGGAAGAAAGTACAAAGAACGCTCATAGGTAAGCGGAAAGGCAGGAGGGGCAACTGCTCCAAAGCATATGGCACTGATCAGGCTTCATTCACAGAATCATGACATTTGTGGGCACCAGGACTAAAAGGGATGAGACAAGTCAGTAAACATGTCAACTGGTAAGTAGCTGAAGTAGGAAGGGACATGTGGCTCAGAGAAGGTTAACGGAAGAAGGAACCTGACCACTACCTTAAATATCTAAAACAGTATGTCTTAAAGTGAGGTCCCTGAAAATTTTGCAGTATCAGCAACACTTGGGAACTTGCTAGAAATGCACATTCTTGGGCCCCAACTCAGACTCACTGAATCAGAAATTCTAAGGGTGGGGCCCAACAATCTGTGTTTTCACAGCCCTCCAGGTGATTCTGAGGCACACTACAGTTTAAGAACCACTGTTCAAAAGTTGGAGTCACCAAACTTTTTCTATAAAGGACCAGATAGTAAATACCTTAGGCTTTGTGGTATAGTCTCTCTCACAACTACTCAACTCAGTCATTGTAGCTGCCATAGTCAATGTGTAAACAAATGGGTATGGTGTAAGTGAATGCTGTGTTCTACAAACACAAAAACAAGCAGCATGTCAGATCTGGCCAGCAGGCTATAGTTTGCCAACCTCTGTTTTTAAAAAGGAGGGAGTTTTTAAAAGTAGAACAGAGTCCAACAGTTAGAGATTACAGAGAATTTTAACGAGAGCTACTTAATAAACACATAAATTTCCAACCAACCATCCTTCCACTCATTCCTTCATCCAACTGCCAAACCATTTCTCCTCTTTTTCCCTCCAAAAACCGTGATTCATGAAGTCTGTGGCATCATGCTTTACCCATTGTCTTTCCCTACTTCATTCATTGCTGCAATCTTACCAATATCCTTGGGGACCCCGCATTCACTGATGGCTCTCCACTGCTGCACCACTCAAAGTGACATCAACAAGAATGAAGATGATCCATCAATCCCATGACTTCCTTTCCCCTCACAATTTTTACTTTACCCCAACTCTGACCGACCATGGTCATATCCTAGAGATCTTGTCAACACCAGTAATTTCACCACCACTTCATAGTTCTTCAGGTCACTTCTATCTGATGTCTCTCTCTCCAGGCAGTTCTTCAACTTCATCACTCAGCAACAAGTTTTTCATTATCCATTATGCTTCTATAGCCTTTCCCCCCTCCTACCCAGTTTAGCCTGCACAGTCCATCATTGATATTTATTCCCCTTGTAATCACCCTTTTCTCCTTTGCCCCCCTCTCCTTCTGCTGCACTTGCCTGGCTAAATGCCAACCCAAGTTAAACCCAACCATCTACCTACACCAGGCTTGTACCTAAACAGCTGAATACTGCTGGAGAAAAACACTTAACTATGCTGAACGGTTTCCCTTTAAATTCAGGATCATGAATCTCAAATGGCACTCAATACTGTTTGGAAATTCTATTAAACTTCCTTAATACTAGGTGTACCGGTTAATAATGCGGATTTTTTTCAATAGATGGAGTTATACATATGTTGATATATATGCGATTTGATATGTATGCTATTTTGTTGTATTGACAGCAAGCTTCAAAACTTCATGTCGCCCTAGCTGGTTTGGCTCAGTGATAAAGCATTGGCCTGCGGACTGAAGGGTCCCAGGTTCGATTCCGGTCAAGGGCACATGCCTGGGTTGTAGGCTCAGTCCCCAGTAGGGGGCATGTAGGAGGCAACCAATCAATGATTCTCTCTCATCATTGATGTTTCTATCTCTCTCTCTCTCTCCCTCTCCCTTCCTCTCTGAAATCAATAAAAATATATTTTTTTAAAAAACTTCATATGTCAAATTTGCTGAAAATGTTAACATCATAGATATTTTTACACTTAAAAATTTCAAATTTCGTGCCAAAAAAAGAGCATTTGAGGTAAGTTTTAATTCATTACTTAATTTGGAAGAAAAAGTTATCGTATACTTCAGGAAGCTTATGAACATGCTCCATCTCAAGATACTTGTGAACGCTGGTTTAAACGCTTTAAAAGTGATGATTTCGATGTGAAAGACAAAGAACGTCCAGGTCAACCGAAAAAAGTTTGAAGACCAACAGTTACAAACAGTATTGGATGAATATGTGTGTCAAACTCAAAAACAACTTGCAGAAAGATTAAACATTGCTCAGAAAACAATTTCCAATCGTTTACAAGCAAATCGAATAAAGCACTTTTGATGTTTCTCTTGAAATTATCATGTTTTGATTACAAAATCCACATTATTAACCGGTACACCTAGTATGTTCACTTGTCTGCTCTCCAAAATTACTATTTCATCCCTGTTCTCCTCAAATATCCTATATTCTCTCCCCTCCCCCTCCTCCCCCCATTTCCAGCTCACTGAGAAAATACAAGCAATCTAATGAGAATTCCCTCTTCTTCCCACTACCAGATCTACTACTGGACCTCCGCCTATACATACACTCCCTTCTTTCCCTATTGTTAAAATGGAGAGAGTGTCCCTGCTTCTATCAAAACATAACCCTTCCACCTGGGCACTGTCCATCTCCACTCACCTTCTCAAAATTTCACTCCCCAGTTATCCCTTTTCTTTCTTCTTAATCTTCAATTTTTCTTTCTCTGTAACATCTTTCTTAGTGGGACAAATCTTTTTTATTTTTTTATCTTTGTTGATCTCACATTCCCCTGTAGGTACTGCCCACTTTCTCCCCTTCCTAGCAAAACTTCTTGAACCACTTGTTTTTAATAGCTGCCTCCACTTCCTTACCTCCCATTTGCTCCTCAGATCTCTCCAATCATGTCCATCTACTCCAGTGGTTCTCAATCTTCCTAATGCCGCGATCCTTTAATACGGTTCCTCGTGTTGTGGTGACCCCCAACCATAACATTATTTTCGTTGCTACTTCATAACTGTAATTTTGCTACTGTTATGAATCGTAATGTAAATATCTGATATGCAGGATGTATTTTCATTGTTACAAATTGAACATGATGAAAGCATAGTGATTAATCACAAAAACAATATGTAATTATATACGTGTTTTCCGATGGTCTTAGCGAGACCCACAGGTTGAGAACCACTGATCTACTCTATTAAACTGACTGTGGTCCAGCTCACCAATAAGCTCTGTTGTCCAAAGCAGTGGTTACTTCTCTATTCTCTTACTCAACCCATTCTTACTCATCAACAGCATTCAACACAATTCTTAAAATGCTTTCTTTTCTTAGCTGTCACGATACCACATTCTTATTTTCCTCCTACATCACTGGCTACACTCCAAGTTCTCTTTTGCTGACTACTCCTCTGATGTTCAACTTCAAAATGTTGGCATTTTCCAGGAAGGTATCCTGGAACTTCTCTTTTCCCCATCTACACTTTCTCTTAGAAACTCTCAACTAGTCCCACAGTTTTATTTATTTTAATATATTTTTATTAATTTCAGAGAGAAAGGGAAAGGGAAAGATGAAAACATCAATGAGAGAGAATCATTGATCGGCTACCTCCTGCACGCCCCCTATTGGGGATTGAGCCCACAACCTGGGCAAGTGCCCTGACCAGGAATCAAATCAAGACCTCCTGGCCCATAAGCTGATGCTCAAATCACTGAGCCACCAGCCGGGCTAGTCCCACAGTTTTAAACATCAATTTAAATTACTCCCAAATTTATATCTCCAACCCTGACTTCCCCTTAATTCCAGATTTATACATCCAATTGCTTACAAAACATATCCTCTTGGATGTCAAACCAAGATGATTTATAGTCACCTCATTCTCCGCTCCCCCCGTCTTCTCCATCTTAGTGAATACCACTCATCTAATTGCTCAACTTTAAAACCACAGGAAAAAACAAACCAACAAAAAACAGAAGCCATCCTGATTTTCTTCTCTTTAAACCCTATGTATATTAAGGGCCACTGAGTCAGCTCTGATTCCTGGCTACCCTGTGAATGAGTGATGTCCACAATGTCCTGTCCCCAACTGCCCTGCTTAGAACCTGTAGATTCATGCCTATGGTTTCTTCTATGGAGTCAACCCATCTTGCATTTAGTCTTCCTCTTTTCCTGCTGCTGCCTTCTAGTTTTTTTCCAGCATTACTTTCTTTCCCAACGAACTCTGTCTCAAATAGGACAGTTTCAGTTTTGTCATTTTTGCCTCCAGTGATGTTTCAGGCTTAATTTGTTCTAGAATCCACTTGTTCTTCTTTCGGGCAGTTCAGAGCTCTCCTCCAACATCACATTTCAAATGAATTAATTTTCTCCTATCAACCTTCTTCACTATCTAACTTTTGTATCTGTACATAATAATTGGGAATATGAGGGTACAAATGATCTTAACCTTGGTTTCTAGTGACACATCTTTGCTATTGGTCATCTTTTCTAATTCTTCCATTGCTGCCCCTCCGAATCTCAGCCTTTTCTTGACTTCCTGTTGCAGTCTCTATTTGAACTGATGACTGAACCAAAGTAAGCAAAATATTAAACAATTTTGGTATCTTCATTGTGTTACAGTTGTGTATTTATTCTGTAGTCATTTTTGTCTTCCTAATGTTCAAATGCAGCCTTGCTTTAGTACTTTCTTCTTTCACTTTCATTGGAAGTCATTTCAAATCATTGCTACTTTCTGCCAGTAAAATAAGTTCATCTATGTATCTTAAATTATTGATATTTCCTCTACCAATTTCACCCCTTCTGCCTCTAAATCTAGTTGTTTCTTGTATGTTCTGTGTACAGATTAAATAAATCTGTATAATTTTAATATGTATATGTTCTATATACAGATTTAGTAAAACCCCATATAACCCATCCAATGCATCAGCAACTCTTAAATTACTTCCAAATATATTCCTAAACTAGTGACCCGGTGCACGGATTTGTGCACATTCAAAGAAAATTAGAAGGTGGCTGGCGGGGCGGAACTGGGCAAGAGGGGCCGGACACGCCCTGGAGCCAATTCCATGGTCCCTCCCCGGCCTCTGCGGAGTGAGCAAGGGTCCCTCCAGCAGGTGGGGTCCCTCAGCCTGGCCTACAGGGATTGGGCTGAAACCAGCTCTCCGACATCCCCTGAGGGATCCTAGAGTGCGAGAGGGCACTCTGCAAAGTTGCTGCGGTACAGGGTGTGGAACGCAAATGTAAGTACAGTAAACCAGATTCAGGGTCGATAGTGCCCCAGCAACAATATAACCCACAGTCAAAGGTGGAATCGCGCAGCCCTGCGAAGAATCGGGCTCCCTCCTCTCTGGTTTTGGGGTCCGTCTCCTGAGAACCGCCACTGCCAAGTCACTGCAGCTCGGCAGCTCCTGCATTGAGCATCTGCCCCCTGGTGGTCAGTGCACGTCATATCGAACCGTTAGACAGTAGGAAGGACACTTAGCATATTAGCCTTTTATATATATATATAGATAATATTCTCTCTATCCAGCTCCACTGCTACCATCCTAGTCCAAGCCTCCATCATCCAAGCCTGAACGTTTGTCATGATTTTTGTTGTTGTTGTTCATCCTCACCCAAGGATATTTTTTCTATTGATTTTTAGAGAGAGTGGAAGGGAGGGGAAAGGGGAAGAAAGGGGAAAGAGAGAAACATCAATGTGAGAGAGACACACTGATTGGTTGCCTCCTGCACAGGGCCAGATCAAACCTGCAACCCAAGTACATCTCCTTGACTAGGAATTGAATCCATGACCCTCTGGTGTGTGGGTCAGGGCTGTCATGAATTTTTAACATGTAAATCAGGTTACTTTCTGCTCAAAATTCTCTAATGTCTTCCAATGAAAATTAGAATAAAATCCCAACTCCCTAACCTGGGCAATAAGGCCCTGCACGATCTGATCCCTGCCAAGCACTCCAACCTTATTACCCCACTTTTCCACTTTAACTGCTTCCACAACTCCATCAAAATAATTCCAATCTTAAGGCACCATCTGTACCTCCAACCTGGACTGTTCTTCTTCTAGATAACATTTAAGTGGTTGGCTGCTTCTTTTCACTTCATGTTTTCAAAGAGGACTTCCCTGATTACTCAATTAAAAGGAGTAACTCTCTAAATCATCACCTTTGCTACATTCTACTTTCTGCTTATTTATTATATTCTGTATCTGAATAAGAGTAGGAAGCTTGCTGAACTTGATTAATGTTTCATCCCCAGCACCAAGAACTGACATATATTTCATTTAACCAACATTTATTGAGCACCCAATATGTTAGACCCAAAGAGCACTGGGATTAGAACAGTGAGCAAGTCGCACACTTATTCATACACAGCCATTTAACTACCGTTTTAAGAGGGCTCTGAGGGAAAAGCACAGTGTCTAAAGGAGGAAACACCTGGTATAATTAAGGAAATCATAGAAGCACTTTTGAACTAGTTCTAAGGATGAGTAAGAATTAACTAAATGGAGAGGTTAGAGTAGGGGAGAGAGCCAATTCCAGGCAAATGGAACAGCAAGTACAAAGGTCAAATGGAGCACAGCATGTCTGGAAACTAAATGGCAGTCAGCGAGGCTGAAGGGGAGGGAGGGAGGTAGAGAAGGAAAGGAGGAGGTGGGGAGGAAAAGAGAAAGAGAGAATATGAATATATGAGAATGAATGAATATAGAGGATGAAACTGGTGAGGCTGAGTCAGATCATTCAGGATCTTATGCCATATTAAAAATTTAACATTACCCTGGCCAGTGTGGCTTACTTGGTTGGGCATCATCCCATACACCAAAAGGTTGACGGTTCAATTCCCTGTTAGAAGGCTACATGCCCAGGTTGCAGTTGCAGGCTTGATCCCTGGTAGGGGTCATGCAGGAGGCAGCCGATTGATGTTAATCTTTCTCCCTCTCCCTTCCTCTCTCTCTATAAGTCAATTTTTAAGATCTTTTTTAAAAATGTGCCTTGAAGATAATGAAAAGGCACCAAGTTTTAAGCAGAAGTGACAAAAATCAAATTTCCATTGAAAACAAAACATCACTCTGGCTACAACGTAGAGAATGAGTTAGAACAGAGCTTTCCACAGAATGCCCAGTAAGTCATGAACAGGTAACATATGTGCCCAAGATATTGATCTCTTTAATTCCTAGAGTGGGTGGGTGGGTTTCAGGGCAGCCAAAAACCCCCCTTAGCAGTTGCCTCCAACCTTGAGCACCTTTTGTCCAAACTTATCCCAATGAATCATGCAAATATTATTTCCTGGGTGCTATAATGTAGAAAAGGTTGGTTAGCACTGGACTAGAGACTATAAGGGTGAATGTTGAGAAACCTATTAGAAGCCATTGCAATAGTCTTGGAAAGAGATAACATCTTAGTGGTGGTAAGGGAGATGGAGAAAAAGATAGACTTAAGAAATATTTACAAGAAAAATCAACAAGAGGACTTTCACCAAGTACTTCACTATAACCTCCATTAGAAATTAGAAGTTGGGTGTGTGTGGGGGAGGGGACGGGAGGGGGGTAAATGTCAAGAATAACTCGTAAGAGGATCAGGTTTGGAAGGGAACATTATGAGTTTAGTTTTAGGCATTTTAGTTGAAGAGACCTAAGACATCCAAGTGCCATGGGTCTGAAGTTCATAGAAGTTTGGGATGGAGATATAATTTTGCATACAGGTAATACCTGAAGCCATGAGAAGGCTGAAATTCCTAGAGAAAGAACACAGAATAAGAGGATTTACTTAGTCTTGTAGAAAGTCAACATTTAGTAAGACTGAAAAGAAGAGGAGGAACCAGCAAATAACACTAAGTGGGAGGGAAACTATCAGAAACCAAGAGAAGCATTCAAGAAAAAGGATGAGATCACAGAAATCACTGGAGGCATTCAAATAGAAATATTCAGAAATCGTTGGGGGCAGGGGAGGGGAGTGTTACATCAAGCGGCCTCACTATGGCTCTTTGAGACCTGACCCAAAAACTCCAGGAAGGAAAACTACCTGAGATTTTAATTGTTACAAATTAGCCCCAAGAGCATATGTAATGCAGTGTCAGGTCAAATAATTTTACTTCCTATCTTCAATGATACACTGGGCTTTGCACAGGTCCAACACAAGAGTTGTAGAAGTGTCAGTATAATTATGCCCAAGGAAATGATTAGAAGGGCTAAAATGCTTCATTCAGGAAATAAAGCAGCAAAGAGAATGTCCTTCAGAGACCACTAAATGCCACAGCTTGAATTGTGTGCAGTATAACTGTACTAAGGATATAATAAACATGACAAGTATTTGTCTGTTTCAGGAACTGAGTAAAAAAGATCAGGAAAAGGATGGAGAGATCACTACCAGTATCACAACCCTGGGGTCTTTGATTCATTTCTAAAACAAAACAAAACCCAAAACTTATAGTCCAGAAGGAATACTTTCCTAAGTTCCACCACATGTAAGAAATAAATGTATACAGTACAGAATAAGGAAATCTCATGAAAACAAACTTTATAAAAGCAAGAGGTTTCCCATTATACATTGTTTTATTTCTGCTTCTCCAGGGTCAGAAAGCCAAGTCAGTAAGGACTACTAAAATTCTACAAGTCTTCCAAATAAAACAAGTTACTGTTATAGTTTATCTTTAGTTTGCCCAAGTCTTACAAGAGCAAGAGGATCAAATCAACAGTGTTTACTGTGGAGTTTGGCCTGTAGGCATGGTAAAGGGGCAGGTAAGGGTGTGTCTTCTGAGTGAGGAAGTAAGGGCAACACCTTGCATTCTTGGAAGTGGAGGTGTAATTGACTCAACTGTGGGTGCAAGACTAGCACACAGGTATGTGCAGCAAAAGCCTGAAGTCAGTCTGATCCTACTCTCTTGTTCAAGCAAGAATTTCTATTTTCTTACAACTCAACAGCAAAAAGATATATAACCCAATTTAAAAATTAGCAAAGGACTTTTCTCCAAATAAGATGGCCAACAGCACATGAAAAGATGTTCAACCTCATTAGTCATTAGGGAATTCAAATAAAAATCACAATGAGATACTACTTTATCCCATTACAATGGCTATAATCAAAAATAGAAAATAAGTGTTGGCAAAGATGTGGAGAAATTAGAACCCTCTAATATTGCTAGTGGGAATATAAAATGACTAGAGGCCCAGTGCACGAAATTTGTGCACTTGGGGTGGGGGTGGGGGGTCCTTCAGTGCATCCTGAGCCCTCTCGCAGTCTGGGAGCACTTGGGGGATGTCCAACTGATGGCTTAGGCTTGCTCCCCAGACATCCTGAGCGCTGCCGTGGAGGTGGGAGAAGATCCCACCACCGCGGCTGCACTCATCAGTCACTTCTGGCTGAGCAGTGCTCCTCCTGTCGGAGCACACTACCACCAGGGAGCAGCTCCTGAGTTGAGCATCTGCCCCCTGGTGGTCAGTGCACCTCATAGGACGGGTCATTCAGCTGTTAGGTCGATTTGCATATTAGCCCTTTATTATACAGGATGATCTTTGGTTGATTACCTCCCACCCACCCACCCACCATTGGGGCCAGGGAGGGACGCAGGAAGTTGGCCAGCCAGGGAGGAACCGCAGGAGGGCTCCAGGGCATGTCTGACCCGTCTCACTCAGTCCCGATTGGCCGAACCCCAGCAGCAAACTAACCTACCAGTCAGAGCATCTGACCCCTGGTAGTCAGTGCATGTCATAGCAAGCAGTTGAGTGGCCTTAGCATATCATTAGCATATTACGCTTTGATTGGTTGAACAGATGACCGGACACTTAGCATATTAGGCTTTTATTATATAGGATGCCAGCTGCTGTGGAAAACAGTTTAGCAGTTACTCAAGAAATTAAAAGATAAAATTACCATATGACCCACCAATTCCACTCCTACATATATATCCAAGAGAAATGAAAACAGGTGTTCAAACAAAAACTTGTAAATATGCATAGCAGGTTATTCATAATAGCCAAAATGTAGAAACAACTCCAATGTTCATCAACTGATGAGTAGATAAACAAAATGTGGTATATATATATATATAGAATGGAATATTATTCTGCTATAAAAAGGAATGAAGTACTGATACATGCTAAATAGTATAACACAGATGAACCTTGAAAACATTAACCTAAGTCAAAAAAGCCAGACACAAAAAGCCACATACTGTATGATCCATTTATATGAACATCCAAAATAGGCAAATCTATAGATACACAAAACAGATTAATGGATGCCAGGTGCTGGGGGGAAGAGAAATGGGATTGGGTTAATGGGTAAGGGGTTTCTTTTGGGGGTGATAAAAAATGTTCTAGAATTAGACATGGTGTTGGCTGCACCAACATTGTGAATTTTACCTCAATTAAAAATCAAAAATAATCCTAGTCTTCTCAAAACGCTGCATC
>NW_005871076.1:5226970-5246917 GCF_000147115.1 Myotis lucifugus | reverse complement strand
AAGTCAAGTTCCTAATAAATTATTTTCACAGCAAATCAATCTTTACTCCACCCAAACACTTAAGAGTAACACATACACAAATTGGCCAGGGTAAAATAAAATGACGTAATTAATTTCTGAAAATTAACTTTAAGTTATCAGCAGAAGCCCTAAACATTCAGATTAATGAGTTAATAAGGCACTCTGGGAGAGCCAATGGACAAACAAGGGTAAGGAAACTTCTATGTGATCACAGTACTACTTTCCAATCGAGTAACGTATTTATACAACTAAAAAAATAGAGATATGGCAACCGGAAACCCATAAAAGGACCTGGAGACAGTGAAAACAAGCAAGAGCTCAAAGCCACCGTGGGCACAGATGAATGACTCATGGGCACCTCCTGTGCTGATTTGCACAGGTTAGGAGAGGGCAGAACGACAAATACACTCCAATATCAAAGGGCTATTCATAAAGCTTTCAAAAAACCTCTCTTTCTTTTCATTAAGAAAGAGAAAAAGAAAACGCAGTTATACTGGTCAGTATCACCAAGACACTACTGTTCTCTAACTCTTAAGCTAAACCTCGAGGTCAGACAAGCAACCCAAGATAGTTGCACATATCACTTGGAGTGTTTGTAGGGACACTGAGAGGTCAGGTCACATCACCCAGTGACATTTCTCCATGCACGGTGATGCAGGGCTCATATCATGATGAAATCACTCTATAGATCAGACGTCACAGCTGCCACTTGTCCCTACTTCCACACCCACCCAAGTTACCATGGAACCGGTACAAACAGAATAAAGTTTAATATGCTGTTGGCTCTGATCTAAGTAGCTGACATAACACCAATTAAGTTTATAATGACACTGGAGTCATAAAAGAGCACTTGGCACACTTCTTTGCAAACATGTTTCAAGGCGTGGTTTTCATTTTGCCCTTTCTTCAATTTCCAGATGCTAGACCACTTAGACGCCACTTATCTCTTTACTTGAAGAGTTGGTGTTTAGTAATGCCCTAGCTGGTTTGGCTCAGTATATATAGTGTCGGCCTGTGGACTCAAGGGTCCCGGGTTCGATTCCGGTCAAGGGCACATGCCCAGGTTGTGGGCTCCGTCCCCAGTAGTGCAGGAGGCAGCCAATCAGTGGTTCCCTCTCATCATTAAAGTTTCTCTCTTCCTCTCCCTTCCTCTCTAAAATCAATAAAAATATTTTTTTTTAAAAAGAGTTGGTGTTTAAGAAGCTTATCATTTTATAAGAAAAGAACCCCTAAAATTAGAGGGCCAGCTATTAGAGGGCCCAACCATGGCCTACGAATCCCCATTTCTGAGTGAATAACATAGTGGTTAGAACCTCAAATCCGGAATCCTGGATCCCACTCTGATCTGCCTCTCCCTCCTGACTGATCCTGTGACATACACAAGTGAACTCCATTTCTAAAGCATGGGCAGAGGTCACCAAGTTTATGAGATGGCTTCACCACAGAATCCATGGCTATTAGGAAATAAGAACAGCAGATATCACTAACCTGCTGGCACTTGCATCCTTGAGCCCACTGACTAGCCCTACCAATAGCTAAATTTATGCTACAAATAGAAGGAGTCATCAGGTCCATTGGCCACATTCACATGGTGTATACTGGAGCTATCTACAATGGGTCCTTTGAATAAAATACAGAAAGCTATATGTTTGCATAGAATGCCCTATAGCAATTAAATGAGTAAACTATATATACTAGTATATAGATATACACTAGTATATAGATATACACATATATTTATCTATATAATAAAAGGCTAATATGCAAATTGACCGAAACAGCAGAACAACCGGTCACTATGATGCACACTGGCCACCAGGGGGCAGATACTCAACGCAGGAGCTGCCCCCTGGTGGTCAGTGTGCTCCCACAGGGGGAGCACCACTCAGCCAGAAGCCCTGAGATGGGCTCACGGCTGGCGAGTGCAGCAGCAGTGACGGGGAGCCTCTCCAGCCTCTGTGGCAGCACTAAGGATGACCAACTGCTGGCAGTCGGACATCCCTCTAGGGCTCCCGGCCTGCAAGAGGGCGCAGGCCTGGCTGAGGGACCACCCCCAAGTGCATGAATTTCGTGCACTGGGCCTCTAGTATATATATAAAAGCCTGAGTGACCATTACGACCAGACAACCAGCCGGTAGCTATGACGCCCACTGAACCACCAGCGTGCAGACGCTCAACACAAGAGCTGCCCCCTAGTGGTCAGTGCGCTCCCACCTCCCGCGATCCCTCCCCCCAGCTGGCCAGCCCTGATAGGCCTTGATCGCCAGCCAGGCCGAGGGACCCCACCTGTACACAAATCCATGCACCAGGCCTCTAGTACAGTGGTCCAAAAGGTTGGCAACCACTGCTCTAGTGTGTGTGTGCGTGTGTGTGTGTGCGCGTGTGTATTATATATGTTTATATATAATATATATATATTTTTTTAATTTGAGTAGAGCTTAAAAAAAGCAAGTTATTGAAAGATATGAACAATACAGGGGTGGGCAAAAAAATAGGTTTATAGTTGTGAGTATATGAAACAGTTTATTCTTGCATTGTTATTTATTATTGTATTAATATTAACCTACTTTTGCCTACCCCTGT
Source organism: Myotis lucifugus (assembly GCF_000147115.1). NCBI lineage: Eukaryota > Metazoa > Chordata > Mammalia > Chiroptera > Vespertilionidae > Myotis > Myotis lucifugus. The sequence continues at coordinate 5,244,313 of NW_005871076.1, read as the reverse complement.
ATGATGTCATTTGTTGAATATAAGATGCTATGAAACATGGAATGGAAAACTATATACCAAATACCTGTTAGTAATTGCTTTTGGTGAATGGGAATAAGATTGAGGTGAGTTTGGGAGGGATGTAACAAAGGAGACTTCAATTTCATTAGTATTGTTTTTATTTTTGTAAAAAACAAATAAAAAAGAGAGTAAATATTACAAAATGATAGCATTTGTTACCTCTAATTTTTTTCCAATTTAAAAAAAAACACACACAACAAAACTTTATCTTATAAGCATTTGGTGGCATACGCTCAATCAGTAAATAGCTACTGAGCATCCACCATATGCAAAAAACAAAACCTGCACTTAGTATTTACCGTGTGCCAGGCGCAGCACTGTGTGATTTACACGTATCATGTTACAGGGTAGACAGGCACTTTTTGTAAGGGAGAAATGCTCATCCTCCTCACCTCCAGTTTAAATTAGTTCTAGTCCCGGGCTCCTCAAGCTACTCCCAGGAAGGCTTTTCTGATTAGTATGTTTGGGAAGAGGATCTGTGACTCAGCTCCTTCCACTCCTCCAGGATCTGCCTTATTTACAGAAGGTACACATTTTCCTCATGAGTTTGACAGACAGGCTCTGCCTGCCCCTGCAGAGAAACCTGTGGCTGTCCTGCACATTTAGAGATTTGTTGGGTAAGTTCATCAAATCTGTATGCCTAATTCTGGAGTAGTGTTAGAAACCATTATTATTGCTGCACACCTAAGCCACATCCTTCAGCCTAATCTTTATCAGTAATAAAGGTAAAATATGTAAGAATATTTATATCAATCTGCCTTTCAGTTGGTTCCACACTTAGGCAGGAGATAAACGGGTTATTTATTGTCCCTCTCCATCAACACCGTTATTGCTGTTTTACAGAAGAGGATATTTAGGCTTAGAGACACTAAGTAATTTACCCAATTGGAAGTAAGTGGCAGAGTCAGAGTTCAAATTCATATTCATTTGATTCCAGAATTCATATCCCTTTTAAATGAAATGTATTGGATGACATTGGTTAATAAGATCATACAGGCTTCAAATGTACCTTTCTATGATACATGATCTGCATATTGCATTGTGCCCAACACCCAAAGTCAAATCATCTTCCATCACCATCTATTTGGCCCCCTTTACTGTCCCCACCCTTCCCTCTGGTAACCACAATACTGTTGTCTGTGTCTATGAGTTTTAGTTTTATGTCCCACATATGAGTGAAATCATATGGTTCTTAGCTTTTTCTGACTGACTTATTTTGCTTAGCATGATATTCTCAAAGTCCATCGATGTTGTCTCAAATGGCCATCAGATATAGAAAAAGATGCTCAACTACACTAGCCCTTAGGGAAATGCAAATCAAAACTCACACCTGTTAGAATGGCTATTATCAACAAGACAAGTAATAACAAGTGTTGGAGAGGTTGTGGAGAAAAAGGACCCCCCATTCACTGCTGAACTCACCTCCCTGATGTTCTCCCAACTCCTCAACTGTGCTCTCACCTCCAAGCTTTTATACTTGCTGTTCTCTCTGCTTGGAAACCTCTTCTGCCAAATGTATACATAGTTTCTTGCTCTTCAGGCTTCTGTTCAAATATCACCTTATCAGATAAACCTTCCCTGTCAACACTATATAAAAAAGCTTATACACTCCTATCATTCTCTGCCTTCTTACGCTGTGTTGTTTTTCTTTTTAGCACTCATCAATTATATTATTTGTTTATTATCTGTCTCCCCTCCCACCCTCCAGAATATAAGCTCCAGGCCATCAGGGCCTTGGCTAATTTTGTCTTCACTGCCTATAATAGTGCATGGTACATAGTAAGTACAATAGACTGCTGGTTCCTTAATGCATAAGATTGAAAGTAAGAACAAAAAAGCCTACATAATGAGACACAACCCCAAAGCAATCTGTATAATCAAGACATCAACAAACGTTTAATATGCTTTTTTTAAAATAAAAAAAAATATGCATACCTTATTCCTGATCTTTCTAGCAATTATTATTGGCCAAAGCCTTAGGTCACGAATCTTGGAATTGTTTAGTTCTCCGAAGGAAGGAAAAATCAGTTATAAATGAAAAAGTTCAGCCTCTAATATTGAAAGCATCAAAGCTTAAAAATTTAGGCAATCAGTATTTTATAATTCAGTTCAAAACTTGATCCAGTTTAAGGCTTCAATATAGTATCAGAAGTTCCTTCTTCCTCTTATGTTTTTCAGCACCACCTATCTTTCATTTTCCTTGGATGCCTTCCCTAGAGAAAACAGTCTGCATTATTGAAGGCTTTGAATTGGAACGCCAAAGATAGTCCAGGATCTGAATGGAAATTGATGTTTTTCTTTACAAATTTCTAGAGCTGATTAAACCTGACCAGAAATGATTCTTGTGCTACTTGTAAAGATCTAAAGAGCTACCATATATGTTATTCCACATGTCTCACAGGACTGTATCATCTATAGGGCACAAATAATCTTGAACATTGTGTTATAAATTATACATTTGAGACCCTTTAGTAAAGTTAGAATGATTATTTCATTAAATTAGAGAGTAAGGAAGATTAGCAACTTAAGAAATATCTAAAAGTAAACATTCCCAAAGCCTGCAGTGTCCAAGTGCTCAGAACTCAAAATTTTAAGTAATTATCAGGATCTTCATTAACATAGGCTTTTCCAAGACACACACACACTCCAAGAATCTCCAATAAAAGCAATCCATTTTTTTCTTAGGTACTGAAGTAATCAGGTCAGACCCCCCTCACACCCAAAAAAAAAAAATTGCACAAAAGAAAGGATTTCGGATAGGATGTCATATACAATCAATCAACATGCAACTTCAGAATATAAAAATCAGTAAGTCCTCAGGTGAGTCAAAAAGGATGTAGGACACCAGAAATATAACTGAAAATTTGCTCCTATTTTTCACACACTCCACCACTAGTAAATACATAGCAGGGTATAGAAAAGACATTTAAATTATTCCTTCAGTGAACTTCAACAGCTTTACAAGCAAGTACTAGATGGCTATCTCTGCTTTCCAGAAAGTTATTTCTATTATTAGGGAGAAGTTAAGGCACACAGAGGTTAAGAGCCAAATCCAAGTAGAGCTTTAGCTAGCAAAGTGTGTTAAAATGACATGCAGGTGTACAAGAGTGGCATGTATTGTTAATTTTATCAAACAATCTGAATCTCTGAATACTGAGCTAGGGGAGAGTACTAAATAGAAAGATATCTTTATTCTCACACTAACTCCCCCATTTGTTAACCACCATCCTCTCCCTCTCATCCTCTCTCACAGACTAACTGCACATTTCCACTGTCAAAGCCACATTAAAGGATGAGCAAAAGACCACAATCGCCGGGTTAATCTCTGACACAACCACTGATCAGAGCATGCTCCTTGAGTCCCACCTCCGGCTCCACAGTGTAAGTGGATGTGGAGTTTGGGAAGAGAGAGAGCTCAAACAATGTTCTTGTCAGCACTTTAAACAACAAATCCATTCAATGAGAATGGCACCATGTTCCTTTTGCCCTTTCTCCCTAGGAACTAAATTAAACAGATTACAGACAGTGGCAAGAGCTAGCCTTAGAACAGCCTCCCCCTTATTTGTTATTTTTAGCAATTTAGTCCGACAACGCCTGACAACGAAACATGCCTAGAATAGCTAAAAGGAGGGGGGGATTATCAGATACCACCAGCAAAAAAACACCAGTCATCACTTCCTCCAAACCTAAGAAAGAATCATTTTCCATGTCTTTATAGCATCACACAGAGTTTGAGCTTTCAGAGTCTTATATAAAAACAATACACATAAAACATCATGGAAACTGATAATGCTTCCTGACCTGGAGTACTGTTCCACCCTCACATGTGTTTTCTTAAAAACAAAAGCAGAATAGAATGAACAAATTCCTTTAACACAAAAGTTAGGAGTACAATGCATCTGTATCCATTTTGGAAAAATTCCTCACAAGAAGTTTGGATTAGAAGATATCTAGGGTCATGTACCCAAAAGAATGGCTTTATGAATAATTATGGAATTCTAACATTATACTGATGGCAGTTGAGAGATTTCTGTTTGAAAGCAAGACAAGGTGAGGTGAGAGAAACTACTCTTATTAACTGTAATTAGCTAAATAGCATCATTTATACACACTGTATTTATAAGTGAAATAATGTAGTGAAATTTCTGAGAAATGAATAAAATGGTAAAATAAAAATCGCCCTATGTATAACTACCTGCAACAAATTAAAATTCATAAAAATATATACTACAAAATTCAATAAGATACCACTTATAAAATGTCCATGTATACTCAAGGAATTTAATAATTTACCAACATTTTCTGAACATTTTTGCCACTATTCTAAGTATCGCGTATTTTATAAGAGAGTATAGTTTGATAAAGCACTACAAATAAATATAATAATGTCTTCCTATATATGTTATTTTAATTTATGTATGTGGAGTTAATAAGCTATTACCCAGCTCTATCCAAAATTATCTCTAAAACAGGTGATGCCTAATATAAACTACCTTTAAGCCATTGCATGCACATCTCTGAGATTTCGCTAATTTAAGCTACTACTACAAAAACATCAAAGGAGATGCTGTCACCTTTTATTACATTTTAACTGGCAAAGCTGTAGGAAGACTAGTTTTATTTTAGCTTTAGAAACAGATTCCAATTAACTTTTTAAATTAAGGTAATGGTCTGGACATAAAAGAAAACTGTTTTATTTTGCCTCCCTCCATCTTTTCATTTGAAGGGGCATTATTGCTCCTAAAGTGGCAACTCATAAAAGACCAAGGCTATAATGATAAACTTAATAGAAATGGCCCTAGATATCTTCTAATCCAAACCTCTTGCTTTTACAAATTAGGACACTGAGGTTTATAGTAGAGCGAGCATGTCAAACTCGTGGCTGGTTTGACATGTTCAGAGTAGAGCAAGGGCTAGAATCCAGAACTCCTAATTCAACAGAAGGTATTTAAATAGGCATTTAGGGTAATGAATGCCCTGCTTTAAATCTAGTAGACTTGGAGATCTCTATTTATTGTTCAAACATCAGTTTGGATCTTGTTTTTCTGAGCTGACAAGAACAGTGTGCTCATTAATACAGGTGTGGCCTTGTCCACATTTAGTACAGAACAATTCACTAATAGATACTTACTTCAGATTAGAGGAGACCTGTGATTTATGGCTCAGAGTAAGAGTTGTAAGATCTCAGGTACAGTGTACTGATCAACTTCATCTGACCTTCTAGTTATAAGAGCAGGGAGGCATACAATAAATAAACATGAAAGAAAATTCAAAGTCTAACTCATCAAAAGCAATCATTCTCTAAACAGACTGAAAATGACTAGAGGAACTCTCAAGCATGGAAGGAAGGGGGCTAAGGACAAATATTTATGGTAAGGCAGAAAATTATAGACCATATAAAGCAGGCAGTATTGATATAAAGCAGGCAGTATTGAAGGTTGAATTCAACAACCCTCTGAAGCATTCAAAGGGATAGTCTGGTGTGGGTATAGACTGGGAATGTATCCTGGAAGAAAAGAATAATCAAATCGAGATGCAAAAAAACTAAACTCTGGGCTAATTGGAAAGCTGAACTCTGGGCTAATTGGAATGCAAATCCTTCCTTTACCTTAGTCATAAAATGAAGGTGCACATCAATGAACAGCAAATCTCTGTAACATATTTTACAAATAAGAAAGGCTGTCTAGCTAGTAGGGCAAATCTATTTGAATTATTTACATCTAAATTCTCACCAGACCTGAAATATTTATATTGAAGAAATTAAGTATATCATAGATAGTTTACATTTGGGCAAATCAGCATTTGGATCATAACACATATACACTGACCAAGGCATTGATAATACAGGGGTGGACAGAAGTAGATTTACAGTTGTGAGCACACGAAACACAGAGTTTATTCTTGTATTATTATTATTAATTATTGTATTATTTATTTGTATTACAAATGTGAACCTACTTTTGCCCATCCCTTGTAGAACCAATAAAGAATACTCAACCAGAAAAAGAGCATATGGGCTTTTTTGGACTCACGCCTATTCTCTGAAAGCCACAGAGGATTACATAGCTACATTAAGCCCTAAGACACCAGGACATAGAGAATATATATAGTTCACTATTAACTCTAGTTTCCAACCATTAGGCTCTGTTAGACTTAAGTCTTAAATAACTAAAAACTATTTTTAAAACATCCATTTTTATAAATGTTGAGAATGCAAATGAACTCCATGAAGAAATGAGTATTCATATCTGAAATCCCAATGTATGGGACAATAAGAGAAACTTCAACAAAGACTCCCCAAGTCTAAAAAACAGAAAAGAGATTAATTTACTAACTTGCAATTCGTTTTTTAAATTTAGAAAAAAAAAAGACACTCAGTGGTATCTAACTATCTAGCTGCTACTGAAGATGGGAAGTCATGAAGCTAATTTTTAGAGTAGAAACATGGAGACTTCTCTCCAGGACTCAAACTTTCCTGGGTTGAGGTGAGAGAATGTCTGAAAAAATAGCTCCCCTCATCAAAGGCTCAGAGTTTGTTAAACTGTGCAAACATTCTATGAGAACATCTTGACTTGTTAAGGATAAAAATGGACTGTCTGGAAAGATAAATCGTGACACATCTATATAATAGAATACCATTATTAGCAATGCAAATGAACAAATCACAGTCTCCAGTAACATGGACGCACTTCACAAAAGAAGCAAGGCAAAAAATATATCTAGTGATTTTGTTCATATAAAGTTCAAAAACAGGCAACATTAAATTATGCTATTTGGGGGATACACATATAGGTAATAAAACTGTATTTTTTAAAAAGGAAATAATTACACTGTTGAGTTTTCTGTACATAAAAGTAATAAATTTTCCTTTAAAAAAAAAAAGAAAGAAAAAATTATCACAAAAGTTAGGGTAGTAGTTGGGAGGTGAGCGGGCAGGGATAGCAGTGTGATCAGGAAGGGAGGGGTGAGGAGGGGCTCTGGTGTCCTGCCAGGTTTTTATTTTGTGGCCTGGATGATTGTTATGGGTGTTTATTTTATAATTATTGACTAAGCTATATGTATTTTAATCTATATTTCCATAAATACTATATTTCACTACAACATAAATGAACTTTTTAATGGGTTCGAAACTTGAAGCTATGCAAGCAGATGAACTATGTTTAATTCTTGTTTAATGTATAAAAAACATTCTATCACTGGCTCTGCTCTCACCTGCCCTTCTCTCTTCATTGAAAACACAGACAAGAATCAGTGCCCATCATATCATAGTGTCCACTTAACATCACCTCCAAGGTGCCTCCCATCATATGCATAACAGAACCACCTCTACAGTAAAGTATCTTAGGGCAAAAACTGGACATCCATCCAAGTACCGACCAGTCACCACCCGTGCTATGGAAAAAATGACGCTCAACAGGCAAAGTAAAATCTCAACCATGAGAACTCCTCCAAAACATTTTCTCATCAGGCTCAGAACTCAGCCAACTGCAGTGTCACAGGCACCTCCTACCCAGTTCTCTTGCCACTATTCTTCCTCCTTTTTTCAGGAACCACTGTCTAACCAAAATTGTCATTTTTGTGAAAGAGTCAGGATTTGCACAGTTTCTTAGATTTTACTTATATCATGGGCTAGAGAGCTATTTCACAACCCTGGCTTTGTAACATTCTGCGTCAAAAGTAGCACTACGCAGGCCACAATGTCCTGAGTTCCCTTATTCTTATTTTTATTCTGTCATTGCTGAGCTAATCAGGGTGGTGAAACCATGTCAGAGACAGAGGGGAAGGAAAGTAGTCAACCAGTACATGCATGTGCCTAAAATACTATGGGGGCTTTACTACAGCCAGACGAGCCTGAAGCAGAACCTGTTTGGCCCTTGCTCTGGAACAAGAGAGAGAACATAAGAGTATGGTGGACAAAACGTGTTCAAATACATCACTGAAAGCTTAGTTATCTCAAGGATTCCAAATAGTTGAGAGTCATAAGGCAAGGGGTCAAAAATTGAGTTGTAGCTCATTTGAATGCTGAATCTAAGTTTTCCTAATTGCAAAAGAAGTCCACATTACTCCCCAAAAAGTGAGCAAAAATATAAGATGTATTTTTGCCCTAACCGGTTTGGCTCAGTGGATAGAGCATTGGCCTGCGGACTGAAGGGTCCCAGGTTCGATTCCGGTCAAGGGCATGTACCTTGGTTGCAGGCACATTCCCAGTAGGAGGTGTGCAGGAGGCAGCTGATCGATGTTTCTAACTCTCTATCCTTCTCCCTTCCTTTCTGTAAAATATCAATAAAATACATTTTTTTTAAAAATGTATCTTTCACTCTATACTAGTATATCTCCTAATCTATCAATAGGTTTTAATTCAACTTTAAGTAAAACTGCCCTGGACAGTTTGTTCAGTGGTTAGAGCGTTGGCCCCCAGGACCAAAGGGTTCAATTGCCTGTCAAGGGCATGTACCTCGCTTGCAGGCTCAATCCCCATCCCAATTTCGGGGTCTAGCTCGGGTCTGGCTCAAGCAGGGGGCAACCAATCGCAACCAATCAATGTGTCTCCCTCATGTTGATGTTTCTCTCTTTCTCTCCCTCACTGCGTCTCCCACCCTGTCCCTCCCCCGCCCCTTCTCTCCCTCTCTCCCTTCCTTCTCCCTCTCTTTCACTGTCTCTAAAAAAATCAATGGGAAAAATATCTTCGGGTGAGGATAAATAAATAAGTACAACTGAGTTTTCTCAAAAAAATAAAAAGATTTCTCTTTGTAGCATGCTATACATTTCAAAGAGAAAATTATTTTTACAACGACAGATAAGACTCAGTCATAATTCCAAATCCCAATTATATTCATCTCATTTTAAAAAATTATGCTTTGTTCGTTTTTAATAATAACATACTGTATTATGCAGTATATACTCAGCCATCTTCTTTAAAAAGTTATATTATCAATATTTTTAAAAATAGAAAATTCCCTCAATGACAAACAACATGTTTACTCTATCATACTAAAGGGTATTTTCTCTTGACTAGAATCAGCATCATTGATCTAATCACTATTAGGATGAAATGGTGATATTCCCTCCCAGAATCTGATCTATCACCTTTATAAAGGAAAGATAAAAATCTATTTAACATTATCATATTGTGAGTCTGTTATGAAAATATTTCCTAAACAATCCCACTTAAGTGATTATAGTCTAAAGAATAACCTTACATAGGGGTATTAAAATGTAAATATGGAGTTTTAAAAAGAAAAACAATAAGACTAGCTTTCCAAGGTTAAAATAGGACTTGTCTTTACCTTTCTAGTAAGTAATATAACTCTCTATCAGGGGTACACGAGGGCAGTGTTATAGTATCCCCCCCCGCCGCTACGTAAGAAAAAAGGGCCAGCAGGTAAGGCCACAAGTTGGTTGACAATGTAGGCACAGCACAACAGAGTTAACAAAAGTTAGACAAATTCTAGGTAAGCTTTGCACTATAAATAAAGACTAGGGGGAAAGATCTGGAGAGGGCAAACATAAAGGAACAGTAAGAACAGACGTGAATAAAAGGAAATCTATGAAGTACTCATGGAAATGGGCTCTCAAATTAGAGACCCTGAATCAAGACCAGCACCAGGTCATAGGAAAGGAGGCATTCACATAGTAGGCCAAGTTAAATGCTTTGATCAGAAACTGGACCTATGTGCCCTGGCAGGGTAGTTCAGTTGGTTAGAGCGTTGTCCCAATACACCAAGGAACACATATAAGAATCAACCAATGAATACACAGCAAAATGGAACAACATTTCTCTCTCTAAAATTAATAAATAAAATTTAAAAGAAAAGAAACTGGACCCATGGACTCAGACCAAAAACAACCTTACCCCTTCAGAGATGAATAAGATGCTAAACAGAAACAGTCTGGCACTTGTTTGCAGAGTTATGTATACACTGTACCTCCCCAATTTAAAAAATATGTTTTTATTGATTTTAGACAAAGAGGGAGAGATAGAAACAATGATGAGAGAGAAACATCGATTGGCTGCCTCCTCCATGGCCCCCACCAGGGATTGGGCCAGAAATCCAGAAATCCGGCATGTGCCCTGACTGGAAACTGAACCGGGAACTCTGGTGCATGTGTCAGTGCTCAACCACTGAACCACACCAGCCGGGCATGCCTCCCAATTTAATTGTAAGGAATCTGAGGGCAGAAATTAACATGCTAATGATAACTAAACAGGATTAAGACAAAACAGGTTAGACTGGCAAAAATACTGGGGCCCAGAAGAAGAGACTGCATATTTGAAAGGAGGAACAACAATTGGTATGCTTTGGGAAAAACTATTTAGAGCTCTGAATCTATATCTAGTTTCACAAAGTAATAGGAAACCATAGTTGTAATTATTTCAACTAGTAATAGCTCAAATGCCCAAATTCCCACATTGTGCTATGAAACTAGGGAGAAAAAGGAAAAAGCACCCAATTTAAAATTGAGGAATCAGAAAACAATTCTCAAGAGAAATAGCCCTAAACTAAGATCCTAAAGATTAAGAGATGGAGCTGGTGGTAAGGGCAGGAAGAAGTTCCCAGTTAGAGGGAACTACTTTTACAAAGACCTAGTAGAAACATAGAAAGCACAGCAAGTTCTAAAAACAGAATATTTCTGCATGGCTGAAGCATACAGTGTAAGAGAAAGCAGAGGAATGAGAGAGATGAGAAAAATAAATAGGAGTAATTTCATAAAGAAACTTAAAGGTATATTTAAGTTTGAACTTTTACTCTAAAAACAATGATGGGTTTTACAAAGAGGAGTGATATTGTGCCAGGATAGTAAGAAGCTAGGAAAATTCCTGGACAAGTGGAATGGGGAAACTGAGACAAGAAAATTAAACAAGGCCAAACAGTTGGGGTGGTTTGCAGCCAGCTTGTGAATTACAAGACTTTATCTTTCCCAACCAAGAGCACTTAGAGCAAATGATTCACCTCTCCTCCCTGACAGAAAATATATAGCTTAAATCACCCTGGCCTGGAAAATAAGAGAACAAAGATCCAATTAATGGCATTTGTGCCAGATAAACCCAAGGACAGATGAAGTCTGGGGGACAAATAACAAAAACCCCCAAAGCATCTGGTTGGTTGGGATAAATGTAAGGCAGGATAGATAGCTGCTAGGGCAGGAGGAAGGGAAAGGGGTTAAAGGGGGGAGTTTATTTCACCTACTGAACAAAGAAGTCAGCAGTCTTGGTACTTCCAAGATAAAATCACCAGATATTCTCATAAATTCTGGGAAAAGCCACAACAATGTAAAAGGGGAACCTTAAAATCTAGTCCACCTGGCAAGGGAACCTTGAAACCTATGGGGGGGAACTTGAACCCCTACCAGGTGTGGCATTCAAACTATCTGAGTTGCCCGCTTATGCTTTATGCCTAGTGTATTCTTAATAAATCTGCTTGCTTTTTGCTTCCTTAATAAATTCACTTGCTTTGTTTCAACACTGCTTTCTGTCACTCATCTGAATTTTTTCTCGGGATAGTGACAAGCACCATGGAAGGGCCCAGCCAGCATGGCTCAGTGGTTGAGCTTCGACCTATGAACCAGGAGGTCACGGTTCGATTCCCAGTCAGGGCACATGCCTGGGTTGCTGGCTCGATCCTCAGTGTGGGGCATGCAGGAGGCAACCAATCAATGATTCTCTCATCATTGATGTTTCTTTCTCTCTCTCCCTCCCTCTCCCTTCCTCTCTGAAATCAATAAAAATATATTTTTAAAAAAAGAAAAAGAAAAAGAGCCAAGGAAGGATGAACCCCTCCAACTCATTCTAATCTAAATATGTTAAAAGGACTGGAAGGGGGAAAGCTGGAGATGGAAAAACCAGTTAAGAATCTACTGCAGATGTGGGGGTAGCTGGTTTAAAGGTGGGAGGAAAAATTCCTGAAGAAAATACCATTTAATAGAGAAAACAGGAAAGTAATATTCAGAGATAATAAGAACTTTCCAGAATTGATGGAAGACACTAATCCTCAGATTCAGAAAACTCAACTTAATCCAAGTAGGACAAAGGAAAAAAATAAAAAGACTAAATTCATATCTACACATATCCCAGAGAAACTATAAAGCATTAAAGAAAAAGAGAGAGGGGGGTCAATAGAGAGGGAAGGAGGGGGCATCTGTAATATTTTCAACAATAAAGATTTATTTTTAAAGAAAGAAAGAGAACATTAAAAGTAGCCAGAGAGAAAATAAACAAAGGAACAACACTTAGACTGATAAATAACTTCTCAATAGCAACAATGGAAGCCAGAAGTCAGTGGAATGTTATCTTTAAGAAAGCTGAGCCGAAACCGGTTTGGCTCAGTGGATAGAGCGTCAGCCTGCGGACTGAAAGGTCCCGGGTTCGATTCCGGTCAAGGGCATGTACCTGGGTTGCGGGCACATCCCCAGTGGGGGATGTGCAGGAGGCGGCTGATCGATGTTTCTCTCTCATTGATGTTTCTGACTCTCTGTCTCTCTCCCTTCCTCTCTGTAAAATATATTTAAAAAAAAAAAAGAAAGCTGAGATATTCCTAAACATATAAAGCAAAATGAAACATACCCTCTGAACTATGTGCACAGTAATAATGAGCACTTACAGCACCCAGATAATAGTCTCTAAATACCATTGCCCACTAAACTGAAAGACTAAGGAGGAATTGATAAACACCATCATGGAGGGAGATTCAATACATCTCTCTAAATAACTAACTAAACTAAATAAGCGAAAGAAAATCTGAACACTATAATTACCAATGTTTGTGTGTATGAATGCACATGTGGGTGTGTACATATGCATATATTTCAGTCTTAAGTAACAAAAGGTATAGCAGTGGAAAAGTACAGGATTGTTTCAGGGAAGACAGAGTAGGTACTGGGTGATACTATTAACAATACATGATAGGGCAGTATTGGAGAGTATACAAAATGTAGAGGTAGGGATCATAGAATAATTGAATGTTGAGGTAATAAGGAACCTACAATGGTAGGAGAAATGGAAAACAAGAAATTAAATATAGCCCGGCCAGTGTGGCTCAGTGATTGAGTATCAACCTATGAACCAGGAGGTCATGGTTGAATTCCTAGTCAGGGCACATGCTCAGGTAGCGGGTTCAATTCCCAGTAGGAGGGCATGCAGGAGGCAGCCGATCAATGATTCTCTCTCATCATTGATGTTTCTCTCTCTCTCTCGCCCTCTCCCCTTCTTTCTGAAATCATTTAAAAAAATTTTAAATTTTATTACATATAAACTAAATTGATATCACTAAAGTAGAAAGATAAGTTATCAAATGATGAACTATACAGATTGCTCATTATTTTTTTTTAAAGTGCATATATATGTGTATGAATGTGTTTATAAAATAAAGTTTGGAATGATACACACTACTGCAGAGGTGACATATGGGAGTGTGCAGGGAAGAGGGGAAGGTTATATTTTCATTTTATCATTTGTTTTCTTTTCTGACTGTTTTTCATTTCTATAATGCACTTATATTGCTTTTATAATATAAATAACAGTAAAATGAAAGATTAAAGAGAAAATAACTTCCTAGGGTAGAGGCTAGAGTTTATCTGCTAGTTTTTTATAGCTATAATTAGCATTTCAAACAGGTACCAACAAGCCAGCTAATCTACTTCTATTATCTGACAGATATCAGGATACTTAGTATGTGAGATTCTATGAAAGAAACGTTTAGAAAATAAATTTCCTACTACTCATTAGAACTGATAGTATGCTAAAATAATCATCTGTGGCAATTTTTCCTTGACAATTTGTTAAATTATAAAAGTTAACACATACTTGTTACAATTTATCCAACACAGAGATCATAAGAGAATTATATACACATTATTTTGCATCTTCCTACTTATTCATCAGGACAATTTTTAGATATATTTGCCTACAGTTGCAAAATCACATTTTTTATCTACATGAAACAGTTGTGATTGGAGTTAAGATACAGTACTTTTGTTTGAAAACCCTAGAGAATATAAAATTCTATCTAGAACAATTGGCTGACAAAAATGATAAAACAGGACACAATAACAACCTGATTACTGCAGAAAAGTTTTTTCTTTTTTGTTTTGTTTGCTTGCTTATTTGTTTTGTTTTCACAATACATCTTTCTAAACTACAAAACTATTATCAAGTTTGTTTAAATTATCATCAGTAGTCAAACAAAAATCAGCCTAAGTAACCTAAGACACTACATGCTCACCCAGGCCACGCCAAGTCAGTGCCCCTGAGAAATCCCCAGAAGGCTAGCGGGTGTCTCACCAATTCAGCAGAGGGCTGAGTCAGATTCTGAACCACTGCCTCAAGTGGTACTCACACAAATTAGATAAAGTGACCTATGAAGTCATTGTATCCACCCCATCTCAGGAAATCTTGTTCCCAAAGAAATAATAACCAGTTTTTTGTCCAGTCCAACTTTTGCTATAAACAGAATGCACCTTTCACCGAAGCCCAAGAAGAGTATCTCATCAAAAGTCTTAATGTATAAGGACATTTTAATAATAAACTTAAATTTTCCAAAGATTTACTAAGCTACTTTTACCTATACTAATCATTTTCCCTACCTAAAAAATAATGTTTTCCTCATCGGAGCACTATCCTTCAGATAGTTAATTAATTATAGCTTAATAATCAGTCCTTGTCTAGAACCCAATCTATGTTAAAGTAATTACAATGTGTAAAAGAGACATACTAGTATATCAAGATCCTTTAGTATTATCATTAGCCATGCTCATACCCTACCAGGTACAATATGTATTGGTTAAATATATGTTGTGTTATTTTTGTATTTTAAAAACAGATATATTCATTCAATGGCAAAGGAGAAAACACACTCAGAATAACAGCATCCTATCTTCTTCAAAATTCCCTAGTTTCTAGAGACTTTTTTGTGTCTTATACACTGCCATTAATTTGACTGCTTCATAGCTCTAACACAATTAGAAAAAAATGACATAATGGCATGACTTTAGCAGGCATACATTTCATTTAATATGACACAATGAGATAATTACTATTTTCTAAAAGTTGGCTACTTACTGTCAATATTCACTCAAAACTTACTTCCAATTCTTTAATTTTTTCCTCTGCTATTTTCTGTTTCTCTAACAGCTGATTGTGAATTACCTCCTTAGACTGAAGAATAAACCTACAAAACACAAAAAAGTTGAAGATGAAGCCACATGACCACTTTATTCATCAAAATCAACAAATATTAAACTAAGAAAGCTAAAGGAACAATCTTCCAATTTAGGACTAATAACATGCATTGTTATGTTAATGTGACAAACTCCAAAAATCACCACAGGTTTAAACCTTCTTGGCAGAGAAGGAATAAAAGCTTAAAAGTAATTTTGCCTTCTTATCTAAGAAGAGAATCAAATCAGGCTTCAAGTAAATTCATAAATAAATGGAGAAAAAATATAAAGGGATAAAAATCTATTACAGGCTAAGAGAAAAGTTAACAAACAATAAAAATCCCCCATAACTTTTATTTTACCAGTTATCTGTATCAACTTTTATCTAGATATTTTTTAAACAATATTTATAAATTAGAACTCTCTCTCCAATCTTTTATTTTATTTTTTTGTTGTAACAGCAGTAACTCATGACCTTTTAAAGTCACAATCAAGTACTGTGTTAGGATCAATGCATCAGTGTTTATATGAGCTCCTAACACAAAAAGCGCTGTATAAAGTCTAGTATCTTTTATTATTATTTCCAGAGTGTATAATACCTCTGAAAAGCTCAAAATGCACCAGTGGAAAATTTCAACTTTTTCCATTTTATAGTCAGACATGTTATTTACAACAGATGAGGGTGGAAATATGGGGAAGCTTTAAAAATTAACACTGAATCTGTTCAGTGACTTTATGTTCATAATTCTTGCTGTAGGGAAAGGAAGAACAAATTACTTTATAGCCTCAAGTAAGTGAACTGAAATACTTCCCTTCTACTGGAACTAAGGGAAAACCTCAATTACACAAATCTCTTTTAGGACTGTCCTAAAAGTAGGCCAGTGATGGCAAACCTTTTGAGCTCGGCATGTCAGCATTTTGAAAAACCCTAACTTAACTCTGGTGCTGTGTCACATATAGAAATTTTTTGATATCTGCAACCATAGTAAAACAAAGACTTATATTTTTGATATTTATTTTATATATTTAAATGCCATTTAACAAAGAAAAATCAACCAAAAAAATGAGTTCGCATGTCACCTCTGACACGCGTGTCATAGGTTCGCCATCACTGAACTAGGCTTTAACAGATTTCAATTAAAGATTACAATTAATTAAGTGAACTGTTTCTTCTCTTTGTACATAACATAGGAGTTTCTAACAAAGAACTAAACATCTCTTAATGAAAAGCCAAACAAGAAAACATATCAAAGTAGCAATATGCAGTTTCCTCTACCAACCTCACAAAAACACTGTCTTGATAGGTTCTTAGCAAGAGGGTCTGTTACTATAGATACTAGAAGCCCCTCAGCCCAGCCTGCATCCTCTCCAATCCAGAACCTTGGGGATCAGGCCTAAACCAGCAGTCAGACATCCCTCTCACAATCCTGGACTGCTGGCTCCTAATCGCTCACCTGCCTGCCTGTCTGATCGCCCCTAACTGCCCCCTCCCCCGCCAGCCTGATAGCCCCTCACTGCACTCCTGCTGGCCTGGCCACCCCATGCAGCCTGCTGCTCAGTTGTTTGGTCGGCCCTCACTAACCCCCCTGCCGTGTCCTGGTTGCCCCACGCAGCCTGCTTGTTCAGTCATTTCGTTGTCCCTCACTAACCCCCCTGCCGGCCTAGTCGCCCACACAGCCTGTTCGGTCGTCCGTTTGGTTCCAATGGTTGCTTAGGCTTTTATTATTTTAGATTATAAGTAACCACATCATCTTGGAAATTAATAAGGTGTGTTTCAGACAAGACAGCAGACTATTACTTTTATACCTCAGCATTACTTTGCATTATATTCTGATGAGTCACATACATGTAACATAAGCTTAGTATATGTTTAAGAATAAACAATATCCCTTTAAAACAATAGTCTTTTAGTCTTATTTTCCTAAGACTTTTAAGAAATACTATGCTTGAAGCCACTGCCTGACTGGCAGTCTTTTCTTACTTAGGCAGGCAATTATTCCAAGCTTGTTTTATCCTCTGAAATATTCGGTTAAATTAAATGACCCCAACAGATTATCTACACTAGCAATCTTCACTTCCTCATCTCCTCATCAAATCACTCCACAGAAATAAATTTCACTAAAGTAACTA
>NW_005871076.1:5223693-5226870 GCF_000147115.1 Myotis lucifugus | reverse complement strand
CCTGGTCGCCCACACAACCTGCTGTCCAGTTGTTTGGTCATCCCTCACTAACCCCCCTGCCAACCTGGTCGTAGGCAGCTATCTTGTGAGGGTGTGAGGGTTAATTTGCATATTACCTCTTTATTATATAGGATAAGACAAGTAAAAACAAAAAAAAAGGACAACTCTCCCTTTGCCCAGACACCCCGCTCTTCTTCGTGAATACACCTTGGCACACACATTAATACGGTCTGGTGAACTTCTTTTTCACTCCACTAATTATTAAGCCTGTGTCCTGATGTGGAAAGTCCAGATAATTTAACTGATTATCCTAGTCTTCAGTCACAACTTGATCCTTTGTAAAAAATCCTACTGATATATTCATGCAAAACAGGGATTACTCTATAACCCTTTGGGTCCAAATGTTATTATTAGTCCAAGAGACACGGTGCTATTTTTGATAAGATTATAGTCTATAGGATATTTTTCTCAGAAATAATTAGATTTATCATGGTTTGACTTATGATGTTTTGACTTTACAATAGCATGAAAGCCATACACATAAAAAATTACATGAGATATTCAACAGTTTATTATAAAATAGACTATGTGTTAGATGACTTTGCCCATCTGTAGGCTAAGCACGGGTAGGCTAGACTAAGCTATGATGTTTAGGTTAGATGTATTAAATGCATTTTCAATTTTTATTTTCAACTTAGAATGTGTTTATCGGGACATACCCCATTTTAAGTTGAAGAGCATCTGTATTTGGTACAGTATTTGTAGAGAAGAGTTGTTTAGAATGGTACTAAGTCTCAATCACACCATGTAAAAAGTATTATAAATCTAGGCCCAAGAGTCACCAAATCAGGTCATTACATGCATGATTTTTCTAAGAAAGTCTTTTAACTATGAAAATCATTTTTTGTGTGTGTGGTTTTTTTTAGTTTTTTTTTAAACCTCACCCGAGGATATCCCTTCCATTGTTTTTAAGGGAGGTAGGGGGTGAGGGGGAGAGCAAGAAACATTGATGTACCGATTAGCTGACTCCTACACTAGCCCCAACCAGGGCAGGGAACGAACCCCCAACCTAGGCACGTGCCCTTGATCAGGAACTGAATCCACAACTCTTTGGTGAGCAGGCTGATGCTCTAACCACTGAGAAACACTGGCCAGGTAGAAAATCATTTTTAGAGTAAATATACATTTTTAAATAGCACTAATTACTGGCCAGTGAGTAGTATTCTTAAATAAAAGGTCATCGGACATTATCTTTATTAGTGTCTGGGAAATTTCCAAAGCTAAGATTAGAGGTCAAGTCATTACTTATGTGGCCTTAAAAAATAAATTATCTGAACAGATATTAAATCCCTGGAGCAGAAAATAAAATTACTAGAAAGCAAAAACACTCAACAACCAAAATATGTTTTTCCATGGCCACACATCCCTGAGATAGCTATATTGGACTGTGCCAACCTCAAAGGCCAGAGAGATGTCACCAAAGCTGGCCAATCTACTATAAGCTTAAGGACATCTGAGCAATTAAAGTTTTAAACAAGGATGAGTATTGAGTAAATTCAAATGTCCACCTTAAAAATTACATAGTCAAAATTCAAACAAAAATGTTATGGGAATTTTGGCTTAGTCCTCAAATTTAAAAATGCCAAAGAGCCCTGGCTGGATTGCTCAGAGTTTAGAGCAGTGATGGCGAACCTATGACACGCGTGTCAGAGGTGACACGCGAACTCATTTTTTTGGTTGATTTTTCTTTGCTAAATGGCATTTAAATATATAAAATAAATATCAAAAATATAAATCTTTGTTTTACTATGGTTGCAAATATCAAAAAATTTCTATATGTGACACGGCACCAGAGTTAAGTTAGGGTTTTTCAAAATGCTGACACGCCGAGCTCAAAAGGTTCACCATCACTGGTTTAGAGAGTCGGCCCGCGCACCAAAGGGTCGCAGGTTCGATTCCCAGTCAAGGGCATATACCTCAATTGCACACTCGATCCCTGGCCTGGTAGGGGCATGTGCAGGAAGCAACCAATCAATGTGTCTCTCTCATAATGATGTTTTTCTCTCTCTCTCTCTCTCCCTCCACCTCCCTTCTACTCTATCTAAAAACAATGGAAAAATATCTTCGGGTGAGGATTAAAAAATAAAGATATATAGATAAAAATAAATGTCAAAGATACATGATATATGTCTTGGAAAGGGCCCCAAGAAACATTTGGATTTCTGAAAAAAAGTCTTTAGAACAGCAGTCACCAACCTTTTGGACCTCACGGACCACCGGTTGGTGACTGCTGCTCCAAAGGTTTCCTTAAACGAGCGGTTGCCAACCTTTTGGACCTCACAGACCACCAGTTGGCGACCGCTGCTTTAGAAAACACTTTGTCTATTGTTAAAAAGGCACTGAATTATCAGATGCCATTTTGAAGATAAGGGATATATCATGACAATGTAATTATGAGTCATATATCAGAAATAAATATTATGCAGATAGTTTCTCAAAGCAGAGAATCTCACAGAGGTCCTGCCTGATAGTTTATGGAAAACCCAATGGCAGATTTAAAAAATCTGAATTCAGAATGTGCCATAAAGGAAAAATAAACCATGAAGCGGGAAATTATTTTTATATGACAAATGATATGCACAGAATGTGCTTACAATGCTCAGGATGACATAATCTAGACTAGAGTCACTGCTTTGTAAAGGCCTCTACTTTGGAAATCAATGCCACGTGGCCCTGCACTGTCAGTTATGAAGGGCTCGCACGTAGCCTGCTGTTTCATTTCCTCATTTATTTGTAATTATGCCATCCGAAAAACATAATTTTATGATGGCCTTTGATTTGTTTGAGAAACATCAGAGGCTGTGTTCTGAATTGCCCTGCAGATTGGTACGTGACTTCCACTTTGCACACAAACCCAAAACACAATCCGGGATCAGTGGCAATGATGTTTTTGGGGTACCCTTCCAAAGTAGACACTATTCAGAGACAACAATAGGGTAATGATAATGCCTTCTGTTTGGGTGGGAAATTTTTAGAGGACATCTGAAAACATATTCTCAATAGCACTTAGGGCAGTGATGGCGAACCTTTTGAGCTCGGCGTGTCAGCATTTTGAAAAACCCTAACTTAACTCTGGTGCCGTGTCACATATAGAAATTTTTTTATATTTGCAACCAT
>NW_005871076.1:5212153-5223571 GCF_000147115.1 Myotis lucifugus | reverse complement strand
AAAAAGCTGAAGAAGAATTGAACTTATCTGTTTCTTTGCCTCATTCCATGGGCAATGAAAACTACTTGCATGTGCACAAAGATCTACATGCAAAAAAATTTTACATCATAATTTTTAGCAAAAGGAAGGAAGGAAGGAACCTAAATCCCTCAGTAAGGAAACAATTAACAAATTATGGTACATCTATACTGTGGGATGCAGAAGAAAAATAAACTTACCTCTCGTCAGAGTAAAACAGAAGACACTTGTTTATCAATACCTTGGTAATGATATTTTCAAAGTACATACCGAAAGAAACCAGCTATTTATTATTAACCCAGCATTACATATACAATGAAAATGTCTTTCAAAAATAAAGGGTAAATTCAAACAAACAAAAGCTGATAAAGTTTATTCTAACAAACAAACACCGTAAGAAATGTTAGAGGTAGTTCTTCCGGTAGAAGGAGTATGATAACATATGGCAGCTTACAGAGAAATGAAAAGCACTGAAAATAGTATGAATTAAGATGAATATAATAGACATGTTTTTCTTATTGTTAATCATTTTAAAAGATAATTGACTTTCTAAAGCAGAGGTTAGCAAACTATGCTTGCAGGCTAATCTAACCATGATCATTTATTTATATAATGTCTATGGCTGCTTTCTCACAACAATTGCAGAGTTAAGAGAGACAACTGTGACAAAGATATGACCAGCAAACCATTTTATTGGCTATCCAGCCAAAAATATTTACTACCTGGCCAATTACAAAACAAGCTTGCCAATTCCTGATATAAAGCAAAATAATAACAACATACTGTGGTCTTCATAACATATGTAAAATGCATAACAATAAAAAAAAGGAATGACTGGAGCAATTTGACATAAGATGAAGTGGTATAATATTATTTAAAGGTAGACTGAGATCAATTAAAGACATATATTGTAAAAAAATAGGACAATAACTAAACTAAAATTTTTTTTTTACTGAGGACTAATAAGCCAAAAGTAAAGGTAAAATAGGATCATAAAAAAATAATATAAAAGAACACAAAAAAGAGGGGGAAAGGACTCAAGCACAAATGAGACAAATAGAAAACAATGATTAAGGTAGATTTAAATCCAATCATAGCAATAATTACTTGAAATGTAAATGATGAGTATACCAATAAAAAGGTAAAGGTTGTCAGACTGAATTTAAAAGCATGACCCAACTACGTATATGCCATCATTGAGAAATCCACTTTTAATAAAACAACATAGACAGGTTCATAGTAAAAGCAAAATCATACTTTTTAGAATGGCAATAATACAAAAGACAGATAATAACTGAGGCACACCTTGGCAGATATTAGATAAACTGTGAAGAAAGCCAGGAAACAAGAGGAGGAAGAAAAAAATGAAAGGCAATGAGGGGGTACAGTCAGAGAGGTCAGAAAGGAAAATGAGCCCTGGCCAGTGTGGCTCAGTTGGTTGAGCGTCGACTCGTGCACCAAAAGGTCACTGGTTGATTCCTGGTCAGGGAACATGCCCAGGTTGTGGGTTCGATCCCTGGTCAGGGTGCATACGGTGTGTATGAGAGGCAATCGATCAATGTTTCTGTTTCTCTCTCTGTCTCTCTCTCTTTCTCTCTCTCAAATCAATAAAAACATTTTTAAAAAAAGAAAGAAAGGAACATGACACAGAGATGGGCAGAGCTGCAGCAAGCAGGAACTGTGCAGAACTCTGCAAGTGCTCTGATGGCCCAAATGGGCGAGGAGCACTCACCAAAGGCAGGAAAGGCCAGACCTGAGCGGGAACTTAAAGTTAAGAGACCAATGATCCAACCACACACATCCACTTGTGAACTCATTGGATACACTCACTTCACCATTCCTCTCAATTGCACATGGAACATTTTCCAGGATAAATCATATGTTAGGCCACAAAACAAGTCTTACTAAATTAGAAGATTACTCATATCAAGCATCTTTTCCAACAACAATAGTATTGTTAACAGGAGGAATAAGGAAACTGAGACAGGAAAGTAAAACAAGGCCACACAGTGTGGGCAATTCGCAGCCAGCTTGTAACTAACAAGCCATTATCTTCCCCAGCCAAGGACACTTAAGAGCAAATGGTTAAAAACCTCCATAATGAGAGAACGTAGAAAGGCAGGGGTAAAGGGGAAATGAAAAAAAAGGGTAGTTTTACTCCCTAAGCAGAGAAGCCAGGAGTCTCAAAGCTTGGCAAGATAAAGTTGCCAGTGCTTCTCATGAATTCTGGGAAGACCACAACAAAGTAAAAAAAGGGACCTTGAAAATTAATCCGCACCCAAAGTATTCAGCAGAGGAATTTTGAGACCTATAGACAGGAGGGTATATACCACCTCGGACCCCCACCCAACTGGCTCTTCAGATTAGCTGAGAGCCCGTCTGCGCTTCATAAGCCAGATGTATAGGTTTGTTTGCTTGCTTTGCTTTTTCAATAAAGGTGCATGCTTTAATTGCTTTAATAAATTGGCTTTTCACAACACAATCAAGGTCTCTCGTATAAATTCATTTATATGAGAAACAAAGATGGAGGCTGGGGACAGCCCTCTCCCACTGACTCAGGGAGCTGTCCAGGAACACCTCATCACCTATGTTAAGTCTTAAACGCAACCTGCCTTTTCTCTTCCAGCGCTCCCATTGCAAACATTATGCAAGGCTCTCAGCTAAGCTATCTCTACCCAAAGTCCCTCCCAGAACTCATTTACTTTCAAGGCTTCAACTTGGCTAATGACCCTCAGAATCGTACCAACCACTATTACTTACAAGTTCCACATCTCCTCAAATTCAACATGTCCCAAATTTAACTCATTTTATCTACCCATACCAACATTCCCTACCAAGCAGTTTCCCAATCTCAACTTCAGCTTCATCAATGATATCACCACTTTCTCACTCACCTAATTCCCAAAGCTACAGGTAACCTCCTTGTCCCCTACATTCCCAATTTATCACTGATTCATCACTTTCTTTCATACTGACTTCCTCTGCATTCCACTTGTCACCTTAATTTATGCCCTTTTAATACACAACTGAATTACTTCAATAGCTCCCAACCTGTACTCCCTCATTAAACTCTCCCTAATTCATTCTAAATATATTACCAACAGTTTTCATGTAGCTAGCCTTCAACTGTTGATCACTGTATTGATTGTGGTGGATAATTTTTAGCAGACACTAATGGTTAGCCACTCCATATCCAGTCTTCCTTGTTAATAGAGCCCCAATTTTGTCTGTGTACCCTCCACTTTCCCAAGTGACTCAGGGAAGTGAATCCTGGGGTAAATCTTGACTGGTCTTTCCCAATCATGGCAGTCCCATCCCCCAAGACATAAGCCCAAGTATGTGGCTCAGTTCCTGTCATGAAATGTGAGAGGTCATCTTTTTGGAGACTTCTGGGAAACATTTCTTTGACCCTAACAAAGACGACACAGAAAACATGGTACTTCCTAATTCTGGATGTCGCCACCTCATAATGAAATCCTTCACCCAACCTGAAGTTAAAGCTGGCAAGCAGAAGGAAGGGGGCAGAAGCAAGGGTACTGACATACATGGAACTGAAACTCTAGTGAGGAGGCCTGATATACACAACATGGATAAATTATGCTTAATGAAAGAAGAACAAACGGGTATATACTATAATGATTCCATTTATATATAGTCCATATGAAATTCTAAAATAGTCAAAATTAATCAACAGTGATAGAAATCAGATTACCAGTTGCTTACAGCAGGATTTGGGAGAGGAGAGAATTGACTTGGAAGAAGCAAGGAACTTTTTAGGGTGACAAAAATGTTCTATATTGTTACATTTGTCAGAACTCATCCGACTGTACTTTTTTTTTCATTTTTTGAGAGTATGTTTACTTTTTATTGATTTTTAAAGAGAGGGAAGTGGGGGCACCGATGTGAGAGAAAACCATGGATTAGTTGCCTCCCGCACACACCCCGACTGGGTCTTAAATCTGCAAACTGGGCTTATGCCCGGACCGGCAATCGAACCAGCAACCCTTAGGTGCACTGGAAACGATACTCAACCGAGTCACATGGCCAGGGCCTAACTCATTTATTTGTAAACAGTGACAACTTCATTTTAGTCAAGTTATTTTTCAGAAGCATGTTAGACCATCAAATGGAAATGTAATGCAGGCAGGTGGATATAAAGTTTGGAGTTTGGGGAAGGGGTCTAAAGACAAAAATTTGAGGAGTTGTCAGTACATAAAAAGGCATTTAAAGAGATAAGCCCGGATGAGGTCCCTAACAGACTGAGTGCAGATAAAGAGAACAGAAAAAATCCAAAGGCTCAGTCCAAAATCAATCTAATATTTGGAAATGGGATAGAAAACAGAAAAAGGAGACTGAATAGGAATGGCCAGTGAAATAGAAGGAAAATCAAAAGGTGATGTCCTGGAAGCCAAGCGCTTCAAGAAGGAAAGATCAACAGAACTAAACACTACTGATAGGTCAAATGAGATGAGGACTGAATTCACTGTCTTTATTCCCTTCAGGAACACAATCCCATGTAAACATTCTTTGTTCTGAATGAGTAACTCACACTACTAGGTTCAATCTGTACTAATAAAAATCACTGTGTATTTTTAAATCAAACTGTTACTCCTGAAATGGAAGTAGTAGTATGTTAATCTATTTTAAACATGATGCTTATTTTTGGTCACTATTTGGTATTCTAAGTATTCTGGTAAATAATCACCTCTGATGTTTACCACTTTTACTCTGGCCTCATCAAACCCCAAACATTTCCACATTTAAGCATCAAGCTGTGCTACAACTTTTTCCAAGATGTGATCTTTATTTCACTAGTAGGTTAAAATGTAACATAATAAAATATAACACTTGGATAGTAAAAGATTACTACCCAATGAGTACTAAAGGACACAAACAGAAGACTCCTCATACAAATGCAGAAAGTCACAGAGAAATATAAATATATTTTGGCACAAATGCAAAAGACTCAGTCCAACACACACATACAGGATGCATATTGTGGTCCAAATCTTTTTACCCTGAGCTAAACAATGTAAAAGGCTCAGCTTACGGCAGTCATGTTCTTATCTATTTAAAGATACACTTTTAATACTGGGCTCCTGCTGCTGTGAAAATTTTGATATGAGAACATTTCAAGTCCTCTTTCAAAGCCAAAGGAATAGCTTCTTCAGATAATCTGGTCCCTTTCAAGGTAATTCATTTTCACGAGAACAAGAGTTAGTAATGAGAGTTCCTGACCAGGACAATGAAATATTCTCCCAGATAAGTCCATTCAAACTTAAATTCTAAAAACAAATTGAGCATACATTCTTTACAAAGCCACAGGCACTAATGGTGCATGCAACACACTGCAATCCTAATTATTCCATCTGGGCAAAGAATATTTGCAGTTCACAGCAATTCCTGATATAAGAAAAGAATACTAAAATAAGCCATTATCAAGTGTGTGTTCATATATATAGACTGACTCAGACCTTCTAGGTCAAAATATTTTTTCTGAGCTTTTTGGCAGTTTCATTAAGCAGATATATTCCTTGACATGAACACTTCAGTCCTCTCTGATTAGATAGCAAGTTGTTCCTAAATCTGCCACTATTAAGTAGCAGCTAAAATCAGAAAATTCTTGGTACAGCTTAAAATTTATTATTTTTCATTTCAGAAAAATTCAGCTAGAGCTAAGTTACAGTACATGATTCTCCAATGACAAAGTAGCAAAGCTCAAGATTATTGCTGCCTTTGTTTTCCTTTACATAGAAACAACAAAGGTAATGGTACTTTTCACTCTCCCATCAGTTTACTACATTGATTCTTGCTTATCACCAAATACACAGTAGTATCCTCTTGTGTTGTTGAAGAATTGCTACTTTCATGCAACAAAAGTAGATTTTGTTTAATCCTTTGTCAGCTTAAAAAAAAAAAAGTTCAGGCCTTATGATATCAGGAAATGCAGAAACAAAATCCTCCAAGTAACTAAATGAATCAATTACATTTACCTTTTTAAAACAAGCTTAGGCTTAAAATAAGTAACCTACAAGAACACGTTAAATAAAAAATTGTAGCATGTTTGTACATCCCAAGGTAAGTATATAACAACCTTCTTTGTCCTTTTGTACAATAGACTTCTAATTAGCATAACCTTTTCAAAATTACTTTCCTGTGTTTCAGAGATTATTTGGACCCTGGAGGACATGGGATGGGAAGAAGGGAAGGAATTATTTAAAGTATCTGCAAAAGAAACATGGCTATGTAATTCCTACGCAAATGTTTGTTAACTTCCCTTGGCATAAAAACAGTGATGTCATTCCACAGAGCAGTACAGCAGAGTTATAATGAACACCAAGTTTTTAGATCACTGACACTTAAGGAAATTAAGAATATTACTCAAAAATCTCCTCTCCCTAGAGTACCACATCTGTGGAAGAGGAGTGTGCCCATCTGGGGTTATATACATACTCAACATCAACAAAACTGAAGTCATTTTTCCTTGCACAACAGGAAACGTTGTGTGTTTTTCCCTTCACTCTGAGCAATGAAAGCCATGACTTTAAATGGCTCTGTATAAAAACACATGAAGGGTGGGTCATAGTCTATTAGTAAAAGCAGCGCAAGAACAAGAACTCCTCTCCCTTTAAAATAAAACCTAAAAAAGAACTAAAAAATTCCTTCTTACATTTGAAAATTATTTTATCTTTGCTTATATTTTCCCTCCTCTAAACACAGATTAATACCTTTAAAGAGAGCATAAACAGAGCTTATGAATTTGCAATGTGCTCTCACACCAAAAGCAACCTGCACATTAATTTTTTCTCCTCTAGTAAGCACTAAAAATATCCAAACTTGAGTCCAGTGAGAACAATATAAACTATTTTTTACTATAATATCAACAATATTTATCAACAATACTTACTACACCATGACTTACAGTTTATTTCTTAATCTTTTAGGAATCAAATAAAATACAACTACTTCTTCAGATTTAAAACTACCTCAAATTAATTAGAATGCCAACTCTACAGCTACATGAAATTGTAAAACAGTTGCAAAACTTGAGGCAGCATGACTATATCCCTTTCTATTAATATTTAACATAACTAAACTTAGAGAAACTGCAAATATTTCATGCCGGTTTTGTCAAATGTCATGGTTCAAATTACAGGTCAACATCCAAACTTACAATTGAAATCACTACAAAACCAGCATAATGTTTTAAACAAAGGGCAGTTCAACCAACCTGTCATGGACAGTTCAGATTTCTACATCCTAATTAGTTAAAAAGTTACTCAACTATTTATACATATTTTTTACATTTATTACCTATCAGGAATAAACCTACTGTTTTCACTTTCTACCTGTGCCACATTTATCTTAAGTCTTAACACTTCTGGATCTTTTAACCATTAGAGATCAACCATCAAATTACTTCAACAAGTAGAAATAGCAACACCGCTCCCAAACAGCAATTTCTGCATTGCTAGACACTTATCTAGTTGGTAGATTTATACCATTGTTCATTCTTAGTTCCTTAAACGTAAAAAAATACCCACAGAATGGTGGCATACCTCTAAATTAGTTTAAATATGGCACAAAGTTATTTTTAGTTAGGTTCAAGTTTTAAAAAGACACTAATCATTCTTTTCAAAGGCTAATCTACTCAAGTTCCTCCCATATTAAAAAAATAAAAAGCTTAATTTGTCCCCTTTGGAAAGAAGAAATGTTATTTATATAACACTCAAGCAAAAGGAGATTGGAATAATAGGATAATAGACCTGATATCAAATCAGGGTCAGGGGCATACCTATTGTTAATAAAAATAAGTTTGACATTTATCCTAATGATCTTTTCAAACACTAGCATGGTAAAATGTCATTTATGTGTACTTTCAAATGTAATTCTTATTTTTAAAAAAACACACAAAAACTCTACTTCTATGCAAAGTACAAAGGAAGAAAACTACCATATACCTTAGAAACTGGTTCTTATTCATGAAAAAAAAAATACAAGAAACATTCATGTAACATTTATTTGAGATCTAGTATTTATTTTATTCCCTCCTTGTATGCTAGAAAGATGCAAAGACAAACACTTCCAACTATTCAGACAGATCATTCCACAGTTGTAACTTTCATCATAGTTCTCAAAGCAGTCTGGTGAGGTCAGCTCACAAACAGCTTAAGGAGTAAAACTAGAAATTGGTGGTAGTAGTATCAGGCTACATAACAGCCTCTCCAAAGAATATGAAGTAACAGAACTAAAATGTGCTGGCAACATGCCAAGAGTCTGGATGGAATATAGCTTTGAGCAACAAATACCCAGAGCTTACAGTATACAGCAATTCATCATCTCTTACCCTGCAGTTTGATTTTCCTTGTTTTAATTCCAAAATAGCCATATATAACAGGTATTTAACTCTACCAATTCTCCATATTTGTAACTTGAAAGGCACTGGGCTTGCAATGATTTGATAAACTAAATACATACCCTAAAAAGAAAAATGACTTTCATCCTATGTGAAGATGAGGAAGGTAAAATAGATAATTATATTGATACTGTTCTGCATAGAATAGCCTTTATTCTCTAAGGGTTATACTGCCCTCAGTTTAGTTTCAAAGGCTTGGATTTTTCTATAGTGTCAGTTCTGACTGAATATCTCTGCAACTGGTTGGTATTTAGAATTAGTCAACCTTCTCAACAATTTAATAAAGAATTAATCCTGTCAGATCAAATGACATAATTTTGGTCAAAATTCCAGACATTAGTCAAAATATGTTACTTTTATAATTTCATCTTTATTGAATCATAATATTAAAACAATAACAAACTCTAATTCTAAGTCTGTCACTTTCTAAACATATATTCTTTCTAAAAAGCCAAAAGAAAATGCAGTTATTTTAGGCAAAAGAAAGAATCGTATTCAACTCAAATCAACACACATTTAACATCTATTTTGTGCCAGACATTATGCTGA
Source organism: Myotis lucifugus (assembly GCF_000147115.1). Lineage (NCBI taxonomy): Eukaryota > Metazoa > Chordata > Mammalia > Chiroptera > Vespertilionidae > Myotis > Myotis lucifugus. Next base: position 5,214,588 of record NW_005871076.1, on the reverse strand, counting down.
GAACTAACGAAACAAAGATAAATATGTATGTACATGGTCTCACAGAACTAACAATCTAGTTGGGGAAACTGACCCGCTTAAAAATCAATCAGACCAGCAGGTGTAGCTCAGTGGTTGAGCATCGACCTATGAACCAGGAGGTCACAGTTCGATTCCCAGTCAGGGCACATGCCAGGGTTACAAGCTCAATCCCCATTAGAGGGTGTGCAGGAAGCAGTCAATCGATTATCTTTCTCTCATCACTGATATTTCTATCTCTCTCCCTCTCCCTTCCTCTCTGAAATCAATAAAAATCAATCAGCCTAGTGGGTGTGGCTCAGTGGTTGAGCAGTCAACCCATGCACCAAGAGGTGGCTGATTCGATTCCCCGTCAGGGCACATACCCAGGTAGTGGGCTCATTTCTCTCTCATCGATGTTCCTATCGCTCTCTCCCTCTCCTTTCCTTGCTCTCTAAAACCAATAAAAACATTTTTTAAATCAATCAATAAAATAAATCTCAATCTCTCTCATTCTGTGTATATATGTGTGTGTGTGTTCTAGTAGCTACAGGAACAAAAACACTGGTACCACCCCAGATATGTAATTAAGTCTGCCATAAAGGACAAAATCTTCAGAAAACATAAGCTATGTCTTAAAGGATGAGAATTTCACAAGGGAAAGTCGAATATCGCAGGCCAAGGACAGAATGAGCAAAAGCAAGAAATCACAAAACATGGCATGTGTGAGGAAGCCCATGTGACAAGGCTAACAATAACAATTTCTGATTCACGTGCTACTACATGACAGGCATCACTAATCAACTAAAACATGTTTAAAGTCTATATGAGACTCAAACTCCTTCTCAACAGATAACCCAAAACCAATGGAAGGAACAAGTCCATGTGATGAAATTTACGAGCTATCCTGAGTCTGGGAATAGAAAATGGTGGGACTTGAGACTAGAAGGATAAATAAAGGACAGATTATGAATGACTATGATGCTAGGCTAAGGAGTTTAAATTTTATCCTGTGGACAACAGAGGATGAACAAAGGATTTTATGAAGAATATTGAAATGATCAACTCTGGAAGATGTGTAAACAATGCATCTGAACAGATAGAATAAAGGCATAAAGAACAGTTAATATGCTATTGCAATAGTCTAGGAAAGATATAATGAGGCCTGAATTTCAGCAATGGCAAAAATCTACTGCAGGTTCTAAAACAAAAAAAAAAAATGGAGTGTTTTAGATTTTATAATCCATGATTTTAAAGCAAGAATTTGAGAAAAAATTAGTATTCTATTTAGAATTCCCAAATAATACTCAAAAAGGAAAAGATAAGACAACGTAAGGTAAAGACTAGAATTAAAGAAGTGAATCACAATGATACTCAAGATTACCCAAGACTATAAATTCAGAAATAGATATTTCAGGTTTAGCATCAAGAAAGAGAACGTCCTCATGACCAGACTAATACTCAGCAAGTCTTTTCTTCCTGAGGGCACTAATATTCTAGCCAAGCAACAAACACTACTCACCTTACATGCCCCTACAATGCAGGGTCAAATGCACACTCCCAGTGAGATGCAGAAAGCACAAAAGTCAAATTTAAAACCAAAGTCTGAAACCATATAGCAGTTCCACTTTAGCCAAACATTTAAAACTACATATTTCTTTTTAAAAACATAAATAATATGAAACAAATCTTCTGGAAATATTACTGTCCTACCATTAATTAATTCACATCCCAGCCTTTAAACTCTAAGATTCTTTATGTGGAATGCAATCTATTTGTAGCACTTTGGGCAGTATGCAAAAAAAAAAAAAAAAAAAGCAACACTCCTATCACTTCTGCAGAATGTTTAATAGATGAAATTATTCTAATTAAAAATAAAAGCTTCATTGTAACTCAAAGGCCAAAGATAGTCAAAGAGTTTTTCTATTTTGGAAAAAGATTCTTTAGCTGTTGCAAACAGGCTAATGTAGTGATGTGAAATCCAAGGACAACATGTTAACAACCATGCTAGAAAAGCTAGCATTACTGTTTTAAGACCTAAGGATATTCACATTAAGGATAAAATTATCCTGTCATGAATGCCAACAATTCACTTCATACTACATAGACACATATTCAAGGGCACTACTTTGTTTTCAACCCAATTCTTTTGTGTCCCAGTAATGAACTCTCAAATTGGGATTCTCTTCCTAAAATAAGCTAAAATGAAAAATATGAACTCCAGAGACAAAATGTATTTGTGGAATACTGTTTATTCTGATCAAGCAAATCTAATGAACACTTTATCATAATCTATCTCTTTTCCAGAAAGATATGGATTAGCTAGTCAGGAGCAGGGTCTACTTCTCATGATGTCATTCCAAAGCCATTGCTAAATGTTACACATGTTATGCTTCCTTCAAATCAATCACAAAATAAGTCACCCCAAGACTGAGGTC
>NW_005871076.1:5210237-5212053 GCF_000147115.1 Myotis lucifugus | reverse complement strand
TCAACCGCCCCCCGCCCCTCCCCCGCCCAAAACCATTCTTCTCCTTTTAGCTCATTGTAATGGAATGTGACCTGTAGTTAAGGGCTTTTCCATTCCTTACTACTGCTCAGAGAACAGATCTGCTCTGTCTCATTAAAAGAAAAAAGTGAAGTGCTATTAGATGTTAATCACATAACAATTAGAACAAACAAAACATAAATTGGTTTACTAGATTTCTCATGTATGACAGTTAGAACAAGTGTATATACTAGTAAATGACAACTGAATATTTAACTTAATATTTTTACTTTAGGACACTGGTCAGACATCTAAAAAATGATTTGTATGACTCCTCACAAATTAGGTAGGGAAGGAGAAGTTAAAACTACAACTACTTAAATAAATCTTCACACACAAAATTACTATGAACATCTTTTCATGACAAATCATATTTTTATCATTGAAGTTACACACTTTTAAGTATCCAATGTAGAGAGAGGAGGGAAATATTTAAGAAATGTACTTCAAAGTCTAAAATTAAACACATCTGGCCCCGTCTTTTCCCTCCCCTCCCCCAGGCATGGTAGCTTTACCTTTCTCTCTTCTAAGCATGAAGAGCCCTTCTTCTGCCTCTGTATCTTGTTTCCGGAGCCCATTTCTCCTACAGCTCACTTCTACCTCTGTGATTTTCTAAATAAACTTTCTCTTACAATTTGAAGGGGAAAAAATTAAATTCAACACATCTATCTGGGATTCAGTTTCTTGTTTAAAAAAAAAATAAGGTATTAGAGCTACTGTGATACTTTCACCCGTTTTAAAATGAACAACTTTTATGATTTATTTTAGATAAAACATATTCCAAGATAACCCCCTTAAGGATATATTTTACTTACATTCTTCCTACACCTTCATACATGTTAGTCTCGTCTACCAAAGTCATAATCTCTGTATCTGTAAGATGGGCATGCTTTTTCGTTCTGTTTAGCTGTTCAATCTGTATGTCCGCAAGCTTCACCTTCTGTTGAGTGTCAATAACTTTAGCTTGAAGCTCTGTGAAGGCCTAATAAAAACAAGTCCTTGATTTAGTAGGTGAAATATTTTATAGGAAACATTTAAGTCAAATCCAAATATGTTAAAATAAAGCATGCTAACCAGAGGCAAAGCTGTGACATTTACTAAACCAAACATCAATAAAAGTTAGTATAATTGTAATCAATCAAGCCACTAGGCTAACTACTGAATTTACCCTGTCCTCAGAATATGGAATCATTTTGAAGCAGAAATAAATGCACATTAAATAGCCATATCAAGCAGCAGGTGCTCAAGGAGTAATAAAAGTAACAAATGTAACAGTCAGAGGATGAAACCCAGAGATCCAAAACAAGAACCATAAAGGGAACAACAACTCTCTACATTTGTATTGCTCAACTAGGTTTCAAAGCACTTTCCCACAATTGTTTCAAATATTAATATAGGTATCTTAATAAAATGAGAACACTGAGGGATATAATAAGTACCTCATTTACTCCTCTCAAATCCTATGAGTTATGGTGGCAGTTTCATCATAACAGTTTATAAATTAAGTAAATGTGATAAAGAGAGTTAAGTGGCTTGCACAGGGTTGAACAACTATCGGGAGGAAAGGCAGGTACTTAAATCCATTTCTTCTATTGTCTACAGTAATATCCAGAATATAAATATTTTTAAGAGAAAGAAAAAAACACCTATTAGAATTGCATCATGATCTTCAAATGCATAGACAAAGCCAAATTTGACCCTTATGTACACTTACCTCAGGAGATAAACACAGTTCGTGAATACTCTTAAGTGCCTGGAA
>NW_005871076.1:5207084-5210137 GCF_000147115.1 Myotis lucifugus | reverse complement strand
AATACATGGCAAGGCTACTACTTATCTTTATTCTGACTTGATTCTCACCTACTAGTAAGGTTTCAAAATATTCATTTGGGAGGAAGGGAGGAGGAGCCTGACTTTCCCTATTAGTCTCCAGGCAAAAATAATATTAATAATAATTTATATAGAAGTCAAAATGTTTAAACAAGTTTCTTTAATTTAATTGTCAAAACTATCCAATTTAAGGCTGAAATCATTTTCTTAGTTTGCATTCATTGCCCACAGGTTTCTTAGCAACAAATTTAAATACTGGGAGGTGAGTCCATTCACAGCTGTACGCTATTGTTAGCTCTTTTACTAAACCCTGACTTAAATTTGAACCTTTAACAGAATAAAAAAGGTAAACTTTTAGAATGCTTTAAGCATTCTTAAAATGAATTTTGTTTTGCATGCAAAATTACAGGTACTACCTGATTGTTCGGTACACAGTTTGCTAAGGAAACTGGTGTATTGTTAAAGCTGAGATACTACAGCGTGAGAGAACACCACCGAAGGGCCAAATTTACAAGTTTCAAAACAAGAATGACAAAAAGTAAGATACACGCATAAATCCTCACAGCAGTAACAACTTCAATGTTTAGGATCTACAGCTATTTCAGCTGTCCTATTGCTTATGCACAGACTGACCAGAAGGCAGTCTTAAGTAAAATGTGTTCTTCTCAAGAACCTAAACTAATAGCCAAAAGGTGTGGAGTAAGGCAGGGGATACTGGATTCGACCCCAACCTCTGACTGCGTCTTTTCTGGAACTCCGTTTCCTTTTCTAGAAAAGGACAGGTTTAAAGTAGCTGAAGCCTAGGATTCTTTTCCATCCCCGTCCCCCTCCTACCTCCCTCCCACCCCAAAAAAATACGATTTGGGGTCAGTAGAGATGTTAGAATCCTGACAACTGGTGGTGAAAACGTTTCTGAATGACAACACACTTATAAGCAATTGAAGAGATAAACCTAATTTCTTCCGATATCAATTTTATTTCGAAAACTTCACGGGACTTGTTTCTTTCTTCGACAACTCCTGCAAAAACGGTGGGGGGAGGGAGGCCACAGCCCTGAGATGAGCATTGCTATGAGCATATCTAACTCTGAACTGTAGCGCGACCTTCCCAAGTTTGGGGTGCATAAGAAGCCTAAAAGCACAGGCCGGACAAGGGACGACAGGACAAGCCCGTTATCCGCCCGCCAGACTCAACCAAACCCACCCAGCCGGCTCTTCCCCAGCAAAAGCCGCTCGCCCCCCACTCCAACCTCAGGAGACCCGCTCCCCGTCTTAGGATCCCGGGATATCACCCCCCAGCTCCCTGGGGCCTCTTTCCTTCCGCAAGACTCGAGTCTCCTCGAGATTCTTGTCCACAGGTCCCTCAGCGACCAAAGAGGAGCCTCGGCCTCCTGCACACGCTTCCTTACCTTCTTCAACTCCAGATCCACGGGCGCCGCCATCTTGGCTCCCTCTCCGCGCCTGCGCGGTGGAGAAAGCCGGAAAGTGTGCGGGGGGGGGGGGGGGGGGGGGGGGGCCCCCTAGAAATATTTTTTTTCCCCCTTTCCTTTTCCCCCGGGCCCCGAAGGGGGGGGGGGGGAAAGAAATTTCTTCCTTTCTTCCCCGCTAGTAACTCTTTTTTTTTTAATATATTTTATTGATTTTTCACAGAGAGGAAGGGAGAGGGATAGAGAGTTAGAAACATAGATCAGCTGCCTCCTGCACACTCCCCACTGGGGAAGTGCCCGCAACCCAGGTACATGCCCTTGACCGGAATCGAACCTGGGACCCTTGAGTCCACAGGCCGACGCTCTATCCACTGAGCCAAACCGGCCAGGGCCGGCTAGTAACTCTTGAAAGATCCCAGGTTACGATTCAGCCTGCGGACCCCATGTGATCATTCAGGCCTGGCCTACTTCTCCACATCCTTCCAGACACAACACTACACGCAGATTTCGTGTATGGTTTTAAGCATTTTAACAAATTGCTTAGTTTGTGCTACTAAATTGAGATGTATGTAGATCAGGCCAAAGCTCTTTAGTCATTCAGCTAGTCCCTGTGCTGTCAGGGATGAGAAGAAAAAAAAAAAAAAAATCAGCCTGAGCATCAGGTATGCCAGTATGGAGAAGACCAGAATGCTACTGAAGTGTCCTTCCAAAGAACTTATTTCTCCTGAACTCTCCTGAAGACCTTTTGGCACAGTGGTTCTCGAGAGAGGCCAAATAAGTTTGTTTAAATATATATACAGATTCATTCTCTGGTCCTTATCCCAAATTTATTTACTTAGAATCTTTGAGTTTGGGGTCCAGGTTCTCACACTCTTGCAAACAGCCTTTATGACCTGATGCAAGTCATCTGCAGACCACATTTTGAGAATTTGCTGTATATGGCCAAATTTGAACAAGAAGGATGGATAGAAATTGGACTTTTGAAAAATGGAAGAAATGGATGTTTTACCTACTCTATAAACTTGTGAGGGAGGGTAAAGGACGGAAATTTGGAACCAGCCAAATCTGGATTGAAGGTTTGGTCTACCTTAACCATAGGTCTGTCTGGTTCCATTTACTGTGTGGCAGTAGAGTTTTTCTTCTCTTTTAATTTTAGAATAACAATATTGACCTAACAGGGTTATCACCTGAAGTTTTTTTGGCTGTGAATTCTTCCATTGGGAGCATTTGCTGTTCTTTCTTGTGACAGTTGATTTTCTCATATGACATAAGTTTTTGTCTAAAAACCTATCTTCAGTGTCTATCGTGTCCTGGGCTGTGTAAACATCCCTAAGGGTAGGTTCACATTCACTTCTACCAAAGCCCTATGAGATTCATGGTTCTAGACCAGTTCTTATGTTAATTCTTGATAAATATGAGTGAAGCATATTTCGGAGAAAATAAAACTTTCTCTGACCATAAAGTTGGCAGAATGTGATATACATTTATGGACTGGAAGCCACTGTATTATTTTTCCATATCTCCTTTTTTAAAATATATTTTATTGATTTTTTTACAGAGAGGAAAGGAGTGGGATAGAGTTAGAAACATTGATCAGCTCCTCCTGCAC
>NW_005871076.1:5083620-5206984 GCF_000147115.1 Myotis lucifugus | reverse complement strand
AGAAAAAGATTATCTATGAAAGCCTTGCAGTAGTACTTGGACACTTGCCTAGAGAATAACCAGAATGTGCTAGCTTCTATTATTTCAGAGAAAAAAACAGACTTCACACTGAAGGCTTCACTAATATAGGAATATACTACTTCTGAGTTTAATAAGCTATGAAAATTTAGAAAGGTGATCTATTATCCCTCAGCTCTGCCTTACCCATGCTCAATACATTTATTTATTCCTTCAACAAATATTTTTTAACATATGTTAGGCACCCTTCTCCCTTCTCTCCCCACAGAAAATAAAATATGTTAGGCACTGATCTAGACCCTTGGGATATAACAGTAGCAAAAGACAAACTCCCTGACGTCATGGGGCACATATGCCAGTGGGGAAAGATAAACAATAAACATGCAAACAAATATTTTAAATATTAATGTGTTTCTAAGGAAGGAAATAGCAGTGTGGTTAGAGACTGACTGGTTGGAGGCTACTTAGGTGTAGGAAGCTCTCTAGAGGGAGATGAGACCAGAAAAATGAGAATGAGCCAGCTATTCAAAGAACTGGGAAAGAGCATCCCGGACAGAAGGAATAATAAGAGCAAAGAGTTTAGGATGGGAACAGGCTTGGCATATTTGAAGAACCAAAGGAAGAAGCTGGGTGGGGAGAATTGTAAAAGGTGACATCAGAGAGTTGGGCAGGGGGCCAGACCATAAAAGGCTTTGTAAGCTATGGTCAGGGTTAGAATGTTATTTTGAGCGTGATCTGAAGCCATTGAATGATTTCAAGAAGGGGATTGAAATGATCTGAAGAGATTGATATGATCCCATTTTAAAGAGATGAGTGTGGGTTCTAGGTGGAGAATGGATTGGAGGGAGCAAGAGTAGAAACAAGGAGACCAGTTAAAAGACTATTGCAATAGTACAAGAGATGATGATGGTAGGTCAGCGGTTCTCAACCTGTGGGTCGCGACTCCTTTGGGGGTTGAACGACCCTTTCACAGGGGTCGCCTAAGACCATTGGAAAACACATATATAATTACATATTGTTTTTGTGATTAATCACTATGCTTTAATTATGTTCAATTTATAACAATGAAAATACATCCTGCATATCAGATATTTACATTACGATTCATAACAGTAGCAAAATTACAGTTATGAAGTAGCAACGAAAATAATTTTATGGTTGGGGGTCATCACAACATGAAGAACTGTATTAAAGGGTCGCGGCATTAGGAAGGTTGAGAACCACTGGTCTAGGTGAAGATGATAGCACTGGAGATAGAGAGAAGCAGATGTATTCAGGTAGAGGTTACTGAACTTGATGAAGGAATGGGTTGGGGGTAGGGGTTGGCAATGAAAAAAGAGGAATCAAAGATCATTCCTAATCTCCAAATAATAATGTTGAGTGAAAGAAGCCAGAAAAAAAAAAAGTAACATACTATATGATTTTATGTATATAAAATTCTAGAAAATGCAAACAAATCTAAAGTGACAAAAAGATCAGTGGTTGCCAGATAGTAGTTGCCATGAGGGAAACTAGGGAGGAGGCAGAAGGAAGGGAGTACAAAGGAGCATTAGATAACACTTGTGGTGATGGATATGTTTATGATCTCTTAATTGTGGAGATGGTTTCCTGAGCGGGAACTTATTAAATTGTATACTTTAATGTATTTAGTTTATTGTATGTCAATTATACCTCAATAAAGTTGTTTTAAAAGGAAAACAAAGACTCCTAGGTTTTAGACCTGAGCAAACTAGTTGAATGGTAATGTCTTTTACTGAGAAGAGAAAGTTAATTCTTATGATATAGCCTGCATGCAGTCTCAAAGCCACTCTGTAGGAATAATAAGAATAATCCATCCTCCTGTAAATAGACCATATTAATTGAGAGTATAGGTCAGAGACCCAAAATAGCAATGAATGAAACAATATAGAAGTTTATTTCTCTTTGTCACAATCAACCAGGCATAAGCACTGTAGGGTAAGTATCTCATTCCACAATGCCAGAGTTCCCCGCCCCCTTCTATCTTATCTATATGTTCCAAAATGACTCCTCACCACCAGGTCCGCAGCCTAGCTAGAAGGAAGGGGAAAGTAAGGGCAAGCTCACTTCTTCTCTTTAAAGGCATGTCCTCGCCCTGAACAGTCTGGCTTGGTGGATAGAGCATCAGCCTTGGGACTGAAAGGTCCCAGGTTCGATTCCGGTCAAGGCCATGTACCTTGGTTGCGGGCACATCCCCGGTAGGAGGTGTGCAGGAGGCAGCTGATCGATGTTTCTCTCTCATCAATGTTTCTCTCTATCCCTCTCCCTTCCTCTCTGTAAAAAAAACAATAAAATGTATTTTAAAAATTTAAAATAAAATAAAAATAAAGGCATGTCCTAGAAGTTGTAATAGTTCTGTTGATATTACATTGGCCCAAAAAGAATCACATGGCCATTCGTGGCTGCAAGAAAGGCAGGGAAATGTAGTTATTATAGGCAACTATGTGTCTAGTTAAATACCAGTAATTCAATTATTATGAAAAGGAAATAGAAAATAGTTATTGTGGGGGGGGGGGGGATTAGCAGTTTCTGACATCAGAGCTTTTCAGCTTACAAAGTCATTTGATTTTCACAACTTTGAAAGATAGATAGACTCTGAAGGGTTCATTCAGTCTGAGAGGAAGTTTAGCAGAATGGTTAAGAGTATAGGCTTTGGAGTCTGACATCCTAGTCAAATTCTGTTTCCGCCAAGGATGTCAGACTCCAAGGAAAATTACTTAACTTCTCAGAGCTTCAACTGTAAAATAGACACAATAATAGTACCCATCTCATAGGTTGTTATGAGGATTAAATGCGATAATGCATGCTAAGTGCCTAATATAGTTGTACCTAATCAACATTATGTGTCAAGTATGGTGAACCTGCAGATAAACAAAAGAGCAGTTCACAGTACAGTGGGGGATTCAATAGAGAGTTATCGAAGAATATGGAAATTCTGCTGTAGAGGAAGTGACCACATGAGGTTGGAGAACACAGAGGAGAGGGCTCCTAAACCAGGAGTTTTGTAAGGAAAATAGGAGTTTGTTGCAAAAGGAAGGGAAAATGACTTCCTAGAAGAGAGACAAAACACCAAGGTGAGAGCCTGGTGTCTTCAGGGAAATAAATACAAGTTGTTTGGTATGGCTGAAGCACAGAAGCATGTTAACCACTAAGAGAAAGGGACAGAGATAGATGAGGGGCCAATGGTGGAGAACCTTCCAGGTCAAGCTCAAGAGCTTGGGTTTTATCCTGTGGTCACTGAGTGCAATGAGTGCTATAAGCAGGGGAGTGACTAGTCACATTTACACTCCAGAAGTTACCATGGCTGTTTTAGGTGAAGTGATTCCCAAAAGGCAAAGAGAAATCAGAATTACAGCAGTCATCCAGACTCTGGGGGATTAAACCTAAAGTAATGGAAGAAGAGAGACCCAGAGATGATCAGCTCTTCAAAATTCCTGTCCTGTATTGAGCAAGTTCTCTCTCTCTCTCTCTGCTCACCTGAGGATATTTTTTTCATTGAGATATATAGATATAGATATAGATATAGATATAGATATAGATATAGATATAGATATAGATATAGATATATTTATATATTTATATATTTAACTGTTTCAGAGAGGAAGGGAAAGGGAGAGAGAAATAGAAACATCAATGATAAATCATTGATCAACTGCCTCCTACATGCCCCCTACTGGGGATGGAGCCCACAACTCGGGCATGTGCCCTGACCGGGAATTGAATCTGTGACCTCTTGGTTCATGGGTCAGCACTCAACCACTGAGCCTCACCAGTCAGGCGCCATTGATTTTTTAACAGACAGTGGAAGGGAGGGGGAGAGATAGTGAGAGAGAAACAGCATGTGAGAGAGTGACATCAATTATTTGCCACTCTCCCCCCCCACTTCATCCCCCCACCACACACACACACACACACACACACACACACACATACTCTGACCATGGCCGGGATCAGGATCGAGCCTGCAACTGAGGCACATGCCCTTGACTAGAATCAAACCTGTGACCTTTCAGTCCGTGGGCCAATGCTCTAACCACTGAGTAACCAGTTAGGGTGAGCAAGTGCTCCCTTAATTCTGCCTTTTCTCAGCTGCTTTTCATCACTCAAATAACTTCTTTGATAACATTTCTATAAAAGGTTGACCAAACATCATGATTCACCCAAGACTACAGCAATTTTTATACTGAAAGGTCTGTGTTCTGGGAAATCCCTCAGTCCTGGGCAGGTTGGGCTAGTTGGTCACCCAACATGTAGAGCAGCGGTTCTCAACCTGTGGGTCGCGACCCCTTTGGCAGTCGAACGACCCTTTCACAGGGGTCGCCTAAGACCATCCTGCATATCAGATATTTACATTACGATTCATAACAGTAGCAACATTACAGTTATGAAGTAGCAACGAAAATAATTTTATGGTTGGGTCACAACATGAGGAACTGTATTTAAAGGGCCAGAACATTGAGAACTACTGGGTAGAGGCTTATGGAGAGTCAGTGTAGTGCCTGGAGGCAGATTGCCTGAATTCAGATCTTAGCCCCTTCATGTATCAGGTGTTAGGACAGTGATGGCGAACCTTTTGAGCTCGGCATGTCAGCATTTTGAAAAACCCTAACTTAACTCTGGTCACATAACTTAACTCTGGCCGTGTCACATATAGAAATTTTTTTATATTTGCAACCATAGTAAAACAAAGATTTATATTTTTGATATTTATTTTATATATTTAAATGCCATTTAACAAAGAAAAATCAACCAAAAAAATGAGTTTGCGTGTCACCTCTGACATGCATGTCATAGGTTCGCCATCACTGTGTTAGGACCTTAAGCAAGTGACTTTACTGTAGCTCATTTTTCCAACATGAAAAATGGGGATGATGCAGTATAGTAACTACCTCACAGGGTCACTGTGAGGATTAAATAACATATACTATTTAGAATAGTGCCTGGAACGTTGTATTTGCTGTGAGCATTTTTATAAACCTACTGCCTTCTGGTTTATTTCACTTTGTCTCACACATCCCCTTGCTCTGTCATCCTTTCTGGATGTCTCCAGACCCTCGCTTCAAGCTCTCAGTCATTTCACCAAAGGCAAGGGAAAGACATGTAACACAGGAAACTCTCTGGCCTGTGGGTAGCCTCAGAGAGTATTAAATTGAATTAAATAAGATTGAAGGCTTTTAAGACTTTCTCCCAAGTGGGCAGCCTCCGAATAACAGGGACATCTGCACCTGTATCCTTGGAAAATGAATTCTGTACAAATGCCCGCCTTGGAGGATGGGATCAGGTGAGGCATTTGTAAGGCTTGCATGATAGTTCGTTGAGAGCCTCAGAGACAGGGATGGGGACTGAGTCTCCCCAAGTGACAATTTGCCAAGAAACTCTGAGGTAGCTCTTCCGGCTGACAAAGTAAGGTTTGGGGCTGGGACCTTCCTAGGAGGGGAAGGGGGCTTAGTTGTACTTACCAAATGAAACAGTCATTGGCAACTATGCAAGGAGAGGAAGTGAGTCGTAGGCAGGAACTGGTGGTGGCTTTTCCCAGGCACCTTGCCACATCTGATTCAATATGTTTATGAAAAGTCCAAAGAAAGTGAATGTAAGTTCATTAGATGATTTAAGCCTTTGTAAGAGATGGAGCTGGGTAACAGAGCATAACAAAGGCTGAGTTATTTATGCCATTGCTCAGCAGAGAAAGTAAGGGTGTGGGGCCAAGAATAGGAAAGAAATAAAATCAGGGAAATCAAAAGCCTAGTGGAGAATCCACCAGCTCACCCCAAGTGGAAAAAGTTCATGATCCTTTAAAACAGGAAGAGAAATACAATGGTGTTGAGTTGAAATCTGGACAAAACTCACCATGCATTTTATAAATAGGCACCAAAAAGTACCAGTGCAAAGGAATGTTTTTTCACCCTCAGAGCTCTACCTAGGAGAAGGTGACTAAAGCTTTTCCACAGAGCACCAACATTTAGCAGCTCCAAAAGTTTTAAAATTTATTTTGAATTGTGAGAAACTAAAAAAAATTAATATTTTTCCTATTATAAATTAGAAACGAAAAAAATAATATTTTTCCTATTATAAATTGATTGTAGCACCTATAAGCAAGAAATTTAGTCAAAATAGGAAGCCCCACATAGTCTACCTTATTACTCTCATATACTAGTATAGCCACAGGAAACTCCAGGCTTATGTTGACCAGTTTAGCCTCCACAGTGCAAAGAGACAATGCCTCTTTCCTTCATGGTTCCAGAAAGAGTGCTAGGATTGAATTTCCCTGGCCTAGCTTGGGCCATGTGGCCATCATTGAAACAATCACAATAGCCAGAGACATGGAATGATCTGATTGGCCAGGTATAGGTCATCTAGCCTTTCCTGTAAGGCTAGGAGTACCAGCCTCACCCAAAAAACACATGGACTGAGCTTAAGTTGGGAAAAGTGTCTTCTTTACAAAAGAGTTAACTATTGCCCTATCCAGTTTGGCTCAGTGGATAGAGCCTAAGCCTATGGACTGAAGAGTCCCAGGTTCGATTCCAGTCAAGGGCACATGCCTGGGTTGTGGGCTCAGTAGGGGGCGTGCAGGAGGCAGCTGATCAATGATTCTCGCTCATCATTGATGTTTATTCTCGCTCATCATTGATGTTTCTCTCTCTCTCTCTCCCTCTCCCTTCCTCTCTGAAATAAATAAAAATATATCAAAAGAGTAAACTATCAAAGGAGAAAAAAATATAAATCTCCACTATGCCAAAATTTCAACTTTTTCAATCCTCTCTCCTAATGTATAAACCAATTTCATTTCAATGGCTACCTAAAATTCATGATGGTGAACCCCTATTCTTCCCCAGAGTGCTGGTGAGACCTCAAGGTAACGGTCTTGCTTTGTAATGGAGTCTTTGGATCATTGGACATGAAAGGTCCCATCCAAGGGAACCAAATCTATACTTAATGTTGTTTGGCTTTTCTAGATCAGAAACATTAAGTACTGTCTCTCTGTTTCATTAAACACAAACTGTAGCAGCCACTGTTGATAGGATTGTGGAAGTTACCACTTCCTTTTGTCCCCTCAGCTAAGGTCAAATGCCACAGCCTGCATCTGGGAAGATGGCAAAGTGGCTGGCTGTGGGTGAGTAGCCGCAGTGACCTCACAGGTCCTTCCTTCTAACCACAGTGATTAGTAGATTGCATAAGAGGTCACTAGCAGGAATACTTATCCTGGAACATCAGAATCTGAGGGCAGAAGGCCATATAATCAAGGGGAAAATAGTCCAAGGGAAACCTATTAGTCTATCCATTTGTCACTTATCTCCATTGTGTTCAGCCATCTGAAGTACAGGGTGCTGTATAAAAATTTCAGCAAAGAATTCTAGACTCAAAGAGCTGGAAGGGACCTTTGAGTTTTTCTGGTCTACCACTTCACTTTATAGTTGAGAAAAATGAGGCTCACGAGGAGAAGCGATCAGCCAAGGACATAGCAAATGGTGTCCAAGCTAAGACTAGAGCCTAGTCTTGAATTCCCTTCCAGAGTTCCTTCCATTTCACCCCGTGGCCTCTCTTGGTGGATTCCAGCAAGACTACTACTGAGGCCAAACCGGTTTGGCTCAGTGGAAAGAGCGTCGGCCTGCGGACTGAAGGGTCCCGGGTTCGATTCCGGTTAAGGGCATGTACCTTGGTTGCGGGCACATCCCCAGTGGGAGATGTGCAGGAGGCAGCTGATCGATGTTTCTCTCTCATCGATGTTTCTAACTCTCTATCCCTCTTCTTTCCTCTGTAAAAAATCAATAAAATATATTTTAAAAAAAAAAAGACTACTACTGAGTCTCACCCAGAACAATTTGGAGTCAAGAGGCTCCATTTGTCTCAGGAATAAGGGGCTCCTTTTTGTTGGTATGTGGTAAAACAACTGTAATCAATAACAGCTACCAGAAATGCCAACGAGGAAGTAAGACCACCACCCCCCACCAGATTTATGGCTTAAAAAAACTGCAGAGATCAGCTTGATCCCACATGGTGACTAATTTCACTGAATGGTAACCCCTTGCCTCATTATATGCTCATTGTAATACATGAGCATGCTAAATGACACTCCCCCAAGGCAATGATTGGAAACGGAAAGCCAATATAAAGACACAAAATGGCTGACAGAGCTCCTCTGAGGAGTCTCCACCCCTTTCCCGGGATCCTGTATTCCTTCCCCTTAATCAAGGAAGCAAATTCTGCTAAATGAGAGGCTGCTCTGCCTGTGGAGTAGCCCACTCTCTGTCTCAGGGTTTCACTAATAAACTCACTTTCACTTTATGCTGGTTCACATTTGAATTCTTTGCTGCACAAAGCCAAGAACCCACAGTGGGTCAGGACCCTCTGGTTCCCAGACCGCCCCCACCACCCCCTCCCCCCGGCAGGCCTGCCTCACTTCAATGGCACTTAAGACATATAGATCTTGAAAAGGGTCTCCATCCCAGAGCACCAAGAGAAGAAGAAATAGAAAAAACTCCAGGGCTTTGGTCCCTGCAGCAGATGTGGGCTGTGCACTGGGAATTTGGGATATTCCATAAATACACTAGGATGTCTATGATATACTTAGCAGTATATGCTAAATGTTGTACCTGTAAGGCTTTTTTCTGTGGATCAGGATGAGCATATCTCCTCAGCATCTCAAAGGGGCTGATAACCCTCAAAAGGTTAAGTGATCGTTCAAAAGTGGGTTGTCATCAGAGATAGCAGAAAAGCTTTAAAAGCACTGGTAGCTGGGCCCCTCCCTCTGAGAGGTGCTTCAGCCGATCTGTGCTGGGCCCAAAGAATCTGCATTTTTTAGAAGCTCACCAGGCTTAGAAGCTACGGCTCTAGAAGAAAATACTAATGAAAATGCTTTTCTGTAAGGGAAAGGGAAAATTGCCTCAGGATTTGGCATGTTGAAGCCATTTTGATGTAAATAATCCAGGTATTTATGACAAAGAAAAATTAGAATTCCTGGAAAGGAGAGGGAGCTGAAACCCCAGAGGTCTTAGAGAAAACAGTGGAATTCAGAAGAAGGCCAAGGTTCTGTTACATTGCATTGTGACCATAGCTTACACCCCAGCAAACCAGCTCTTTAGTACATACTCTGTTTCCCTGACCTTATCCTTCAGGGCTCATCAGATTCTGTGAATCCCCAATCCTCAGGGTAATAGAACATCAGTGCAAACCCATCACACTTGGCATTTTTATAATTTCTGAATAAAAAACTACTCACACATTGACTTTGTTTATTTATGCATGAAGCACATATTTAAGTGTCTACCAGTTGCTAAGTACTGCTCTAGCAGTCCTCATGACCCTCACAATCTGGCAAGGGACTGGGTTCATTTCACAGTCTTACTACGAATTGGGGTTATAAGGAGATCTTCCCCTTGATTTTAGTGGCTTCATCACACCAGTTTCTCTTCTATTCCTAGAACACACCGAGTCTTTTCTTTCCTCCAGGCTTCACACATGCTGGCTCGAACATTCTTACCGGCACTCTGCCCATTCACCTGCAACTAAACCTGTGGTGTCAGCTGCAATGGCCTTTTCTTGAAGAGGCCTTTAACTGCCTCCTCAATTTAAAGTAGTCCCCTCCCCCTCTCGCCCCCCTCCCCCTTATCCTCTCCCAGAGCATCTTACACTTTTTCTTGATAGCATTTATCACAATTTTAATAGTACATTTATTTGTGTGATTATTTTTAAACTTCACTAAAAAAAGTAATTCATACAATAAACACATATTAAATGAGAACAGTATACTATATAACAGGAAAAGAAAATTAGCTCCCTGCTCTTGATGTGGGGAGCCGATACAGGGTTAAGCCTCGGACTGACCTGTTGGCAAAGTCACAAACAAGTCCCAGCTTAGAGGGCACAGTCCTCTTAGCATAATTAGGCTTGACCTTATAACGCTCCCCAGATCTTATCTGGGAGGCTAATGGGCTGAGGGAAGTGCAGGAAGTGGCCCAAACAAGTGAAACTCACAAGAACTGTGTAACTATGGTAACCACTACCTTGTTTACCTCTGACTATAAAATAAAGGCTCAGCTTGCCTTGGGATCTCTCTCTGTGGCCTCAGCCAGGCATAGGAAGATCCACGGAGACTAAAGAGAGCTAGAGAGTTCTGAACGCTGTCTCCGTGTAAAACATTCTTCGCCGACTCCGTCCACACCTTTGGAAACCCCTGGCCCGCTGGGCCTGGACCCTGGCACCCCAATATTTCCAAATTATCTCTTGTCTCTTCTCTTTCATTTATGTGCGGCTCCTCTTCAGATCCTGAACCCTGAACCACGAGGGACGTGGAGGGAAACATTTACAACATCTTGACCACGTGGAGGGAAACATTTATAACATCTTGATCCCTGATTTTCAGTTCTTCTTCCCACAGGCAAATGCTATTATCATGTATATTCTATAGGTATCCTATGTAGTTTTGTGGGTCCATGTAACTATTAAGTGGCTATCTCCTCTACTAGACTGAGGATGGGTACTGTGTCTATTTGTTCATTGCATTATTCCTGGTACTTGTCATGTAATCAGCGCTTTGTAGGTGTTAGTGGGATGAATGAATAGATGTTAAAAGAACAGAGATTGGGTCAATATCTAAACTGCCAGCTCTTGTGCATCTTCCCTGGCCCCGCTCAGCACTGAGCACACAGTAAACTTTACTGATGCTCCTGTGCTCCCTTAACTCTCAGTTTATACCTGTGAGAGCAGCTTCTCAGACGGTGCTGAAATTACTGTTTACTTGTTTGTCTGTCTCTCCCAGAAGACGGTGAGCTCCTCGAGGGCAAAGACCACGTTTTACTCTTCTGGAATGCTGTGCTAAGCATCCTGGAAGTCAGTGAATACTCTCTGACTGGCTGCTTATCTAATCTGACTCATCCGACTGTTGGCTCCTTTGCAACGCTCTTAAACTCTGCCAGTTTGCAGCCTGTGAGAGCAGTTCAGAGTTGTTATTTTTCCAATAAAGACTAGTGTTTTCTTCGAAAGCTCGAAACTTAGAGAGATGCACTTCACTTGAACCTAACGGCAGATTCTCATTTCTTTTAAGGACTAGTTTCCTTACCTATAAAATGGGGATACTGGTGCCGACCTTCCAGGGCTGTGATAATTGCACGAGGTCGTATGTAAAAGCATCAAGCGCATCAAGGCAGTTGTTCACTTTCCCACGCCCTTCAGCAAAAAGAAGAGTCTCAGTGCCGGTTTTGCTAAAATGAAGAAGTCTCTGCATGGAAAGTAGGGTCAGGCAGACAGGAACTTTAATTCTGACCCCAGTTCAAACATCATTGAGACTGTGATATGAGAATCATTAATAAGGAAAACAATTAAACAAGGACTTGAAGTATAATGTTTGCATGTCAAAGAAACTGCTGAGTGATGCATCCTCAGAACACAATACAGAGACCTAGAAGGTCCCCTCAAGGTCACATATAGTCTGGTCCATGCCTGCCCCTTCTGTCTCATCTTGCTGCACTCCTCCCTCTCCTCTAGGTCCCAGCCATTTGAACTTCCTTTGTTCTTCCTGTACCCTTTTGATGCCAGGATTTTGCATATGCTCTTTTATCTGTCTGTCACTCACTTATCCTATAATTCTAAACTTGAAAATTTCTTCCCCCGGGAACACTTCTCTTGACCTCCTGAACCAGATTTCATGACTGTGCTATAGGCTACCCCCATAGAACCATGTTCTTCCTCTTTCATAGAACTCATTACCGATATGAGTTCCCAAAGGGCCTTCATTCAACCATTTATTTATTCCCAGAATTCTTACTATGTACCAGGCATTGTTCTGGAGGCTAGGGATACAGTTATAGGCAAGCTAAGCCACAGACCCTACTTAGGACACATTCTAGTGAGCGAGACAGACAATAAACAAATAAGCAATTAATACAGAGACCTCTGCCTTGTTCACTGCTACATTTATAGAACTAGACATTGTATTTAACACATAGCAGATATTCAATAAATGAGGTGAAGGAAGTGAAATGAGGGTGAATGGCAACCAGCCTCAGTGAAGGCCTGTGTCAGAGTGAATACAACAAACTAGTGTAGGATCATTGTACCCAGAAGACCTGCCCAACTTATAAGAGGGACCAAAATGGGTTGGAGCCTACTTTCTCCTGTTGGTTTGCAAGAACATGAGTCTGGGGAGGGGGGAAAGTGGCTTATCTTCACTCCTGTCAGTCCTGTCCTGGTGTTGGCATGTAAAAATGGGGACACGTGAAAGAGTGCAAGCCCCAGATTTGCCAAGTGATCTTACCCACTCCTGTGCCTTCCTGTGCCATGGCTGGCTTGCTGGTTGCTAAACTCATTTCCTTTTTGTCAGGGGAACCCACCTAGACTACATTTTCCCACTTTTCTTGCAGTTGGTGTGACCATGGTACGAGTTTTTGTCAGTGGAAAGTGGATGCCAATGATAGGATCTCCCATGCATGATCCATCATGTACTTTCCCAATCACAGTGACCTTGGAAGCCATGTATTAAAGATGGCAGAGTCACAAGATAGGAGGACATTGGTCCCTGAACTACTTGGGAAAGAGCCTCCCGTTTATTAGGAGCACCCATTTTGGACTCAACCTGCGCAAGAAATCAAGTACTGTATACGCACCGAGGCTGGGAGCTTAGCTGTTAGAGCAGCTAGCATTGTCTTAACTATCCAGTTCCTTGTTCTCTCCAGGACAATGACACCTCTCCAACCCAGAACTCTCCCCTGGGCTTCAGACTTAGCTCTACAACTGTGCACTGGACATCCCTACTGACATGGTGGTCACCTCTTCAGACTTAATGTGACCAAACTGGGTTTGCTATCTTCACCCCCAACCAGCCTCTCCGTCTCCAGTGTGGCCCATCTCAACGGGAGGCTTTCCACCCGGCACTGCTTTCCACCCGGGCATACAAGCCTAAAATCCAAGTATCATCCTTAACTCCTTTTCTCTTTCTCTTATCCTCCACATATATCCTACATTTCTCTTGAATTCATATACTTTTCTTTTTTTAAAATGTATTTTTATTGATTTCAGAGAAGAAGGGAGAGGGAGAGAGAGAGATAGAAACATCAATGATGAGAATCATTGATCGGCTGCCTCCTGCATGCCCCCTACTGGGAATCAAGACCACAACCTGGACATGTGCCCTTGACTGGAATCAAACCTGGAACCCTTCAGTCCACAGGCCAATGCTCTATCCATGGAGCCAAACCAGCAAGGGCGGAATTCATATACTTCTCTTCTTCTCCACTGCTACTACCATCAGACTCCTTAGATACTGTAACAGCTACCAACTAACTGGTCTCCCCACTCTACTATAGCTACCCCTCTAGCCCATTCTCCACATTATAGCCTGAGTCATCTACCCAAAGTAGATCCCATCATGCCACCCCCTACCCACACTTACTTGAAAACCTTCAACTAGCTCCCCATTGCCCTGAGGATCCAGTCCAAACTCCTTGACACAATCTTAAAGGCCCTGCATGATCTGGCCTGGCCTCCCTCTGCAGCCTCTTCACCTCCGCAGACTCCAATCAAGTTATCTCTGCTATCTTACCAAACTCATTTCACTTCCTCATTCACATCATCCTCCCTCTCTGCCCTGACTAGTCCCTCTGCCCAAATACTCTAGACCCCACCCCTTCCCTTAGACTACATCTGCTCATCCTTTTGGCCTTAACTTGAATTTAACTTCCTCAAGAAGTAGCCTCCCTGACCCCTGGAACAGGCTGTCCCTGGCACTCCCTACTGCCCATGATAACTCCCTTGACTTTTGATTGTTGTGACTTGTTTAATGTCTAGCTTTGCTGTTAGAGTGTGAGCTCCTAGAGGGCAGAGCCTAGATCCTGTTTACTCCTGTGTTCTTAGTCTCTAGAACAGAGTAGGAATCACTGTACATCTGTTAAATGAGGATATGTGAGCAGTGAACTAGTTGCAACTTAAAGTTGCGATATGGCATTTCTCAGGAGCCTCTTAGGAATATCATTGTTCTTTCATGATAGCAAAGGGTTAATTCTTAGAGTTTCTCTGCCACCTGAGTCAGGATGATTTGCCCCCCACTTATTAATGAGAAAACAGCCCCAAGGCAACAGGTGATCTACCCCAGGGAGGCAGTGAGGTGGAAATGAGACAGTCACTGGGCTCCATAGCACGCTACCTCCACCTCCCCCTCCTGTTTTTCTTGTTTCTGAGGGCCAGGCGGAAATGTAATGTCATGACACATTGGGGGATTTCTTTCTTCCCCTGCATTTTTCTGATGTGACTGCAGCCTTGGGGGTTGGGGGAACACAGGCCACAGGAGGAGGGAGGCGGGCGTCGGGGAGGTTAGCCTGGCATTCCTCAGAGGCCTCCGTTTGCATAGCTCTGAGAAAGAAGAAAGAAGTCAGCAAGCTTTGGCAGACGCACTGGGCATTCAGCTCCTGTTCTGGCAGCTGCAGAGGCAGGGCCTGAACACACATTCTGCCAAGGCCAGGGAGGCAGGCTCTCTCTCCCAGCCTAGGCTGCCAAGATGAGGTAGAGGAGGTCAGGGCCTGTGCCTAAGATGCAGGAATCATAGAAAGGGCCCCCTTCTTTCTGTCCGGCCTGGCAGCCAGTTGGCCATGAGCCACTAAGTGTGTGAGTGTATATTGGGTGGGGGTAGGAGCATAGTATCAGGGCCTCAGTACAAATCCTTCCAGGTTGGAGGGCTGGTGTGGGCATCAGATATCCCAGGGGGTGCTATCTCAGTTTCTCCCCCACCCTGGAGATCTTGGAAGGGCAGACCCTGGGCAGATGTCCCCACCCAGCTGATGGGGCCACTGCCATCACATTCTAGAGCAGGCTGTGAGCCACAGAGCGTGGTTTGAGAAAGAGCATGAGGCCTGCTCACCATGGAAACAGGCTTCCTAGAAAAAGGTCACATATTTGATGTGGCTGTCATCCGGACACCTTAAATGTAGCACTGTTCTTGTTTTCCTGAGGATACCCGCCAGCAGAGAAGGCCTGAGACAATGGAGTGACAGTTGACCTGTTTGCGCAGCTGTAGGCCCCTGTCACAGTTTCCCTTTCTCAGGAAAGTCCAGTGCGGTACCCACTTACACAACCTGACCCTGACTTATGCCCACTGGGACAGTCCTGCGAGCTAAGTCCTGAGTCTGGAAAGGACCTGGCTATGCCAAGACTCTAGAAAAGGAGGTGCCAATAAGACCCATGAGGGTAAACTAGAAGTCAGAGCTGGTTAATAGCTATCATGTATCGAGTCCTTATTCCACGCCAGGCATTATTATAAAGGCTTTACATACACTTTTATCCTCACAAAAGTCCTAATAAGAAAACTGAGGCTCTGAGAGATTCAATAACTTATCCATGATTTAATACAACCAGAAAACAGCATGGGCAAGATTTGAACCCACGTTGTCTGATAAAGAGCCAAAACTCTTCACCTCCACTTTATTTTCACTCATTCATTTAGTCATGCATTTATTCATTTGTTCAACTGTCCATTCATTCACGTATGTCTCAAACACTGAGTGAGAGCCTTTGATGTGGTGAGAACTGTATGGGGGCACAGGTGTACAGAGCTGCCAAGGATTCACTCCATGAATTCCAAGAGTTCACAGTGTGAGAAATAGATGAGCAAACAATGACAATAGACAATGTGATGGAAGCCATGGGAAAGGAACACCAAAGCTGCTATGGGAAGAGGACCGATTTCCCTTGCATTGTCTAATGCACAGAGGAGGAGTGACTAACCCAACCGGGACTGGGGGTGGGTGACGGACTTTCTCCAGAAGGTGTCCAAACACACACCTGGAATAGGATGTCTGTACTTGCAGGTTTGAGCTTGAGTCAGATTTCTCAGGCCTGGGTCTGGAGTTGCATTCACTGGGCAGGACAAAACATTTACTCCCCGAAGGACCTGATGGTCCTCCTTACCAAGCACAGGTCCACCCAACCCACTCAGTACCACGAACGAAATAGAAAGAAGGAAGGCCTTCCTAGAGAGCCTTGGGTGCGGCATGGTGTACACAGCCAGTGTTATGTAAACACTTGCGGCATGAAGGAAGAATACGCTGGTAGCTTCTTCCTTGTTTCACATTCCCATTGAAAGCCTGACCGCTGTCAAAAGCTGGGAGACAGCAGAAATAAAACCACTCCCTCATTCTAGTGAAACCAACCCAGTGACTTCTAGGTTAGGCAAGGGAATAAGGGTTGGGGGAAAGGGTGACTTAATTCCTCCCGTCTGTCTGGTTCCTACACCCACATCATAGTCTTTGGAGCAGCCTCCCACACAGGCTATGATCCACTAAGTACAGCGCTCCAGCCCTGAAAGGAGCCCTTTTCCTTGGATGCCCCGTTGGTTAGTAATGGCCAAGATGCTGGGAGGAAAGCAGGGAGGGAGGGAGGGATGTCCTCTGAAGAGCAAGAGGGCAGCTGGCTTCTTTCACAGCTGTGTGGGTGGCAGTGAGCTAAGAGGCCCCTGTTCTCCTCTCCATCAATCAAGGGGGCGATCAAGAAAAAATGTGCAACTTTAAAAGTTCAAAAAGAAAATCCAAACCACAACAACCTCCAAATTATATTGATTTGGTGGTGGCCTGACACTGCGGAAATCAATCGCAGAAAGGGGCAATTCTAACTTCCTGCTCCTGCTCTTGGACAGGGTTAGACTGGTTTTTTTTTTTTCCTCTTTTGGGGGGTTGGTCTCCATGGAGTGACAGACATTGCCTGGTGCCCTGCTCCCTGGCTTGGGCATCTCACCACAGCAAGAAGGAAAACATAGAGAATTCTCCTCTTTGGAGAATGGTGGCCAAGATAGGAGCTCATGGTCAGTGAGGAGCCTGGGCCCCCCCTGGAAAAGGTCAGCATCAAGCCAAAGGGCATTACTTAGTAACAGCCTTGCCCAAGGTACTTCACTGCTCAGAGTATCGGGGCCTCATCCATTAAACTGGTGTAATGATACCACCCACCTCCCTGGGGCAGTGTGAGGATTAAGTACGATTCTTATTTAGAAGCCTTTTGCCTCTTTTTTTTTCTTCTCCTCCTTGCATCCCCCTTCCTCCCATTGCTTTCTCTGCACGGCCCTCCTTCACCCCATATAGGCTTAATATGTCCACAAAAGAGTATTTTATTTTCATGGCTCTTCTGAACTCCCTTTCTTTCCTAATTTGATTAACAGAACCATCCTTTACCCAGTTTCTTAGGCTAAAATCCAATAAATCATCCTTGATTTTTCTATTTCTCATGGTACCAACATTCAATCCATCAGCATGTCTTGTAGGTGATGCCTCTAAAACATATCCTGAGTCCGACCATTTCTCACCACCTCCTCTGCTACCACTCTAATCCTGGCCACTAGCATGTCTTGCCTGGATGACTGCAAAAGTCTCCCAACTGGTCTTGCTTCTTCCACTTTCACCCCGTAGACCCGCTTCTCTGTAGAGCAGTCATATTTTTTAAATAAATATATTTTTATTTATTTCAGAGAGGAAGGTGGAGGGAGAGAGAGATAGAAGCATCAGTGATGCATGCCCCATATTGGGGATCAAGCCTACAACCCAGGCATGTGCCCTGACTGAGAATCAAACCGTGAACTCCTGATTCAGAGGTCAACCCTCAACCATTGAGCCACAGCAGCCAGGCCATATTTTTATTTTTAAGACGTACATCAAATCATATCACTCCCTTCCTCAAAATACTCCATTGGCTTCCAAACTGTGATCTATAAGGCCTCACATGATCCAGTCTTCCTTCCCTCTTCAACCTCCAAAGGCTACGCTGCAGCTCAGGGGTCCCTTTCTGTCCCTCATGCATATTAAGCTTATTTTTATCTCAGGCCTTCACATGCCTGATCCCCTCTTATCCCAGTTCAGATGTTACCTCCTCAGAGTGGCCTTCCTTGAGCTGCCTATATAAATTAATTCCCCACTGACTCTCAGCACATCACTCTTTTGTGTGTGTTACTTATTTCTGAAATTATCCTCTTTCTTTATTTACACATGTATTGTTGGTCCATGTGTCAGTCGTGTCCCTATTCTCCAACAAGAATAGTACATGGCATATTATATTTGCCCAGTCCATTTCTTTGAATGAATAAATGAATGCCCTGGCTCCAAAATTACTTCTTTTCTTACCCTACCCTCACTTAATCAAAATGCCCCCTCCTTCAGAGCATGAATCTCATTTGGAAGGTGACAGGGAGGCCTCCACAAATATTTGCTGAATGAATGAAGCTAAAATGAATGACACCAACAAAGAATGCCAGCCTCTGAACGCCTGGCTATTCCCAGGAGCATTAGCATTCTCAAACAGGAAGCTTGAATTTCAGGCATTGTTGATGAAAAGAAGAATGTCAGGCCAGCCAGAGTTGAAAAGTGATATATTTGGACATAGTTGCTGTTCCATGGCTTCTTAAACCCAAAAATATTTATTAAGACCCGTTCGGGCTTCTTTGAAATTAAAGAAGTTGAGATTAAAATGTAAAATAGTGTTTGAAAAGCAGTGTTTGTTTCTAAGGAAAGAATTGTGGATGGGGAATCGGAGGGCCAGGTTTTAATCCTGGCTGTTCACTAATTAGCTCCTTGGATGGGTTGCTGAAGATCGCCAACATTTACTGAGCCTCTAGCATGGGCCTGGCCCTGAGCGAGGCACTTGACTCACACATATCGTTTTTGCAACTTTTCCAGGTGGATATTCTTATCATCGGTATTTTATAGATGGGGAGACAGGTTCAGAGAGGTCAGGTATCATGCAGGAGGGCACCCCCTAGTAAACACTGGAGCCTAGACTCAGACCCAAGTTTTTGTCAGCCCGCACTCCTGTTCCTTCCCCTGCTCCCTGATATAGCACCTCGGGCCTTCTGTGAATCTATTAACTGGGGGCAGGAGAAGGAACTCCTGGGCTCTAAGGAGCTGTTCCCTAAGATCCCTTTCATAAGATGTCTTTACTATACCATTTCTGGATACGGCAAGAAGAGAAAATAGTCTGGCACTGAGAACTAACTCATTTGGGAATGTAGCTTAGTGGTTAGCACGAAGGCTTGGGAGGCAGGCTTCCTGAGTGCACATCTTGCCTTTACCACTCACTTTTGGCATCTACAACATGAGTAGAATCAGAGCACCTACCTCCTGGGTTGTGATGAGACGTAGCTGAGAAGATGCCTGCAAAGTGTGCGGTCCAGTGGGCCGTGCTTACTGAGCTGGCCAATTTTGAGAAGTGGCTGCAGGTTCAGAGGCTCCCAGAGTCAGCATATCAGCCAAGTAGAGGCCCAGGGGAGCTCTGACAACGCCAAGGAGAACTCCATCAACAGCAGGGGCAGGAGGAGAGAGTAGCTGAAAGGCAGGAAGCCCAGAGCCCACAGGAAACATTAGCTGGAGAAACAAAGTATGCTCAGAAAAGCCCAGCCCTGCGTGAAGGCTGGAAGCTTGAAGTTTGGAAGCAAGCAGGAAAGGGAGCCCCCTGAAGAATTCAAAGTAACTCACTGTTATTTTTGACATCTGTACTATTCTCTCTGATTACCAAAGTAATACACTGGTACTTTACAGAGATTTATATAATGCAAATAGCACAAGAATCCCCTATCCAAATTTTTAAAACTATGTTTGCTCATGTTTAAAACAGATACAGAAATGCACAAATATACTCAATGAATTTTCTCAAAGAGAGCAAATTCACCCGGTTGGCCTGCACCCAGACTGCGGGACATAATGTTGTCAGAACACCAGAAGTTGCCCTAGCTGCCCCCTCCAGGCATTACCAATCCCAATAGGAATCCCTTTCCTAATTTCTTTCCCTTTACTAGATTAGTTTTGCCTGTTGTTAAATTTTAAATAAATGGAATGGCACAGATGTACCCTTTTGTGTCTGGCTTCTTTCACTCAGCATTATGCTTATGAGATTTATCCATATTGTTCTTTAGTATTTCATTATATAGATCTATCACAATTTATTTATTCATTTCATCATCAAATACTGACGAGTATTTGGGAAGTTTCCAGTTATTGTAAATAACACTAAGTCACTCTTACATATCTTTTAGTGAACATATGCACTCATTTCTCTTATGTATATGGCTAGGAGTGGAAGCGCTGGATTATAGCATGCGTATATGTTCAGCCTTGGTAGTTACAACTGCCAAAAGTCTTACAAGAATATTCAAAGTACATACAAGATCTCTGTGTGGGCTCCTAGGAAAACTTCAGAGTGTCACAGATTTCCAAGAGAAGAGGATGAGGAGGGGGCAGTCCAGTGGCACTTGTCCAATGGCTCCCAATAGGTCTCTTTGTTTTCAATCCACCCAGGACACCATGGCCACATGACCTGCCATTCCCATCCACACTCCCAAACAAAGGCCCTACTTTTAACCCCACCACACTTCCAGGGAGGCATTGGATCACATACCTGTTCACTGGCTGGCCTTGGAGTGGATTTTAGTCATTTCTTATATTCATCCATTGTAACAAATATTGAGTGCCTACAACTCAATTGCGTTGTTTTAGAATCTGGGATTGAAGAAATGTACACCTACCCTCATGGAGCTAGCATCCTAGTAGGAAGAGAAAGACAATAAACAAATAATATGTTAATGGTGATAAGGTCTATAGAGAAAAATAAAACAATATAAGGAGAATAAGAAGAGTGGGGTGGGGAAGGAATGTGTTAATGTATAAGTGAGTGGTCAGGGAAGGCCTGTAAGGCAGACAAGATCTGGATTATGTTTTAAATGATCACTCTGGCTATTATATTGGAAATGGGATATATGGGACCAAAGTGAAATAAAGGAGAGAGGAAGCCATTGCAAGAGTCCAGACAAGAGATAATGGTGAATTGAACTAGGGTGATGGCAGTGGCAGTGATGAGAAGTGGCTTCATTCGGCATATATTCTAAAGGTAGGGATTGTAAGACTTGCTGATGGATTGGCTGTGGAGCAGTAGAGGGGAATCAAAGGTGCCTACCTTCCACCAAGAGCAATGCCTGCTTGCATATACAGCCAAGGATCAGGCCCTGGGTCCAGGGTCTGTTGATTGAATGGGCAGATGTCTTTCCTGGTTACAGCCAGCAAACTTCCTATGTGAAAGATCTATTGTATTTCATGTCAGAGGTAGTGTAATGTAAGTTATTTAGACAAATAATTGGATTCAGACTATCCATCCCAGCTGTCACTTAAAATTGTGTACCCTTATGCCCTAACCGGTTTGGCTCAGTGGATAGAGCGTCAGCGTGTGGACTGAAGGGTCCGGTTCGATTCTGGTCAAGGGCATGTACCTTGGTTGTGGGCACATCCCCAGTAGGGGGTATGCAGGAGGCAGCTGATCGATGTTTCTCTCTCATCGATGTTTCTAACTCTCTATCCTCCCTTCCTCTCTATAAAAAATCAATAAAAAATATATTTTAAAAAAAATTGTGTATCCTTAGGCAAGTTACATAACCTCTCTGAACCCCCTTTTGCAAAAATGGGACAATAGTACCTCCATCACAGGGTTGTTGGGGATAGTAAGATAGTATACATAAACAGGCCTAGCATAAATCTAATATTGAATCAGGACTTAGAAAATACCTATGTCAAACTAATTCCCAGTTAAAACAAGCAGACAGAAGACTATGGAATAAGGGTTATCTTTATTTGAATTGCAAAGTACAAATATGAACCAGTTTTGGAAATATAGTTGTAACAGTTCAGAAATGGCACCAGAAACTTCCAGAAGGGACCATGAAAGCATACGTTCGTAGTTTTGGTGAGGTGGGTGGGTTCACACAAAAGCCATCCTCACCTCCAATCTTCTCTGTAGCAATTGATAGGTTATCAGTTACCAAGACAGTCAGCTCCAATGTTTCCTGTTCCTCCTCAGCCTTTTTTCCCGCTAATACCTCTTTCGATTATCACCTGCTGCACTGACCCCTTCTTGGAGTAGCACCAGAAGAATGGCAGGAGTAAGAGAAATGTCTTGACACAAGGGAGAGTGAGATCCCACTCTGTGGGCCTGAGGCTATAGAGGGTAGGGGGTTAGGAAAGCTGCAAGCATGGAAGCCTAACCTCTTCTGAGATTTGGCAGGGAGAGAACACAGGGAAACACCGATATCTGTTACACTTTGACATCAGCACCTTGGGCTTTCAAAACACAAACGGTAGACAAAATCGCCTAGGCAAGACTGCAGTCCAACTCATAGAGTGGATCTGACAAAGTTAACTCCTACATCCTGACCATACAGACCGCCCCCTGTGGCACTCTGATCGTGGAAGATCTGTGGAAATGTGGACAGACAATGGATGACAGATGGGTCATAGAGCCACCTCAGATTTGTGGCAGAAGATAGTGATGCTGAGCCAAGTGGTAGGGGAATGCGGGGTAGAAGGCCAGGAAATTGCCAACGTTAACAGTCTAGGCACTTGAAATATTATTGTTAGATTGTTAAAAACTAAATAAATTAACATACATAGAATAAAATAAATATATAATTTAAGAGGCATTTTACAAACAAACAAACAAAAAATAGTTGTTATTTTTCCATTTGGGTAGAAGTCCCAAAATTCAGAGTTCTCAGGCTTGTGGTATTTCACAGTTAGCTCATCAAATCCAGCGCTGTAGGGTCCAAATGGCAGATCCCTTGGTGACTACTTGAGTCCGTGGCTTTTCAATCTTTGTTACTTTCTTCCAGTCCACAAATCTTTCCTTCTTCCTCTCCTTTTTTTTTTTCAGTCAAAGATCCTGGAGCATATGGAATTAACTGGCATCTTAATCCAGAAGACAAGTGTTTAAACAAACTTTTTAGGGTTAAGTGGGGTTTGGTGGAGGGGAATCAGAAGAGCATGAAGGTCCCTCACTTTTGCTTCCTCCTGACCCAGATCCCATTGGACATATTCTGTTTGGCACTTGAAGGCTCTGATAAAGCAATACTGGGAGGCCCAATCTAGACGGCAACTGGGGATGAGGGAGTCTTCATGGCTGGCTGTGAAGCCCTTCCCCTCTGCAGAGTCTGTGATCAGCTTGTGTCTTCTCAGAGGTAGCAGTCCCCAGCTGATTCCTAAAGAACAAGAGGGAGAACTTTAAAGCTGGATCCAGTCTTAAGGGGCCTTAAGAGTCTCCTAGATCCAGTCTTAATAAGTGGAAAGATCCTCTGGGAAAGGGTGGAGAGGGTGGGAGGAGAGGGGATGAGGGCTGGAAATGCTGTCCTCTCAGGCATCTCTCTTGGGTCTCTCTCTAGCAACTTTCACCCTTAGTGGAGATGAACTACTGACAGCCTTTTTGACAACAATTCTGCAATGGGACACTAACTCTACAGTAGCCTGCCCTCCCAGGTCAAGAGAAGAATTCAGTATGCCTTGAAACAGATCCAGGAAAGGTGGTGATGGTGCCATGGGGCAAAGAATGGACCATTACCTTGAGCACAGGTCTCTCTCAGTGGGAAGTAGTCATGCCCAACTTCACTTTCTCTTCATTTTCCACATCATAACCTCCTCTCCTATGGTACCTGAGGAAGGTTAAGTTTTGTGAGCAAGGTCTGCCGCTACAACAGGACGCAGATCCCAGAAAGAGTCCTTCTGAAGGATGCTGTCATGGTGGTTCCACCCACTACTTGGAAAAGCCCAGAGGGATGGCAGCCCTACAGACCTCTGATCAAAGGTCCAACTGTGCGAAGGAACCCAAAATGACACTAACAGCAGCAGTCTACAACTTGCTAAGAAATTTACTCCTCACTTATATAATCCTCACAGCACCCTGTGAGGTAGGTGGACAGAGATTACAATCACTCAAAGACTACAGCCCTCAGAAAGGTATGTAACTTGGTCCAGGTCTCACAACAAATGAGTTATGCTGCTTGGAAATGAGCACAGAGTGCTTGGTAGGTCTCCCCCAACCGAGAACATAACCTGGATTGGAAGCATGGCCCAGGGCGAAATGCCTCAGCCTTGCAGGATATACCAATAGCACTACCCATGCCAAAGCACACACTAGAACAAAGCCAGGAGAACGTTCTGTGTGGAGAGGTGGTTCCATGGGTGGGTTACCAGGTCTGCTGTGAGCAGCAGGACCTGCTATGGCCTGGTGAGTTTTGCCCTTGGCTGTAGACACGGGACTCGTGTCAAACCAGAGGAGTCAGATCCTTGGAGAACCTGTC
This sequence comes from Myotis lucifugus, assembly GCF_000147115.1. Taxonomy (NCBI): domain Eukaryota; kingdom Metazoa; phylum Chordata; class Mammalia; order Chiroptera; family Vespertilionidae; genus Myotis; species Myotis lucifugus. The sequence continues at coordinate 5,182,878 of NW_005871076.1, read as the reverse complement.
CTTGGAATGCAATCAGAATCCTAGCCCAGAATCTGGGGAGGTTGGAGGGCTTAATTGGTCACCAGGCAGAAGACCCGGGAGGAAGACAAGGAATGGCAGTGATTTGCAGAAACAGCCTGCAGGGGCCCCCAACACTCACCTAAACATGAGAAGCCCCACAATGACGAGCAGACAGACAGACGACAGCACCACGGCCACCACAGCCAGGATGGTTGTGTGGTCATAAGTAGACAAGCGATTTTCCACCGGGAGACTCAGCCCATGGCACCTCTCTCCGTGGTAACCCAGGTGGCAACTGGTTCAAGACAGAACAAAGCAAAGATGAGGTTATTAGTTTGGCCTTTCACTTTTGTCAACGGCCCACCTACATGAGCCAAACCCCACTCCTCACACCCTCATGGTCCCTAACCATCATCCTGCCCTCTATCCTTCTCCAGTACGGGCTCTTTACAGGCCCCTCTGAGGGCTCCATCGCCTTCCTCCCCCGCTTCGCACCCCCCTTCACCAATCCCTCTGATTCCCTGGCCTGAGATTCCTGCTCCAGGCAGGGAAAAAAGGAGGGAGGACTTCAAGCTCTCAGCTAGATGTGTTCCACGTGTGGATGATTTATTGCACGTGTGGAAGATGGTCTGTTTAAGCCGGTCCAGAGGACTTAATCATAAGAGCTGGTGGGTTGAACCGAGGAGATTCAGTATCGCTCCCTCTAGTGAGGCCCCTCAACACTCTGACCCAGAAATAAACCCGGCCTTCCCCATCAATGCCTCCCGAGTTCAGTCCCTCAGCCACTACCCAGCCTATTAATAGGTCCCATGCCTTTGCCAGGAGTCACTTTTCTCAAGTTCCCTTCAATTAACTCCCAGCTCTCCCTGGGTGCAGAGTCCAACTTGAGAGCTCAACTTCAGCCTTTGGCCTCTGAACACTGGGCTATGGGGCCCCCTTCGTCACAGGACAAAGCAAACAAACCAAGGTAATATCGTGCCCAGCTGTCCTGCCAGAGCGTGGAAGAATGTCAAAAACAAACCCCTGGCTCTTCTCACTCTAGAAATAAATCAGATGGCAACTGCTTCTTCTAACACAAAGCATTTCCTGGAAGCTCTTAGGAAGACTCGGAAGCGCTTACAATTGAACAAGCACGTTTCCGTCCCTTCCTTATCCTGAGCACCGGGAGACCCTTTGATGTAGGTAGGAATGCCATGGCACGCAGCAGGGCAGAGCTGCTTCCCCAGGGGCATGCAGCAGGGCAGAGGTGTGGACTATGGTCTGACTCCGAGCTCAGTGTGCTGCCAAAAGTTAAACAACTAGCGTGCAGGAGAGCTAAGACTAGAAACCAGCCTTGGCAGATTCCAAATTCATAAACAGTGCAAGTTACCCCAGGAAAATACATATGTGATGGGTTGATGGGTTCCTAGGGCTGTTGGGCCCTGCTCTCTGACTGTTACTGTTACTATTACTGTTGCTGTTATTGTTATTATTTACTTAAATAATAAATAAGCCAGGTGCTCTGCTAATTTCTTTACAAGGATCATTTCATTTAACCTTAAAAACATCTCTATGAAGTAGGAATTACTCTCCCCATTTTAAAGATGACGCGACTGAGGCTTCACTTCTTAGCTAAGGTTACGCTGCTAGAGAGTGGTAGAGGCAGGATTCAATCCAGCAGTTTGGATGACTTCAGATACTTGCTCTCCCAGAGGGAGGAAAGCTGAAGTTGAGCCTGTTTTTCACTTGCAGCCTATCATTCAAACCCCACAGGTAGTTACTCAGATGATAGAAATAAAGCCTGGCCTCAGGGTCCTGCAATCCAGTTACATAATCCCTCCACCCCCACCCTGAGTCAAAAGGATAATAATGTAAACATCTTAATATTACCGACCTCCCGCTCCCTTTGCAGCAGACTCCTGGCTTCCCCAGGGAAGGAGGGAGGATGGGTGCATTCCAAACACCCCAGGGTGGGGGCAAGATCGTGTGTCTTCTCCAGAGCCAGAGAGTGAGTGCTCCATCAAACTGGGACATGACCCTCCTACCCACGTCTGTGACCCATTTCAGAGCTTCTATTACAACAGAAGCAAGAACCCCCTAGGGTCCAGAGACATCTTCCAAACTGGGTTTCTCCATCTCTACTCCAGGCGGTGGAGGGGGCACCATTGGTGCAGGGGGCTCAGAATACCTGAGTTCCAGACTGGCTCTGCTGCTACTTCTACCCAGGCAATCTTGGGCAGTTACGTTTACCTTCAAAGCATTGGTTTTCTCATGTAAAATACAGGAATAATGCCCAGCTGGCATGGCTCAGTGGTTGAGCGTCGACCTATGAACCAGGAGGTCATGGTTCGATTCCTAGTGAGGGCACATGCCTAGGTTGTGGGCTCAATCCCCAGTGTGGGGCGTGCAAGAGGCAGCAGATCAATAATTCTCTCTCATCATTGATGTTTCTATCTCTCTCTCCCTCTCCCTCTCCCTTCCTCTCTGAAATCAATAAAAATATTTTTTTAATTTACTTATTGATTTTTTACAGAGAGGAAGGGAGAGGGATAGAGAGTTAGAAACATCGATGAGAGAGAAGCATCGATCAGCTGCCTCCTGCACATGCCCTACTGGGGATGAGCATGCAACCAAGGTATATGTCCTTGACCGGAATCGAACCTGGGACCCTTCGGTCCCCAGGCCAACACTCTATCCAGTGAGCCAAACCAGCTAGGGCAATAAAAATATTTTTTTAAAAAATGCAAGAATAATAAATGCCTACTTCACTAGAGTATTGTGAAGATCAAGAGAAGGGGTTTGCCATTCCTTCTCAGCACCTGGCAGTGAGGCAAGTAGAGCCCTCAAGCCTGTCCCCATGCCAGCTCTGAGTCCTCAACCCAACTGCTCCCAGGTTTCCTCCAGCCACAGGAAACTTTGCAGCCAATATCTGGGTCAGCAGCCAGTCAGGAGCCCCAGGAAACTGCTCTTTGAGGGTAACATTTGGCTGGTGACACAAAAGAGTTTTCCTGTGGATGATGGCCGGGGAGGGCTGGCTTAGGAAGCCAACTAGCCTCAAGCTCACCACAGCAGCCTGGACACACCCTGTGGCGGTTCCTGGTCCGGAGGCAAGGAGGAGCCACAAAGGGCCCCAGATGTAGGTGCCCAGATGTCACATTCCCCCAAACCAAGAGCTCTGCGTCTTCTTGGTGCCTTCTGCCCTGTATACCAAGGGCTGGAGGCAGGAGACAGCCAACCAGACACAGAATCCAGCCCCTTAAAAATATGCCTAGGAAGCAGACATAGTCTTCAAATCAGATTGCCATTCTCTTTGCCTAGTAAAAGTCTTAAAGACCTCTAGGCTAACAGCTGCCCTCTTTAAAATCCGGCTCAAACTCTGTGAGGATAGACAGGGAAGAAGGATGCCAGCCAACACCCAGGGCAGCCCGGGGACATAAAAAGCATGTTGGACTGGAAGTCAGGCACCTGAGTCCCTGTCCTGTTTCCATCCACTTATTTAGCTGTTGATCTCAGGCAAATCACTTCCTACTTCCTGGCTCCAGTTTCTTCATCTTTCAAGTAGAGATAGTAAGCAATGCCTACCCAGCAGAGAGCGTTTGAGAATCCCAAGACAGGACTCTATCTTCCCACCCCCTAGAACAGCTGGCATCATGTACATGCTCAACTGGCATCATGTAGGCGTTCAACATACACCTGTTGGGCTCAACTCACGTTAAATATAAACTTCAGGGCAAAGGAGAGAAGCATCATCATGGTTATCATCACCATCCCTAGGGCCACCTTGGCCCTGGGCACCCTTTAGGTTCTCTGGCTTTAGGCGGCTGGCTGAGGCCAGCTTTCCAGGAGAGCAATCTTACAAGGGTTCTCAGTTGAGTAGTGGAAGTCCATCCACCAACGCCCTGGTCCCATTTGGCCCAGACAGATTCCTGGCCTCAATCCCTCTTGACTACCCTCAGAGTCACTGCCTCCACCCTGTGTTAATGATGCCATTTTAAAAATTTAAGACAAACATTTCCTGCCCTGTCCCAAGGCCTTGGGAAGCATAATGTGGAGACTGTCTAGGTCATTCTTAAGCAACCCCCTCCAATACCAAGCTCCTGACAAGGATGTTATAGGAGAGGACACACAAGTGACTGTGGACAAGGTGGGGAGTAGTCAGTCTGTCTGCCACTTGCCAAGTACAGGGAAGCAGGGCTATGTGAGATCAGACGGGACGAGGAAGTTTTAAAAAGCCAAGGGATCTTCACCATCACAGAAAAGACGCCAGGCAGCCAGTCTTCTTGACAGGTTGGGAGGTGGTGTGCACCCAACAGTCTCCTGGCCCTGTCCAGAGTCTCCCTGGTCACAGAGCCTGCCTCCCCATAGGGCCTCACGCCCAGCAGGAGAGAGTGGATGTTTACAGCCTGACGCGGGTGTTGGCCTGAGGCACACTGGCGACATTATGCCTGCCAGAGAGCATGGCAGTGCCGTCATCCCTGAGGGGTTGCCAAGACAGCCGTTTTCTGGGCATGGCCTGACAGATCAGCTGGGGAACCCATGGCCCCTCCACCCACAACCCTGCCTAGGGAAGGGTGGTGCTGCCTGACTGGGGGCTGATGCCTACTGGATTGGGCTCCACTTCCTGTTAATCTTGCACAAAGGAAGTGTTCTCCCACTCCATGACCAAAGGCCAATACCCACCATGTGCCCTACCTCTTGGCCTTGCTGGGGGAGGGGAGAGGAAAAGGGGAAGAGAGGTTTCTCCCCACTCCCATGAGGATCACTCTCTGTGCAGTCCTACCATGCCTTAGACTCAACCCACACTCATGTGCACACATGTTCAAGGGCACACGTGCCTGCACAGCATGTATCCAAATGAACCGCATACCTGCCTGCAGGGCCTAGGAAAGGAGGCCACAGGAGCACTGCTCCACCCAGAAACACCCCATCTGGAGTAGGCACGAGGCAGGGAATGAAAGACCTGTCTTCAGGTGTCGGCTCTCCTAGCCACATGCTTATTTCTGAGCAAGCAGGAAATGACCCCAAGGATGAAAGAACGTCACAGACCCACACCACAGGAAATTGCATCCTATGCGGGGGATGCCCCTTCCTCTAACTAAAAATATTTCCCTTCCTCCCAACTTCCGCCCCAAGGTTGAGAAGAAACTGGGTGGAATCATGAATTCAAGGAACAGTGACAACTAGGAACAGCCACGTGGCTGGCAAAGAGTGGGCTGAGAGTCAGCCTGGGGGCAGGAACACTTACATGCAGGATGGAGCCCGGAGCTCCTTCACATATTTGCATTCTCCATGGATGCAGAAGTCCTTGTATTTCTTAAGACATGGGTCTCTCTTCTTTCCCAACCCCTTGCCTTTCCTCTTTCTTTTCCCATGCTCTTCCTTGCTGGGTGTGGCCAGAGCTTGTGGCTTGGAGGAGAAAGGAGCTGCAGGAGAAAAATACTCTGTTAAGTCTTTGACCTCCCCCCACCAACCCCTACAGAGAAAGAATCAGAATAGCACAGCATCTGGAAGGGAATGTACTCTTTGATCCCACCTGAAGTCAGAAGCCTGGGAGGCCCATTGGCTCAGTACCTCCCGAGGGCTGAAGAAAAGAGTGGGCAGAAAAACCAGAAAGTGGTGGAAGAAGTAGAGCCTAGTGGGGTCCCAAGGAAGGCATTTCACAACTTCAGTTTAAGAACTTCATTCCAAGAAGAAAGCTAGCTTCTGTGGAGTAACTGCAACTGATGGGGCAATTCTACCAACCTCACCCCCATCCCACTGTCCATCCCCATCTCCTATTGTCCCATGCCAACCTGGTTCTATGTTGGCCTTAAATCAACCTCATTTCCTGATGCTGCACTCAGTGCCCACTTGCAGGAAGACCATGTCAGAGATAAAACTGCTTCTGGAGAAGGTTCTTGGAGGGTTGTTTTTTTTGGGGGGGAGGGTCCTAAAATAAGAACAGTGCCCATGTCCTGGTAGACTCCTCTAGGGTACCTATTAGCACCAGGGTACCATGAGCTTAGCAAGTAAGCCATCCCTGTTCAGGGCCTTGCTGTTTTTACTTCAAGCAAAATATTTGTCCTGCTCTGTGCCCTTTGCAGCTCACCACTTCTCTCATAGGTCCATTTACATTTATCCCCAAATGTCCTGGCTCTCTAGGATAGGGAGTACAGTGTGTAGAAGGGATAGAAAGATAAAAAGTAAGGGACTATCCAGAAGGAACTGAAACAACGATGACTCCCCCCATTCTTTCACACTTCAAAAGGGAAAAACCACCTCACACAGACATCCAGCTGGGACTGACCATAGGCTACGCCCATCAGCCCAGGGGTCTGACACCAGTCCCCCCTCATCCCTGCCCCCAGCTGGAAAAAAGGTGCCCACTGTCCATGGCTGTAGCTAAGTATCTGGCAGACAGGTGAGCATCAAACATTAGACTGGAGATCTAGGATACTCAAGCTGGAAATGACTTCAAAGAATATTATGGCTTTCCACACTGGCTGGTGTGGCTCAGTTGGTTGAGCGTCATCCTATGCACTGAAGGGTAGGCAGTTCAATTCCCCATCAGAGCACGTGCCCAGGTTGCAGGTTCAATCCCGGTCAGATGGTGTACAGGGGGCAATCGATCAATGTTTTTCTCTCACATCAATTCATTCTCTCTCTTCTCTCTTCTCTTCTCTTCTCTTCTCTTCTCTTCTCTTCTCTCTCTCTCTCTCCCTCTCTCTCTCTTTCCCTTACTATCTCTCTAAAATCAATAAAAACACTTTAAAGGGGAAAAAAAAGAATATCATGGCTTTCCATTTCAAGTGAAAAACTTGAGGTTCCCAAAGGCAGTGACTTGCCCAAGATCATACAAAGTCATACAGGGTTTGAATCAGAAGCATAATCTCTGGACTCCGTATCCAGGGCTCCTTCCCAATACACCAAGCTTCCTCACACACTCCTGTCCCCTCCCCCAGACAAGTCTAGAGCACCTGGGATGCTGAGCCAGGAATGAGACAAGGAATGGGCTCCGAAGTCAGCAGGCCTGTGCTCTAATTTCAGCCACGTGAACTCAGGTAAATCACTTAATCTCTCTGAATCTTGGGATTCTTGATAAAAAGTGAACAGTAAGAGTTCCCATCTCAGAGGGTTGCTATAAGGATTGATTAACCCACAATGACATGTTGAGTGCCTAGAACACAGTAGGCACTTAATAAAAGATGCCCAGACAACCCAGTGACCAGAGCTGTGGTGAAATTGAGGCAGATAGCCCAAGCCAATCAGAGAAGCGAGGAAAGAGTGACGGGGTGACAACCTGTCTCCTGCCAGGCAGAGAGAGCAATGAGTCAGGTCTGCAGAGGTATGAGGAGCAGGCATGTGGGTGGAGGGTGAGTCACAGCCCAGCTCATCCAGCCTCGGAGGTGAGGGCCAGGAGCATTCAGGGGTGACCGGAAAGGTCCACTGTGAGAGGATGAAGAGTGGGAGCCCAGGTTCAGCTTTGCAGCAGACCCTTGATTTATACAAAGCAGATACAGCACCTAAGGGAAGGGCTGGATAAGGAGGGAGAAGGGTGGCTCAGGGTGGGGCTAGAACAGGTGGGTATCTTTCCAACCAAATATAGTCATTCCGGTCCTCCAGGGCTCAGTCCCTGCTCCACCCTCAAGAATTGCTGCAGGTGGCTGGGTCCGGGATGCGGGCAATGTCAGAGGCTCTGGACTCTGCCCCATCTGCACCAATACTCAGCCATAGCCACATCTGCTGATTGGAGGATCCCACTGGGCCCTTCCTCCCTTGGAGTTCCTCTCGGGGACTCAAGGTGGCCAGGAAGTCTCCAGGTTTGGGGGAGGATTTGTAGGCACCCAGCATCTCCATACAGCTCCCTAGGGACCCAGTGCTCCTCACTCATAGCCTCCCCAGGAGGTGCTGGCTTCACCTGGAGAGACCAACAGTTTCTCATTCCCCGCTGTTTCCCCAACCTGGAGACAGGTGGATGGAGGAGTCTCACACTGCATACCTACTATGTGCCTACCATCTCCACATCTGTTATTTTCTACAGTAAGAGTCATTTGATGTGGAAATTAGGACTTATGCCCATTTTTACATAGAAATTCTAGGGAAAGCATCTCAATCATTTCTTGTTGCTACCACCCGGCATACCTCAGAGGAATGTACAGACCCCAGACACCTTGCCTGTTTCAATGTGCTCCAAGGTACCCAGAAGAACAGCAACTTGGAATATGGGAACCAAGAGCAAGAAAGAGCGGGGTCCATATTCCAGGATCCATCAGTAAGCTTGCCAGGCCGAGCAGCTTTTCCTTGAAGTCTTCCATAAATACCCCAAACCCACAGGTGCCCAAACAACAAGAATCCTGGGTCTGCTTATTCTTCACCTGCCCACCAGGGTCTGAGGATGGGCAGCTCCCACACCCACCTCTGAAAAGATCCAGGTCGGCCCCTTCTAAGTCCAGGACTTCCCGGCCTCTGTCGCCTCCGGGGAGCAGCAGCTGGTCCGTAGAGTCAGTGGGAGATCCCAGGTTGCTGGTTCCACCCGCCAGCCCTCTCCGAAGCCGCTCCAGGCTCTCTCCGGTCACCAACGCCGAGAGCACTGCGAGGAAAGGGGCGAGGCCGCATCAGACCCTCCGCCCAGACCCCGGGTCGCCACACGATGCCAGCGCCCGCCTGCCAGCGTGCACGGGCCCCACCAAGTGGCCCACGCCGGGGGCGCTGCAGCGACCTTCCCCCGGTACCCCCAGCAGAGCGTCCCCATCCCCCCGCCCCCAGACCTCCGGGGGCGTCGGCAGCCCTCTTACCTGCAGCTAGAAAGAGCTTCAGCACCACCGACGGCAGCAGCTTCATGTTCCCGGACCCAGCGGAGGCTACGAGGTAACAGTCACTTTGGAGGCAGCGGCCCCGGGGCGCTGGCACAGGAACTGGGGCGGGAGGAGCGCAGGAGATTCCGTGGGGCACGGTCGCCGCCGGCCTTTGGGTGCAAGCCTTGCGGGAACCTGCGCGGAGCTAGTGACCGCTGGGCTTCGGTCTGCTCCCTCGGTCAGTCCGTGCGTGCGTCCGTCCGCCCGTGCCCCTGCGCTTCGGTCAGGGTGGCCTGCAACGTGATGCGTGCGGCTCCTTCGGTCGACTGAGCGCTGCCAGCGCGCGGCCGGGAATAAGGCTCGGGAGGCGCCGACGCTCCGCCCCTCCCCGCCCCGCGCCACCCCCTCCCCTCCCCCCTCCCGCGCTGGGACATCGCCCGGCTCCCGGCGCCTGCAGAATAGCCCCCGACCCGGCGGGCGCGACGGGGAAGGGGGCGGGAGTAGGGGCGGCGCTCACATTTTTTGAGACCAGGCCAGGGCAGCCAGGGCCTGACTGTGGGTAAGACTGGTGACCGGCAGGTGGCGGGAACCAGTTCCTACCTTTCCCCAAACCCTTGCCGCGCTGCAGCCTTGTGACCGCTGAGCTGAGTTCTGTTCGTGGACACCCCTCATTCCTTCCCTTCTCCCAGGCCCAGTCTAAGGCCTCCCTGCTCCAAACCAGGGCTCTCCACCATGTCAGCTTCTGAGTTGTGGAAACTCGCTTCTTTGCCTACTAACACTGCAAGTAGTAAGTAAGAATACATTTATTTATCATTTAAAAAGTAGACACATGAATGCCAGCAGATCTCATGAGCCCCAGGGTAACCAGAATTGGAATTGCAGGCGCTTGGTATCAATCCGGCCAAAGCAAAGGAGGTTCGGACTCTTCCAGCCAGGGAGCGGCTCCCCCCATCTTTCCGCTAGAGGACATAGTATCCATTAGGATTTTTGAACTATGGGTTATAATTCCCAGGCTTCTGGGATTGGACAGCACAGGCTATGAAACAAGCCTCAGACTTTCCCTTGCCTTTAAATATCACCTTCTTCCCCAACATAAAAATTGAGCCCACTCCTGCAGGACAAAGCTAGCTAGCCTAGGGTTGCTTTGTTCAGTAGGTGCCAGGAGATTGATGTGTTTCTGTTCCAACCTTTTTACTGTGACTAGGGTCTTCTGAAGTCAATGTCCTGACCCAAAGAAATGACTCTCAGTAGGTATTTCAGCTCGTAGGGACGTGCTGGGAAGGGATTTGTATGACACAGGGCTGGGTTGGCATTCAGAGCCCTCAAGTTGTGCCAGATAGCGCTGCTTCCGCCCATGTGTAGGGATAAAAACAGGCCTGCTATTTATACATCGTCTGTCCGACTGTCCCTCTCCATCCCCACTTTTGCAGGGGTCAGTCAGGCTCTGCCCTCTTAACCTGCCCCGGGCAGCCCGCCCAGCCTAGGTTCTAAGGGGCACCGGAATTACTACAGCCCTAAATTGGAATCCTGCCTTTTCTACTTTCTGACTTTGGACAAGTTATTTAATCTCACTGAGCCTCAGTTTCCACACCTCTGAAAGGGGATAATAGTAATAATATTAGCACCTACTTTGGAGAGGGGTTTTTGAAGATTGAACAAGGGAACACATATAAAGCAGTTAGTATAGTGCCAGGCATATTATAAACTCCCATTAACTGTGACATTATAATCATCATCATCGTCGTCATCGTCATCATCACTAAGCATTCCACCTTGATCCCTCCATTCCCTTAGAGGCCTCTTTTCTCCCTTTGCTCCCCTGTATGAGGTGCCACGCTGTGGTTGGGCTGGTTTCAGGTGGAAGCTTAACCTGTCACCTATTTGGCCAAGTGCCACTGTGGAATTACTCCTTTGGGTGATAGGTATTGGGCCTAGGTAGGACCTCAGTGGATGGTCACCATGAAGGCCGCACCTTTTTTTTTTCTCCCTCAGCAGCTGTCTGATCACCTGCTTCCCCCAAACAAAGCCACCTTGGGGTCATGGCTCTCCCCGGGGAAGCGGGGAGGGAAACACTTCCAGACACACAGCCAAGGCACCCACCCTTTCCCTGACCCAAGGCCAGGTTCACACCCTGCTGTCCTGTTCCAGCCTGCCTCTCCCTTTGCGTGCTCTTCCGCCTTCTCACCCCCGCATCAGCCTTAGTCCCATTCACAGGGCAACTCCAAGCTTTCATCACACCTGGAAGCCTCACCCCGGCTAGGTTTGTGTGTCAGCCAGGTTTTACGGGAAGGGCCTGGAAAAGAAGACAAAAGGCCTGGAATGTATTGGGGACAGTCACTTCCCCTCTCAGAACATTGAGTGTCCAATGACCAAAAAAGAAATTGCAGTTAATGCAGGGGCAATCTCATTAACTTGTTTATTCCCAACATTCGCTGAATGCTCTTCAGGCACCAGGGACACAGCAATAAACCAGACAGCCACGGGTGTGCTTTCAAGGAGCTTACATTCTATAATAGGGGAGACGGGCAGGACAAAGTCAATAAAGAAGGAAAAATAGATGCTATGATGACAAGTGCCAAGATGAACGCTAAAATACAATAATGGCCCTGGCCGGTGTGTATAAGTGGTTAGAGCATCAGCCCGAGGACCAAAGAGTCTCAGGTTCGATTCCCAGTCAGGGGCACATACCTGGGTTGCAGATTCTATCCCCTGCCCCTGTGTGGGCGCATGCGGGAGGCAGTCAATCAATGTGCCTCTCTCACATAGATGGTTCTCTCTCTCTCTCTCTCTCTCTCTCTCTCTCTCTTCCCCCGCCCACCCCCTCGCTCTCGCTCTCTCCCTTCCTCCCTCCCTCCCTTCCACTCTTTCTAAAAATCAATGGAAAAAATATCCTCTGGTGAGGATTAACAACAACAGAAAAATACAATTATGTATGTACTACAAAACGATGTGTCCCAATGCTTGGGATGACAATTTAGATTCGGTGACTGATTAGGCAAAAGCTTCTCTGAGCAGGTAACATGTAAGCTGAAGCATGAATAAGAAGAAGGAACCAGATTTGTTGTCATCCCTGGCAAAAGCAGTCCAAGCCATGCAAATAGTGCAAAAGCTAGATTGGAACAAGTGTGGAGCATTCAAGGAACAGCAAGCAGGCCAGAAAGGAAGGAGGAAGAGAAGATAATATTGGAGCTAAGGCTAGGGACAGATAACAGTGGATGTTACAGAGCAAGGTAGACATTGGATTTTATGCCCTATCATTGTGAACATCAAATGAGATGTCAATGGGGAAGTACAGTTAGGCAGAATTCTTTCACGTCTTCCCCTACCTGCTCTCTGGCTGTCAGGTGCCAGGGATACCCTTCTAAGGAAGCAGAGTCCAAATGGGCCACTCTGCTTTCCTTATCTATTGACCAGGAGAAAACTGAGGCTTGGAGACTTACTGGCCATGGGGCACTGGTGAGTTGAAGGGGTTAGAAACCCTGGCATCCTGCCTCCCAGCCCTGCACTGGGTCCCCAGGCCTCTGGAGAGCCAGGTCCATGATACTCTGAGAGCCACTAACTGACTCCCTGCTAAGCCATGTAGACCTTGATTTGGGGAGAGCACTCAGAAGCCAGTGGGGAGGAACTAGACAAAAGAGGTGCTGGTGACAAGAAAGGGGAGAAGGGAACTTAGAGAGGAACCAGTCTGAGTCTCTTCCCCACTGTGGCTGAGATGTCTACACTAGTAGGTTGGTTCCCCCAAACATGGCTGTGCCTCATAATCACCTGGGAACTTATTAAAGATAAAAGCCCAGCTCAGTCCTCCTAATTCAAGATCTCTTGGGGCAGGGCCCAAGCATTTATACTTTGGGCAAGTAATTCTTACATTGGCCAGGCTCAGAAGCTAATCGGTCTGCATAGTTAACCAGGATAATGTGTCAAGCATCTGAACACAATCTGAATCTCTACGGCAGAGGTAGGGGAGCTTTAAGTAAAGACACTTCCCACGTGCTCAGCACTTCACACGCATTATCTTGTGTGGTCCTCCCAGCTGTCCTACAACTAGACAATCCTCCCCATTTTAAAGGGTCGAAACTCAAAGGGGTGAGTACCAAGGTCACCCTACTAGTAAGAATCTCAGCCTCGATTTTTCTTGGGCTTGTGCTCTTAAGCTCAACATTACCCTGAATAAATGGATGAAGCGACAGCCACCCTCTCCCTGCTTCTAGCAGCAGTAACATCATCAGCTTTACTGAGGCTCTGTGCTCCATCTATCCTGGGGGCGAGGATAAGACTCTGTCTCACAGGCTGGAATGAGGATTAGGTAAGGGCGGCAGGGCAGCCAGTGAAATGGGTACACTCTCAGAAGCCAGACAGCCATGGGCTCAAATTTTGTTTCTGCTATTCTTTTAGCTTTCTAACTTTGGATATGTTATTCAACTTCTCTGACCTACAGTTTGCTCATCTGCAAAATGAAGATAATAGTAACTATTATTATAGGACTCTTGTATGATTAAATCAGATCACATGCATAAAGAAGAATATGATGTCTGGCCCATAGTAGTTGCTTACTCAGTGACAGCTGTTATTAAAAACAAATGCCTCCTTTCTTTCTTTCTTTCTTTCTTTCTTTCTTTCTTTCTTTCTTTCTTTCTTTCTTTCTCTCTTTCTCTCTTTCTCTCTTTCTCTCTTTCTCTCTTTCTCCCTCCCTCCCTTCCTTCCTTCCTTCCTTCCTTCCTTCCTTCCTTCCTTCCTTCCTTCCTTCCAGTGGGAACTTAAATAAAGTTCTGTATTACCCTGGGCCTCAGAACTGAAGTGGTCCTCTCTGCTGATAGATGGCCATGCTGACCGGTGAGATGGGGATCTGCAAGGCAACTCAGAGTTTTGGAAACTTCCACCCAAGAAAGCAACCCTGCCCGGCAGCGTGGCTCAGTGGTTGAGCATGATCTATGGACCAGGAGGTCACGGTTTGATTCCCGGTCAAGGCACATGCCCAGGTTGCAGGCTCCAACCCCAGTAGAGGGTGTGCAGGAAGCAGCTGATCAATGACTCCTCTCATTATTGATGTTTCTATCTATCTTTCTCTCTGAAATCAATAAAAATATTTTTTTAAAAGAAAAGAAAAAAAAAAAAAAGAAAGCTACCCTGGCTCAGAGAGAAGCATGTGCTCCCTGAGGGAGGGGAGTCAGCTGTCTTGTTCCACTGACCAGGAGGAGTGAATCCTAGGCAGACCCAGAGCTCTGCTGACTGGGGAGAGGGATAAAGCTTCCATTGAGGATTCCTCTATTACCAGGTGGCCACAAGCCAGAGTCACCCAAACTTGGAAGTTCAAGGTAAGAGGTCATTGCTCCTTGCCCCAGTGGACTTCTCTGACCCCTGCTCTCAGGCAGTTTTGGGGATGAGCTCGGGCTTGCCCTTTGGAGTCCCTGTGAACCTCCTACGCTGCCTGGAGGTAGAACCAGATAGCACTTCATGCTGCTTGGGGGTGGACAGGCTCTCATGTCTGGTTGCCTGGGGTCAGGATCTATTTGAATAGAATGAAGAATAGGAGTGGATGAGGTGGGGAGAGTTGAGAGGTTCAGGAACTCTGTCATCCCCAGAGGATGGTGAAGAAGGGGCACGTATAATAATGTACTTAGACTGGAGTCTAAGCCATCCTCCTCCATTTTGGGGCCCATTCTGTGACTGTGAGGAATCAGCAATTCCAGGGCCAGGACTTGGCCACTTGCCCTAGCACTGATGGCTCTCTGTCAGCAGGGAGGGAGCAAGTGATCCCCCACGCACCCATCACACAACCCATCTCCCTCTTCAAGCTTCAGGTTCCTCATATGTAAAACGAGGGGTTGAAACAATTGTTCTGTTTGAGGCACTGGCCGGTGGGTGCCATCCATCATGAATAGTTTGCAGTCATGCTCTGTCAAAAAGCTTGCTGAAGCAATTTTATGTCGATCAACAGTGGCTGATCTACTACAGGACATGATAGCCTTTTTTCTCTGTGCCTCAGCTTCTTCATCTGTAAGTGGGGAGACTAACAATCACCTAAAAGGTTCTTGTGACAATTGAAGGAGAAAATGCTTGGCAAAATGGAAAGCTCTACGTAAATAGGTCAGTACTGTTATTAACTTCTCTGGAGCTCAACCTTGGAATGAGGTCACAGCACATCCTGAACCAAGAATGTGTAAGTTCAGTTTCTCTTAATAATGTGGTCACAGAGCTGCAGTTTAATAGTTTAGCATTATCCATTTGCTCTTTTTAATAACTGAGGATTCCCTAGTCGGTTTGACTCAGTGAATAGAGCATTGGCCTGCGGACCAAAGGGTCCCAGGTTGGATTCAGGTCAAGGGCAACATACCGTGGTTGCAGGCTCCTCCCCGGCCTGGGCCCTGGTCAGCTCGTGCAGAAGCCAACCAATCGATGTGTTTCTCTCACATCAACGTGTCTCTTTGTCTTTCCCTCTCTCTTCCGTGCTCTCTAAAAAGATCAGTGGAAAAATATCCTCTGGTGAGGATTAATAATAATAATAACTGAGGGTTGATCTAAGATAGTGGTTCACAAAGAAAGTGATACTGACCCCTAGAGGACATTTAGGAATCTCGGGGAGTTTTTGGCTGTCGCTGATTGGGCAGTCCTCAGAGGCATTTGGGGGTGGGAAAGCTGTCAGGCCCACATAATTAAGAATTGTCCCGCATTCCACACTGCTTTTAAGTGTCCCCTCAGTCATTTATATGGATGAAAAATGTGATTATAATTACTTGCACTGAGAATTATCTCTAATGTAAAAAAAAAAAAAGCTTTTGCACTGAGTTTTCCAGGAATTAAATTGATGTGAATTGTTCATTTTAGTGTTATATGAATGGCCAAACAACACAGCTGTAGCAGTCAGTATTTGTAGCTGTCACATTCACAATAAGTCTGTGTAGATGCAAGCAGTGGGCTACTTCATTGAGATTTCTAGAGTAGTCGTGACCAAGCCTTTGCATATTCAAACATTTTAAATCATTTTCTCTTTTATATTAATTAGGGCATTGACTTTCTTTACAGAGTAAATGTGCAGATAGGATATTATCTGTGAACTTTATTTCAGGATAGTAAGCAAGTATTAACAACGTGTATAAAAAGAAAATATTGATTGTGAAAGGATTGAGAACCACTCACACAAGAGATATTCACATGAAAAGCCTTCCTGTATCCTTTGTAAAAATGCTGTGCTAGATGCTATTACACATAAGGTCCCTGATCAGTGCCTGAGTAAAGTGTAATAAATTCTTCATGTAGGTCAGGGTTAAGAAGTTTGACTCATGATTATCTGATATAGGCACTTCCTCTTATTAACGAATGACAGGCGTGGGATTCTAGTGTTCCCTTGATGAACTCACTGCCAGGAAGATCACAGTTACGTTTCGGTGCTCATTTGCGGTGATTATTCCTAGCCCAGCATTTCGAAGACCATCATTTCTTTCTTCTCCAATTTGATTTCATTATGGGCGTATTTAATCATTCTTTAAAGTTTACTCGTGTCTATGCCTCTTGTTACCTTTAAATCTTTTCTGGCCCTAACCGGTTTGGCTCAGTGGATAGAGCGTCGGTCTGCGGACTCAAGGGTCCCAGGTTCGATTCCGATAAGGGCATGTACCTTGGTTGCGGGCACATCCCCGGTGGGGGGTGTGCAGGAGGCAGCTGATTGATGTTTCTCTCTCATCAGTGTTTCTAACTCTATCCCTCTCCCTTCCTCTCTGTAAAAAATCAATAAAATATATTTTTTAAAAAATCTTTTCTGGAAGTAAGGGAGCATAATTAGTGTAAAACTCAAAAGCCACATACCTGCCGTTACCTTCCCAACACCTCCTGAGTCTGAAAGTCTAGGTCAGAGGTGCCTAAAAAGACGGAGGCAGAGCGTCTGGCCGGCTCAGGTGATTTTCCTCCGCAGACTCCATCTCTGATATCTTGACCTCTTCCCCTTTCAAGGGGTGTTGGCATTGTCGGGAGTGGAAACAGGCTCCAGCTGTCAGGGCCCACTCCGGGTCTTGGTGGTCTGGGGTCAGAGTGGAATTAGGGAAGGGCACCCCAGCTCCAGGGTCAGAGAAGCCCAAAGCTCTAACTGGAGAGACTCTCCACAGACACAACCCTAGCGTCTTCTCAGAGCAGAAGCCTTGAAGCTTAGGCTGAGGCATGCGACTAACCCTTTTCTGAACCCTGGGTCGACTGGCCTCTAGCTCTGACCTTGGGCAAGAGTCTTCTCTGAGCCTCAGTTTCCAGAAATGGGAACAATACCTACCTCGAAGGGCCATCGTGAAGACTCACTGAGATAACCTGCCAGGTGCTTAGAACATAGCAAGAGCTCAAAGCCAGCAGTGCCTGCTCCTCCCAGTGCCCCTGGATCCATATTACTCCTAGGCAGAGGTTCTCAACCTGTGGGTCGCGATCCCTTTGGGGGTCGAACCACCCTTTCACAGGGGTCGCCTAAGACCATCGGAAAACACATATATAATTACATATTGTTTTTGTGATTAATCACTATGCTTTAATTATGTTAAAATTTGTAACAATGAAAATACATCCTGCATATCAGATATTTACATTACGATTCATAACAGTAGCAAAATTACAGTGATGAAGTAGCAACAAAAATAATTTTATGGTTGGGGGTCACCACAACATGAGGAACTGTATTAAAGGGTCGAGGCATTAGGAAGGTTGAGAACCACTGCTCTTAGGCCTGTCTGCTACCCCCAGCGGTGAGTCTGGAGGCAAAAGTGTGCATTAAATCGCAGCCCCTCAAAAATAGATTAATGGGAAGAATCTCTAATGGATAAATAAAATATAGTAAATCCATACAAAGGAATGTTATTTGGCAATAAAAAAGAATAAAGTACTCACACATGCTATGTGGATAAACCTTGAAAACGTTATGCTAAAGAAGCCAGTTACAAAAGTCCACATATTTTATGATTTCATTTGTATGAAAGGTCCCAAAGCGTCAGATCTATAGATATGGAAAGTGATGAGTGGTGTTGTGGAAGGCAATGAGGAATGACTGCTAATGAGTATGGAGTCGTTTTTGGATGTGATTATAATGTTCTAAAATTAGATTGCAATTATGGTTGCACATTCTGTTAATATAGCTTAAACCACTGAATTTTATATACTAAATGGGTGAATTGTGTGAAATGTGAATTATATCTTAATAAAGTTGTTTAAAAGTGGGAAAAAATAAATTTCAGTTCCTCATAAGCTCAGAGACTATGGCAAATTACTTAACCTTTCTGAGCCTCAGTGTTCTTACAATAACATGGGAATAGCAAAATCTACCTCAAATTTGTGGTAAAATTCTTAACAGTGGTTATTTTGGGGGTAAGGACATTATGAAAATTTTATTTCATGTTCTTTTTACTCTAATGGACATTTTCCGTGTTTTCTATAACAAATCTGAATTATTTATGTATTTTAAGTCACTTTTCAAAACACTTTTTCTAAATAAGCATTTAAATTTATCGTGTTTTCTCACTACATTTCAGGTATTACTCTGAGCACTTTACATATATTATCTCATTTAATTCTCACAACAGTCCTCTGAGGAAGACAGTATTTTCACCCCATTTTATAGATGAGAACACGAAGGCCCAGCTTCTTGTAAGTGATCTATACATGTGATAAAATTTCAAAAAACTATACACACTCACACACAAATGAGTGCATGTAGAAACTCGTGAAATCTGAATAAGACCTGTAGTCTAGTTAACAGAATTGTACCAATGTCATTTTCCTGGGTTTGATATTGTGCTATCCTTATGTATGATGGGGGAGGCTGGATGAAAAGTGCCAGCTGGAGACTTCTCTGTACTTTTTTTTTTTTTGCAACGTCTATATTTCTTCTTCTATAATTAGACTCACAGAAATAGTTTAAAAATAAGTTAAATAAGTTTTAAAAATTAAAAGTTTTTTAAAAGCTGTTCTAAGGATTACATAAGATATGTGCCTAGTACAATGGTTGGGTACAATGGCATTTCAGTGTATGATATTTTCTTTCTTCGTCACTCTATGTACAAGGTCTGTTTTATGTGCATTATTTCATTCAATAAATCCTATGAGGTAAGTACTTTTATTATTCCTCTTTTGCTGATAAGAAAACTCAGGAAGGGCTTTGCTCAAGGATACCCAGTAAGTCTGTGACTGAGCCAGGATGTGGCCCCAGTCTTAAAACTCCTGGGTCAGGCTATTTTCCGGTGCCCAAACCCAGGTCTGCTTGCCCACACCGCACACCTTCCCCGCCTGGGAGACTGCTGGTGCCCACAGGCAGACTTTGGGTTCCTCCTTGCATCCCTCACCAACCTCCCCATCTCAGGGCACTCAGGGCTCTCGAAGTGGAAGAGGGATCTGGGGAGAGTGGAGGCATGGTGGCCCTCTACCCACAGGCATTCTTGGGAGCCAGGGTAGTTGGAGCCGTAGAGAGGGCAAAGACAGACCATCTGAACTCTGGCTAGAGTAGGGGAGTGGGAAGGGAGGGGGTGTGTGTGAGGGGGTAGTCACACCAAGCCCATGCTCCTGTCCCCCTCAGACTTCCTTGAGTCGCCCCTGAGCTTGGGGCACATTCCTGAAGGGGGTGGTCACAGGATTCCAGGCCCTCTCAGGCCCTAAACCAGTTTCTATTCCTCCTGAGACTGAAACCAACTCCCCCCTCAGACTCAGCACCCTGTCCCCAACTGGTAATAATCATAGTGACTCACTCCTCTAATTCTTGCCCTGTGAGCTCCTTGGACTTGGGGCAAATCTCTCCAAGTCCAGACTGGGGTTGGTGGGGAGGGCTAACGTGAGTCCCATTTCTCAGGGAGGAGATGGGTCCCAGGTATCTAGTGGGGGTTTTGCCCACATTCAGTTGAGCCTGCTCAGCTCTCTCTCCCCATCCCTGTTGCGCTCCCACAACACCCCATCCCATCAGGTCAGTCAGCTGTGGGCCAGGATCCCTGGAGGCCCAGGACCCTTCCCTTGTCCTCTCGCCTTCTCCGCCCCCACTCCCGCCACACCACCACCCCCACCCTACGGATCCGGTCCGCGGGGAGTAGCACCCTCGTGTGGCCTCCAAGAGAAACGCATCTCATTCCCCAGCCCCACCCTTTCTATGCGCTCATTGAACAAGTATTTATTGATGGCCAGCCACTAGGTGCTCTAGGGGTAGCGGTAGAGATTATAGATAAAATACCTGCTCTGTGGATGGTACAGTCCAGTGTGTGTGTTGAGGGGCAGGCAATAAACGATAAACAAATAAATAACCGGGGCAGTTATTACAGTGGTAACTGCTAGGAAGAAAATAAAACAGAAATGTGAAGAGTGACTCAAGAGGGAAACTCAGGACAGGATGGAAAAGTAAAGTATCCTTGAATAGATACCATCTGAGATGAGACTCAGATGACAGGGATCCAGTCATGTGAGGGTTTGGGGGAAAGCTTTCCTTGCAGAGAAAAGAGCTACGCAAAGGCCCTCAGGCAGGCACAGGCTTTGCAAAACAAAGGCCAGTGTGGTTGGAAAGCAGAGAGCAAAGGGAGCATGGTATGAAATATGGCCAGGAAGGTGGGCTGGGGCCAGACTATCGAACTTGTAGGCCATGACAGACTTTAATTCTTCTAGGAGTAATGGGAATGTACTGGGTGAGTTGAGCACAAGACTAATGTGGCTAGATTGACTTTTGAAAGGACCCCTATGGCTGCTGTGTAGAAAATGTACTTTAGGCCCTAGCTGGTTTGGCTCAGTGGATAGAGTGTCGGCCTGCGGACTGAAGGGTCCCAGGTTCGATTCTGGTCAAGGGCATGTACCTTGGTTGCAGGCACATCCCCAGTGGGGGGTGTGCAGGAAGCAGCCGCTCGATGATTCATTCTCATAATTGATGTTTCTATCTCTCTCTTCCTCTCTGAAATCAATAAAAATACATTAGCCCTGACTGGTTTGGCTCAGTGGATAGAGCGTCGGCTTGCGGA
This sequence comes from Myotis lucifugus, assembly GCF_000147115.1. Taxonomy (NCBI): domain Eukaryota; kingdom Metazoa; phylum Chordata; class Mammalia; order Chiroptera; family Vespertilionidae; genus Myotis; species Myotis lucifugus. The sequence continues at coordinate 5,162,177 of NW_005871076.1, read as the reverse complement.
CTGGGGGGTCCCAGGTTCGATTCCGGTTGGGGTCATGTGCCTTGGTTGGGGCATGTGCCTTGGTTGCGGGCACATCCCCAGTGGGGGGTGTGCAGGAGGTGGCTGGTCAATGTTTCTCTCTCATCGATGTTTCTAGCTCTTTATCTCTCTCCCTTCCTCTCTGTAAAAAATCAATAAAATATATTTTAAAAAATACATTAAAGAAAAGAAAATGGACTTTGGGCAAGGAAGAAAGAGTGGGAGCAGGGAGATGATTGCAAGAGATTAGAAAGCTATTAAAACAATTCAGGGGAGAAATGTTAGCAGCTTGGATCAGGGGAGTAGTGTTGGAGATGGGCGATGTGGTTGGATGCTGGGCCTGAAGGTAGAGCCAACAAAACTTGACAATATCCCACATTCTCCTTTGCTCATTCAGCTCCAGGAACACCTTCAAACACACACACACCCTAGCTGGCTCCTCCATCTTCACCAGGGGGTTCAGTTATCAGGGCAGACCCCAAGGACATAGTTAAATTGTGGAGTATCCAGGTGTTGTTTGACAAAAGAATGTAAGACTCAGCCACTATGTTCTTCATGAACTGCTTCCACTTTCCACCATTACCCACTTAATGGGCAGGGCCTCTACCTGCTGTTTCCTTTTCCCTGCCTGGCTTCTATAGACCCAGTTATTAGTTAGGTCTCTGTTTGTCCTATTGAGTGCCCTCAGGGTGTGTTGGTGACAACCAAAACAGTTCTGAGTATTTGGTGTTTTTATTTGATACAAAATAGGGGGCAGCATAATCTGGCCCTGTCAATTCTCAGACCCAGGCCAACAATTTACTCCTATTTATTTACACAAAATACTGTGAGGTCAGACGTGATCCCACAAAAAATGCACACAATACTTTTGGCCCCAGCTAGGACGTTTCTGGAGAGCCTGGGAGAGTTCAGGCTACCCTTGCAAACACTCTCAGGCCAGTCAGGGATGGGGAAAGCAAGCAGGGGAGGAGGCAACCCGGTTGGCTCTGGAGTCAGCAGGCCTTGCTGTGTTTGTATTGTGTTGCTTGGGGGGTACATTATAAATGCAGCCAGTCCAGGGGCTCCTGGACTCAGAACCCCAGACTGTACCAGTTCCAAAAGACTGCGCAAGCCTCGCCGAGATGAAGCTGCCGGGCCAGGAAGAGTTTGATGTCTACAGTGCTCATGAAAATGTGCCCACAGGAGAGCTGGACAGCGGCCCAGGCTCTGGCCCCGGCCCTGATGGCTCCTCAGACACTGGGGTACCCAAGGACCCTCTGCTCTTCATTCAGCTGAATGAGCTGCTGGGCTGGCCCCAGGCGCTAGAGTGGAGAGAGACAGGCAGGTGAGTGAAACCCAGGCCAGCTTTATGTGGTCCTCCCCCTCCTCAGCTGGGGCCTCCTCCATGACCCCAGCTCTTCCTGTAGGGGGTGTTCTTACCCCCAATCAGAAGTTCCTCTCTGTCCACATGTCAGGTCCCCACCCTCTCTGATGCTCAGCTTCTCCGCGGTCTAGTTTTGAGTTTCCCAAGACCCCAGATGAGAGGTGACTGCGAAAGGAGGGCATACACTGCATCACTGGGGTCACGTCTCCCTCGTCAACTTACCTTCCTTGGCTCTCCTGTGTCCCCACCTGGACCTGGAGAGGTGCCCCCAGTAACACTGTCCACCCTTCTCCACGGCAGGTGGGTGCTGTTTGAAGAGAAGCTGGAGATGGGTGGGGGCCGGTGGAGTGCCCCCCATGTGCCCACCCTGGCGCTGCCCAGCCTGCAGAAGCTCCGCAGCCTTCTCATGGAGGGCCTTGTCCTGCTGGACTGCCCAGCTCAGAGCCTCCTGGAGCTCGTGGGTACGCTGGGGCCCTCTGTAGGGAGGACCTGGGTAGCCATGCCACCATTTCCCTCAGATTTCCCCCAAAAGTATTGGAATTCTCCAGGGCCCACCACACCCACCTTAGGGATTATCCATCCCTGTCACTAGGAGGAGATGGAAGAGCAGAGTGAAGGAGAAGTTCCCTGGCTCCTCCACTCCCTGAGGCTCCCAGGAGGGAAAGTGACCTGGGCAGAGGGGACAGGGGAAGAATTGGGGGGCAGGGAGCTCTCAGGAAAGGGCTGGAGCCCCACCTCTGCTCCCCAGAGCAGGTGACCAGAGTGGAGTCGCTGAGCCCGGAGCTGAGAGGGCAGCTGCAGTCCTTGTTGCTGCAGAGACCCCAGCACCTCATCCAGACCACACGCACCAGGCCCTGCTGGGGTAAGAGGCCCATCCCTGGGCCCAGAACCAAAAATCCTCGGGTGGGAGGGTCCCAGATCCCCCCTGCACCTTCCTGGACCAGGAGTGGCCTAGCCTCGGCTTAGACCTCCACCCTCCACCCAGGACTCATGGGCAAGAGGGAGCGGGAATAATGATGAGGGGAGAACGGAGGGGCTAGAATCGTAACAGCCAGAGCTTTGTGAAAGGGTGTTCTTGGTAGGCACTGCACTGGGAGCTTCTCATTTAATATTTACAAGCACCCTTTCGGTAGTACCACAATGATGTCCATTTTCGTGATGAGAAAACGGAGGCTCAGAGGGGGGAAGGATGTGCTCCTTTTCAGAGCTTGTCAGTGGAGCTGGTCAGGGAGTCCTGGCGGGTCCATTCCCAAAGCCGATGCCCTTAATCACTGCAAAATCTTGTTTTAAAGGGTCTGCCCGTCCAAGAGAGGCTTCCCGCGATGAGGAGGCCCCCCTGAAGGAGCAGGTTTGCCGCCCTTCCTGGGGCAGGGCTGAGACGAGGCGCAGCCCTAGGGTGTTGGGGGTCTCCAGGCCGTAGGGCAGGGCTGGGACAGGGGGCAGGGCTGGGACGGGGGGGCAGGGTTAACAGGGGCCCACCCTCCACTGGACTCCTCATCAGCCACCATCCCCTCCCCAAATAAGCTCTCATCCTCTGTGTCTCCTTGACCCCCATCAGCGTCTGAACTCCCTGAGACAGAAGCTGCCTCCAGGGGCTGAGGCCGGGGCTGTGCTGGCAGGAGAGCTGGGCTTCCTGGCACAGCCACTGGGGGCCTTTGTGCGACTGCGGGATCCAGTGGTGCTGGGGCCCATTACTGAGGTGCCCCTCCCCAGCAGGTGAGGCTGCGGAGTGGGAGTGCGGGATCCTGGAGCCCAGAGAAGGGCCGTTACTGGGGAGGGGAGTGCGAGATCTCTGGTCCAGTTCTCTTGGGGTGTGTGGGGGATGGTGCGCAGGGCCTGGGGAGGGGTTAGTGGTCAGGGCAGCAAAGTGGGTGTGCACGTAAGTGTGTGTATGGGGGCTGGTGGGGAGGTCAGAAGTCAGGACTTCCCTATGCCATATTAGCCTCTGACCCTCCCTGGGGCTTGGCTCCTTCCTCAGATTTTTCTGCCTCCTCCTCGGTCCCCCCACACTGGGAAGGAGCTACCATGAAATGGGCCGAGCGATGGCGGTCCTCCTCAGTGACCCGGTGAGCTGGGCAGGCCTGTGTGTGTGTGTGTGTGTGTGTGTGTGTGGACTCTGTATGTATTAAGTACAGCAATGAGGCAGAGAGTGGCTTTGTGTGTGTGAGCACGAGGACTGGAGTTTCCTTGGCTACCACTGTCGCCCCCTTACCTAGCACAATAGGCAACCCGCAGATACTGAAAGCCTGCATTGGGACGAATGCTTGAATGATTGGTCTGCCTATGTGACTCGTGTGTCTAGTTTTGAGACTGTGAAAATGGATGTGAGAACTCAGATATGCATTTGCTGCCGCTCTGTGCCTGTCCCCAGCAATTCCAGTGGTCAGTTCGACGGGCCTGCAACCTTTATGACCTTCTGGCAGCCCTGGATGCCTTCCTGGAGGAGGTGACAGTGCTCCCCCCAGGCCGGTGGGACCCCACAGCCCGGATTCCCCCGCCTAAATGTCTGCCCTCTCAACACAAAAGGTATCCGGGGTAACCATCCCATATAGATCCTTCTCTCCCCACAGTCTTGGGTCCAGTTCCGCTGTTGAGGAAGGGAGGGGATTCCAGGAAAGGAACAGGGACTTACCTTGGAATTTGGAGGCTGCCCGCAGGGATACGAGCAGCCACCAGGGGGCAGGGCGCCATGAACTTGGCTCCCAGTCTGCGGCTAGTTGGAGATCCTCAGTCACCTGGGTTCCCCTTCCCTTCAGGCTCCCCTCGCAAATACAGGAGGTCAAGGGCCCCTCTGCCCGGCGTGGGTCTCCCGCCGAGGACAGGCACGGCCACCCGCCGCAGGCACCCAGCCCGGAGTTGCAGCGGATGGGCAGGTGAGGCGAGCTGGGGTAGGAGTAAGGATCGGTGTACGGGGCGGGGGAAGGGGTCCCAGGAGCATAGAGGTGTGTGCTCACTGACAGGGGCTCAGGGGCAGTAGTGGGGAGAGGGGCGTGGGGTGTGGAAACCTGTATCATTGACGACCAATGGGCGGGAGGCTGTTTGGGGGCCTTGTCCAGGACGTCCGGAGGAAGGCCTTGTGGTACCCCAGTGACTTCTTGGACGCCCTGCACCCTCAGTGCTTCTCCGCTGTGCTCTACATTTACCTGGCCACCATCACTAACGCCATCACTTTTGGGGGGCTGCTGGGAGAAGCCACCGATGGTGCTCAGGTGGGTAGGGATGTGGAAGGGGGGCAGGCACAAGCTTTGGTGTTCCCGCAGCCATGCCCTTCGCCCTTCCCTGGGACTATGGGTGGGTGAGGAGGCCCCTGGGAGCTTGGGTTCCTGTGTTGAGGACTCCAGGGTCCTGTGCTGACAAGGCCCCATGTTGGCCCCTAGGGGGTGCTGGAAAGTTTCCTGGGCACAGCAGTGGCAGGAGCTGCCTTCTGCCTGATGGCCGGCCAGCCCCTCACCATCCTCAGCAGCACGGGGCCAGTGCTGGTCTTTGAACGCCTGCTCTTCTCCTTCAGCAGGTGGGACTCCCTCACCTCACTGGCCTGATCCTGGCTGAGTCAGTAGGGGAGGATGGAACTGTCTGGCTCTAGGGGCACCTGACCTGGGTTAAGTGGGGAGCAGAATGGCCCTGCCAAGCCCTGCCTGTCTCTCACCCCCCAGAGATTACAGCCTGGACTACCTGCCCTTCCGCCTATGGGTGGGCATTTGGGTGGCCACCTTTTGCCTCGTGTTGGTGGCCACAGAGGCCAGTGTGCTGGTGCGCTACTTCACTCGATTCACCGAGGAAGGCTTCTGTGCCCTCATCAGCCTCATCTTCATCTACGATGCCGTGGGCAAAATGCTGAGCTTGACCCGTGCCTATCCCATCCAGAGGCCTGGCTCTCCCGCCTACGGCTGCTTCTGCCAGTACCCAGACCCTGCAGGTGGGTGAGGGAAATAGGGAGCTTGGCAAGATAAGGGAGGATAAGGAGGGAGAGGGTGTCTCCTTGCTCCCCACTCCCCACCCCCCCGCCCGCCTCCCCGGTTACATTCAGCAAAATTCTGAGTACTTACCCAACAACCGCAGCACCTCCCCCACTACGATTCAAAATCAGGTGAAAATAAGTCACAGAGCAGGCCCAATACCATCTTTATTTCTGACAATGCTGATAGAAGAACATGGTTATATCCATGGGTAAATGAGCTTCCTAACAATAAAACCCAAATTAAGTAGACTTACCCGCTTGGTCATGGTCACACTGGAAAAGGGACTGTCTTGCTCCAGAGGCGCAGTTAGATGCAAGTGCAGGCAGCTTACTCCCAAGAGCAGGGAAGGAAAGGGTGGGCCAGGCATGCCCAGCTTCTAATCCCAAGCTCACCAATCAAATAAATGGCTGCTCTTCCCCTTGGACTGAGGGACTGAGCTAGTGGAGAGAAGCTCAGAGTATTACACTTGCATATATCCCTCCACATGACAGAAACAGCAGGACTGGCGAAGAGGTGTCCCTTCAAGAGTGCCAGTCTCTGCGCCAGGCGTGAACAAGACCAGTTCCGCCCCTGGTGGATTTGTATGCTCATCCCTTGAGCAAATGTTTGCTGGGCGTCTGCTCTGGCCAGTCCAGCTGGGCACCAGGGATACAGATAAGTAGAGAATTTGAAGGAGCCAGGGCACGAGGCAGTGTCCTGAGGAGCAGACATGGTAGCTCTTGGAGTCAGCAGACAGATGAGCCAGAACTTTCTGGTTCTGCTGGACCCATGAGATTAGGCTCCGGAGGGCTGAAGAAGGTTCCCAGGGGCGGAGCACACACCCAAATTCTTCTCTGCTTCCCAGGAAATGAGTCTCAGTGGACAAGGACAAAGCCAAAAGACAGAGACGACCTCTTAAGCACGGTGAGACCTGTTCCTGGGAAGAAGAAGTCAGTGGTTTCAGGCTCTTTCCATCCCACAGGCTAGAGCAGTGGTTCTCAACCTTCCTAATGCCGCGACCCTTTAATACAGTTCCTCATGTTGTGGTGACCCCCAATTTCATTGTTACAAATTGAACATAATTAAAGCATAGTGATTAATCACAAAAACAATATGTAATTATATATGTGTTTTCCGATGGTCTTAGGCGACCCTGTGAAAGGGTCGTTCGACCCCCAAAGGGGTTGCGACCCACAGGTTGAAACCGCTGGGCTAGAGAAACCCTCAGAGGTCACCGAGGAACCTCTTGTCCTGGGCCCTCGGCGTCTCACGGGGCATCAGTGGATGCTTGTGCTGCCTGCGCCCATAACCTCACCCCTGACCACCACTCCATATAGGACCTAGGCCTGGTCAATGCGTCCTTGCTGCCTCCACCTGAGTGTGTCCGGCAGGGAGGCCACCCTCGGGGCCCTGGCTGTCATACAGTCCCAGACATCGCCTTCTTCTCCCTCCTCCTCTTCCTTGCCTCCTTCCTCTTTGCCATGGCCTTCAAGCATGTCAAGACAAGCCGCTTCTTCCCATCTGTGGTGAGTGTCAACTCTTGCTGTGGGAGAGGACTAGCTCTTGGCCTTGGGCCCTGCCTGTGAATGGGACGGGGTGATGGCAGGCCTGAACCTGACTGAGTGTCCACTGTGTGGCCAGGTGCGCAAGGTACTCAGCGACTTCTCCTCAGTCCTGGCCATCCTGCTGGGCTGTGGCCTTGATGCCTTCCTGGGCCTCGCCACGCCGAAGCTCACGGTGCCCAGAGAGTTCAAGGTGAGAGCTGGGAGAGGGAAAAGCAGGGCCAGCCGACAGGACCTTGGAGGGGGAAGATGAATAAATTCCATAATTCACCTCCTCTAAGTTTCTGTTTGCCCTTGTAAAATAGAAAGAGTAATAATAATGGCCTCACGGAGTTGTGAGGATGAATGAGATGCTGCTCTAGACACATAATAAGCAGAGAATACTCAGTAGCTATTATTATAGTATGGAGTTAAGAGGATGGGTTCCCTCCAGTCAGCTGGCCTGGGTTTGAGTTCTGGTTCTGCCACTTCTTAGCTGTGTGACCTTAGGCAAGTTAACCCACATTTCTGATCTTCAATTTATTCCTCTATAAAATGGAAATAAATAACAATAGTTCCCACTCATAGGTGTTTTGAGGTTTACAGATAATAGTGTAAAGCACTTGTCACAATGCTGGGACTGACACATACCAAGACCTCACTATTGTCATGGTTTTCCCTACCCTTGGCACGGTCCTACCCATTCCACTACTCCCCACTCTCTATTTTGACCCTAGTGAAGTGGGGGCTCCCTCTCTAGGCATAACAGTGCACAGATCAGGGCTTAGCACCTTGGCACCTACACTCTGTGCATTTGGAGCCCTCCCTTCCAGCTTCCCCGAAGACAGGACAGCAGGGGGACTCCAACTCAGGCAGCCTCAGGGACTCAGAACCCAAGACAACATCTGGGGCCCTGTCCCCCACACAGACGCTTATAATCAGAGCAGACGCAGACACACCCAGCCCTGCCCCTGCCCCAGATCAAGGCAGGTCTGAGCCTGAGTTGCCCCACCCTGGATGCTGAGAGGGGGTGCCCAGGGAGGAGAGCTCTGTACACTAAGAAGGATGGGCAGGCCTCCGCTACGCCCTCCTCCTCTTGCAGGGAGGGAGGGCCCAAGAGAACCAAAGTCCAGAGCCCCTGGCTCCAGCCCAACCCCCTAGCCGGTTCCCCTCCTTCTGCCCTCTCTTAAGGTACTGGGATGCTTTGAACCAGCTATGCACGCACACACACTGCTCCCACATAGCACCCAGGGCCTTGGTGGGGAGGGGCTGTGGTAAGGGAGGTTGTGGAAGAATGCCAAGGCTGGAGTGTCCAGGTGAGGTGCTCTTGGGAGACCCTCTCCAGTATGTCCATGGACCGTCCTCCCCCAGCCCACACTACCTGGGCGTGACTGGCTGGTGTCACCTTTTGGAACCAACCCCTGGTGGCTGAGTGTGGCAGCCGCTCTGCCTGCCCTGCTGCTGTCTATTCTCATCTTCATGGACCAGCAGATCACAGCGGTCATTCTCAATCGTGCCGAATATAGACTGCGGGTGAGGCCTGTCGGGAACACCCTAGACCCCTGGACCAAGGGACAGAAGCCCCAGGGTGGGTTCCAGGTTTCCCCTCTCCCACCCCAGGGGGCTAGTTTCATCCCAATTGCCCCACCACTACCTGCAGAAGGGAGCTGGCTTCCACCTGGACCTCTTCTGTGTGGCTTTGCTGATGCTGCTCACATCCGCGCTTGGGCTTCCCTGGTATGTCTCAGCCACTGTCATCTCCCTGGCCCACATGGACAGCCTTCGGAGAGAGAGCCGAGCCTGTGCTCTGGGGGAGCCCCCCAGCTTCCTGGGCATCAGGTGAGGCCGGTACTCAGGGGGCTGGAATGAGAGGTGGGCAGCAAGGTCAGGTAGCAAGGGACAAGGCAGAGTTATTCGGGCAGCTTAAATTCTAAGCTGGTAGCTCCAGAGGGCTCTCTCACTGCCCAGGATCATGGGAGTGGGGAGAATGGGGCGGGGTGAATGGGCTCTGAGATGGGTGTGTCAGTCTTCCCTCTCCTCCTTCAGCCATGGGACTGGGAGGGCCGTGGAGGCAGCCAGGGCTGAGCAAGGGTGAGGTGCCACCTCATAAACCCACTCAATGTGGAAGCACCTCATTGATGTTATAAGGTAAAACACCACAAAAACAGTTTTGTAACTGCTGGAAACACAATCTGTCCAAAGTATGGGAAATCAACTTTGTAAACGGAAATGAAAGTCTTTATGGCAGTGTAGAAATTGCTATTTTTTCAACAACAACAACAAAGAAAAAGGAAAGAAAGAAAAAGAAAAGAAAGAGCAACGATGAGCTTGAACTGATGGAGAGGCCTGGGGCCCCCATACTGAAGTGCCCTGCCCCTTCCTCTCCAGTTTTTCACACCAAGCTAAGGTGACAGTCGGAGGATCCCTCCATTTCTCCCCTGCCAGGGTCTATAGTGGTGTCTGGCTTGGGTCTCCAGCCTGGGCACCCCAGGGGCTCCCCCAGACCCTGGCTAACTCTTCCCTCTCCCCACAGGGAGCAGCGGCTGACAGGCCTGGTGGTGTTCATCCTTACAGGAATCTCCATCTTCCTGGCACCTATACTCAAGGTACATTTGTTAGGCAGGCTGGCGTCAGGGGCAGGGTAGTAATCATAAATACAAGAACTGACATGGGCTGAACACTTAGTGCATGTTTCTCCATACCTGGCCTCATTCAATCCTCACATTAACCCGAGATGCATGTGCCTTTTACAAATGAGGAGCCTGAAGTTTAGTAGCTCACGTAGGTCACTAAGAGAGCTAGTTTCTCAGATCTGAGAACCCAAACTCTTACCAAGTAGGCTTTCTACCCAGTGTACAGGGTGTAGGAATGCCCTCCCCGCAAAGGCCAAGCACTGCCCTCGCTCCAGCCTCCCAACAAGCCTTAGATTCAGAGTATGATCATCACACCCCACAAAAACTTTGAGGCAAAAGCGCTTCACTTCTTCCTCACCAGAACCATATGTTTAAAGAACACCTTCTGTGTGCAAGGCTGTGCTAGGCACCTGGGAGAAGGCGGGGAGAGGAGAGTCTTGAGAAGGAATGTAGAACCAAGCACCTGCCAGCAACACCCACACACAAACAAAAGTTAACGAGTAATAGCAGAAAGGTTCAACAAGCCAAGACAGCGAAGCAGTCAGGAGGGTGTGGAGACTGGCCCACAAGAGTCACTGGCAGGACCACAGGAGGTTAGGGAAGGGAAAGGTCACCGAGGCTGGGTGAGAGTGGAGTAGTTGAAAGAACCAGAAGGACCAGATGAGCAGCTTCCTAACGAGGTGACTCCCATTCAGCAGCTATTTACCGAGCATAACCCTATGCCAAGCACAGTCTCAGGACTGGGGATGGAGTGGTGATCAAAAGAGATCCGCCAATCCTTGCAGTCTGGTGAGAGGAGACATGAAAAATAACAACAATAAAACAGGATAATTTCAGATAGTGATCACTTCTATGAGGAGTAAAAGAGAATAAGGTGATTGCGTGCCAGGGCTCTACTTTAAATGATCAGGGAGGACCTTTCTGGTGGGCCATGAGTAGTGAGAAGGAAGTCAGGGCATTTTTAGGTGGAGGAAAATAGCAAAGCAAAAGGCCTTGCAAGGGGTAGAAATAAACTTGGGTGTGGTGAGGGAAGGAAAGGAGGTCAGCATAGCAGGAACAGAGAAAGCAGAGAGGAAAGTGATGGATAAGATTGGAGAGGTCAGCTAGGTAATGGGTAAGTTACCAAATCTCTCTGAAGCCCAATTTTCCCATCTGTAAAATGGAGCCAATTACAGAATTTACCGCATCTGACTTATGTGAAGATTCTCATTAATCAGGCACATAAAGTGGGAAAGAAAGACATACACCTGGATAGGCTTAGATGCTGGGTGCTAGAGGCTGGGGCTGGAGCCCAAGGGGGACACCTGGGCTGCTGGCAGAGCTCAACTCCTTTGCTGGCTCTCCACTTCTTTCTACCAGTTCATCCCAATGCCTGTGCTCTATGGCATCTTCCTGTACATGGGGGTGGCAGCAATTAGCAGCATTCAGGTGAGCCCACTAAAATCACCATGAAACCCCACTCCTCCTTTCCTTTCCTGCTGGTACTTCTTGCTTGCACTTGCCACCCCCCCCGCCCCCCCCCCCGCCCCAGTCCTCTTCCTGTTTCTTCTGGGCAGAGGGATTCCGCTGCCATGCTCTGGGTGAGGAGGGGGCCAAGGGAGTCTTCTGACTGCCCCAGTGCTGAGCTTTCATGGCTAACAGTGACACTCTCCAGGCTACCTAAACACCCTGCTCTCTTCCTCCTCTTGTTCCCCCAGTTCACCAAGAGGGTGCAGCTTTTATTGATGCCAGCAAAACACCAGCCAGACCTCCTGCTCTTGAGGCACGTGCCTCTGAGCAGGGTCCATCTCTTCACAGCCATCCAGCTTGCCTGCCTGGGTCTGCTTTGGATAATCAAGTCTACACCTGCAGCCATCATCTTTCCCATCATGGTGACTCAGGGTTGGGTGGCATCCTGGGGGGTTCCTGAGAGACTCTGAGCCTGGGAGGGTGGCCAAGGCTTCCATAAGAGGAAGTCTCTTCCCTCTTTCCTTTGCCCCTGGCTGTGCCTGGTTGGGAGTCCTAGGGCAAATAAAGATGGCCGAGGGATGCCAACAGATGGGCCCTGGGATACCTGATTCAACTCCTTTCCAGGGAGAGATAGAAAGCCCAGGAAAAAACTGAGGCCCTGGGAAAGGAAATGCTATCACTTTTGTTCCATAGGGAGGTGATCAAATAGGTAGTTCTGGCTTTGTTGTTACTCACTGAGGAAGTTAAGAGCCACGGGCTTTGTATAGGACCAATCTGGTCACAAGTCTCTAAACTTTCAGGGCCTCAGTTTCCTTCTCCGCACAATGGCAGAGTAATTATTATATCTACTCATAGGAGTGTCTTAGCATTCAGTGAAACAATACACAATGCCTAGCACATTGGAAATGCTGAATAGATGTTACTGTTGTTAATGCTCCTCCTGTTGTTGCTGACAGCCCTGGGTTTTGTTTCTATCCCTGCAGTTGCTGGGCCTGGTGGGGGTCCGAAAGGCACTGGAGTGGGTCTTCTCACCACAAGAACTTCTCTGGCTTGATGAGCTGATGCCAGAGAAGGAAAGGAGCACCCCTGAGAAGGGGCTGGAGCCAGAGTACTCGTTCAGTGGAAGTGACAGTGAAGATGTGAGCTCCAGGATGGGCCCTCTCAGGAGCAGGGGGCGGGGGGCAGGGGTGGGGGAAGCACTGTCGTCCAGGAGGTGTCCCTGAAGTCTAGTATCCCTATTAAGCCTGAAGATCTGGTCAATACAGTCACTCCCCTTAGGCACACGGAAGAGGTGGGGAAATCTTCCTTCTTAAGGCAGGGCCCTGGTTTATAAGCCCATGGGGGTGGAAAGGGCTGGGGATACAACCCTGATCTTTGTGTTTGTCTCAATGTGGGTTTATATCCTTTCACTCTCAGGTCCCTTTCTTTCTGTTGTCTCTGCCTTTTTTTGTCTATTCCCAACTCATCTTGAGATCTCTGTTCCACAGTCAGAGCTGATGTATCAACCAAAAGCTCCGGAAATCAACATCTCTGTGAATTAGCTGGAGTAGGAATCTGGGAGTGGAGACTCCAGGAAACTGAGCATGAGGTGAGGGTGTGAGGGAAGTCCCCTTGGTGTCAAGAATGAGAATGGGGGTGGGAATGAGAGCTCAGACCAAAGAAACCTCCAGTGTGTTGACTAGCCCTGTTTTCTCTTCATGCTCCAATCTCTCATGAACCCCAGAGTCCAGAAGTGGGTAGAGGGAAGAAAAAACAAATGAGGTTACCTGGGCTTGGCTCCCTGCGGCCACTAAAGTATGGCCAGTAGAGGGAGCTCAAGCTCACACCAAACTGGATGTGGGGTTGGGAGGTGGGGAAGGGAGGGGTGCAATGTCAGAAGAATGGAAAGGAGAGGGGAGGAGAAAAGGGAGGATAAATTTCCCTGAAACTTTCCTTTGCCTTTGGAGGCTCTTTCCTAGGCTGCTGAGAAACACACTCCAGACAAGTGGAAGGATTCTATCACTTGCCCTCTCTGCCATTCCTTCATTGTATTCATCCATTATCAAAATATTTTCTGCCCTGGCCAGGTAGCTCAATTGGTTACAACAGCATCCCAATAGGCAAAGGTTGCAGGTTTGCTATCTGGTCAAGGCACACACGGGAAGCAACCAATGAATGAATAAATAAGTAGAACAACAAATCTCTCTCTCAAGTCAAATTGAAAAAAACACACCCCACAACATTTTCTGAGTACCCATGGAGTATCTAGGTGCTAGAGATACAGTAGTTAAGACAATCATGGTCCATGACCTCTGGAAGTTAAAATCCCAGCGGGAAAGACAAACAGGTAACTGTTAGAGTGGGATAGTGCTGGGTAAGGGAAAGCATGGGCGGTGTGAGCAGAGGCCTCTAAGACCTTCTTGGAGGGTGGTAAAGGGGGTGGTGGGAGTTGGGGAAGACTTCTAAGAGGAAGTGGTCTATAATTGGAAATCTGAAAAATGAATAGAAGCTAGCCAGGACAAGCTGAGGCATAACATGTACAAAGCCTGGAATACCCCCCACTTCTCCCCATAAGCTGAACTCTCTTTTGGGCCAAAGAACACCCTCCTTTCCATGCCTCTCAGAGCCCCAAAGCCTACCACTTGCAACAGAAAGTTCTGGGGTTCCAGGGAGATTCAATGACTGGCCCAGAATAAGATCTCCTGGGCTTTCCTTATGCCCTAGCAAGGCTTTGCTTTGTTCTTTGCCCTACTATGTCCCTGAACACTTGCTCTGACCCTACCACGTCCTCTCTCAGTTCACAGGTGTTTACTCAGGAAGTCAGGACATTGTTGGCCTTTGGCTTAACTGCCAGATGCTCAGTCAGCTGGGAACCTGGAACAATGGGTCAAGACTAAAAGGCAGCTGGCCAAGACCTCAGTCACCCTCCTGAGCTGGGCTGGAGAGTGTCAGGGAACAAGCAGGTTTGCTTTGTGGTTAGGAGAGGCTTGTAAGCCGGAGGAACTGTCCAGGCCCCATTCACCCTCTACCCCATTAAAGGGACCTGAGTCCAGAAGTCCTTCCCATTTTGAACTTTCTGTCCTCACAGATTCTCTTTTATAGAATTGGTAGGTTGTCAGGGAATTCTTCTCTGCTTGAAAAAAGAGAGACAAAGTCCCTCTTTCTAAAATAAGTATTCTTCCTTCTATTTTAAACAGGTTTTTTTAAACATCCTATATAATAAAAGCCCAGCAACCGAATGGCAGAATGACTGGAACGACCAGGACAACTGCAGCCCCTCACTCTGTCCGGCCCCGCCCCCAATCGGCTCTCATCGGCACCGGGCCTGTAGTATAAAAATAATGTTCTTATCCAGCCTGCATGGCTCAGTGGTTGAGCATCAACCTATGAATTAAGAAGTCACAGTTTGATGCCCGGTCAGAGCATATGCCCAGGTTGCTGACTCAATCCCCAGTGTGGGGTGTGTAGGAGGCAGCCGATCAATATTTCTCTTTCATCATTGATGTTTCTATCTCTCCCTCTCTCTTCCTCTCTGAAATCAATAAAAATATATTTTAAAAAAATAACGCTCTTGCCCAACCAGTATGACTCAGCAGTTGAGTGTCTACTCATGAACTAAGAGGTCACTGGTTTGATTCCCAGTCAGGGCACAAGCCAGGGTTGCAGCTTGATTCCCAGTAGGGGGCGTGCAGGAGGCAGCCAATTGATGTTTCTCTCTTCAATGTTTCTATCTCTATCCCTATCCCTTCCTCTCTCTCTAAAATCAATAAAAACACAATGCTATTTTTTTAACCACAAAAGTAAAAGAGATTACTAAAAAATATAGAAATACTACAGAACTGTACAATTTTGAAATGGAAACCATTCTAGAGATAACCAGTATTCACACTTTAGTGTATATTTTTCAGATTTATTTCAATGAACACATTACTATTTTTATTAAAATGGGATTACACTGCTGAGTTCCTTAACATGCTTGTTACTGAATATGCATTGTATATTTTCCCCATGTCATATACATATATATTTCATTCTTTTTTTGTTATCTGCATAGAATAATAACCTTTAAATTGAAAAAGATATCATATATATGTATATATATACATATATATCTAGATATTTTATATATATTTATAAACATATATAATAAATATATATAAATATATATAAAATATTTATCTAGATATTTTATTTTATATCCTATCTAATAAAGAGGGAATATGCAAATTGACTGTCACACCATCACAAAGATGGCGGCGCCCATAGCCACAAGATGGCGGCACCCAGTCCCCTCTGCCCTGCCGGAATCCCACAGTCCTTTCAGCCCAGCTGGGGGGGCAGCAGGTGCACAGTGCAGCTGGACCCACCCTCAGCCCCCCAGCCCCCCAGAGCTGGCTCGAGGTGCAGGCAAGCCTCGGATGGTGGCTGCCCAGCTGCCCAGGGCCGCCCGAGGCTCAGGTATCCAGGGCCGGCCAAGGCTTGTGCTACTGGCAGTGGCAGCAGCAGAGGTGATAGGGGCATCGCCTTCCCCTGATCACCGGGTCACCTCCTCTCCCTGAGGGCTCCCGGACTGTGAGAGGGGGCAGGCCAGGCTGAGGGACTCCCTCTCCAGTGCATGAATTTTCATGCACCAGGCCTCTAGTGTGTGTGTATATATATATATATATATATATAATATCTAGATAAATATTTTTGGCAAATCCAAGAATTTCTCCAGAGTATATACCCAGCTATGAATCTAAAGAGTAATGATAAAAGCACACCTCTGTATCCAACACTCATGTTATGAAACAGGATTATTTCTAGTCCTTCAAAAGCCCCTCTGTTCCTCCCAGATTCCATCCCCAATTCCAGGTAAACACTATCTAAATTTTATGGTAATTATTTTCTTGCTTTTCTTTATAGTTACAAACCCATTATTTTTCTTAAAATATGCTTTTATTGATTTTAGAGAGAGAGCAAGGGAGAGAGAGAGAGAGAGACAAACATCGATGTGAGAAACATCAATCGGGACAAGAGCCACACTGGCCAGGGCTACATTTATGTATTTCTATGTATTTATTTTTTTAGCCTATTTTTGAATGTTATATAAATGGAATCATAGTATATGAATTCTTTTGTGACTGCTTCTTTCACTCAACATTGTTTTGTGAACCAAACATGTGGATGTAGGCAGCTATAGTTTGTTTATTTCCATTGCTGTGTTGTATGATTCTACCACAGTTCAATTACCCATTTTTTCTATTGACTCATTGGTGAAACCATCTGAACCTGATACTTGCTTTGTAGAAGTTTAAGCTGATTCAAATTCTTTGACAGTTATAGAATTTATTTTTATTTTTTTTATTTTTATTTTTTTCGTGTTAATCTTCATTCTAGGATATTTTCCCATTGCTTTTTAGGGAAAGTGGAAGAGAGGGGGAAAGACAGAGAGAAACATCAATGTGAGAGAAACACATTGATTGGTTGCCTCCTGCACGAACCCTGACCAGGGCCCGGGCCAGGGAGGAGCCTGCAACCCAACCAAGGTACGTGCTCTTGACGGAATCGAACCCGGGACCCTTTGGTCCACAGGCCAATGCTCTCTATCCACTGAGCCAAACCAGGTAGGGTGGATTTTTTTTTTAAATTAAAGACATTATTTTTCTTAGAGCAGTTTTAGGTTCAAGTTATAGGATTCTCAGGCTCTTTATTTCTTTTTTAGCCAGTTTTGGTAAATTGCATTTTTCTAGAAATCTATTAATTTCATTTTTCATATTTATTGGCATAAAGTTATTATATTATTTATCTAGTTAATCTATGTAGCCCATTTAGCTATTTAGATATGGTTCCCTTATCATTCTTAATATTATTGTACATTCTCTTTTTTGTTCTTGGTTACTCTTGCTAGAAGTCAGTCTATTTCACTAGTAGTTTCAAATAGCTAACTTCTAGCTTTGTTGATCTTCTCTAATGAATATTTTTCTACTTTATTAATTTCTTCTCTTTAGTAATCCCTATAATTTTTCTTTAGGTTTATTCTGTTTTTCCAAAATCTAGCTCACTATTTTGAGCCTTAGTTATTTCCTAAATCTATAGCAGTAAGCACTACTGCTATAGATTTCCTTCAAAATACTCTTTTATCGGCATCCCACAATTTTGATACATTATTCTCATTGCCATTTCTAAGTATTTTCTAATTTTTACATGATTTTCTCTTTGACCCAAAAGTTAAGTGCATTTCTAAAAATTCCAAAGATATGTTTTCCCCCTTAATTATCTTTTTTGTAACTGATTTCTAACTTAATTGCATTTAAAGATTTGTGGGGCTAACTTTATGGTCTCACATGTGGTCATTTTTTAAATAAATGTTCCATGTGTGCTTAAAAATGTTTATAATCCAATTTTTTGAATAATTTTCTATCTATTTCTATTAGGCTAACCTACTAATTGTGTTGTTCAAAATATTCTATATATTTCACGACTTTTTTAAAAAAATATTTTTTTTATTGATTTCAGAGAGGAAGGGAGAGGGAGAGAGAGATAGAAAAATCAATGATGAGGATCCTGCACACTCCACACTGGGGATGGAGCCCACAACCCAGGCATATGCCTCAACCGGGAATTGAACAGTATTCTCCTGGTTTATAGGTTGGTGCTCAACCACTGAGCCATGCAGGCCAGGCTTTCATGACTTTTCTTTTTAAAAAAAATATTTTTATTGATTTCAGAGAGGAAGGGAGAGGGAGAGAGAGAGATAGAAACATAAATAATGAGAGAATCATTGATCGGCTGCTTCCTGCAAGCCCTCCTCCCACCCCAGATTTTTTTTAATCCAATTTAACAATCCAGCTTTTAATTAGAGAACTAAGTACATTTAGAACAATTACTAATATGTTTTGTTTTGTTTGGCTTTCTATTGTTCTGTTTTTGGTTTCTTTTCCCTTTTATATTTTTCTGACCTTAGTTTGGATTGATTGAGCTATTTTTGTCTATTTTTTCTTTTCCATTTCCTTCCCTCTACGCATTTGGGATCTGAGAAAAAGAGAAGTCAAGAATGACTCCAATGTTTTTGATCTACACAACAGGAAAAATGGAATTGCCATTCACTAAGTTCACATTTGGGCATTTTAAGTATGACGACTTTTAATTTTTTCATTTTCATTTTTTAAATATATCTTTATTGATTTAGAGAGAGATAGAAATATCAATGATGAGAGAGAATCATTGATCGGCTGCCTCCTGCATGCCCCCTACTGGGGATTGAGCCCACAACCTGGGCATGTGCCCTTGACAGGGATTGAACCTGGGACCCTTCAGTCCAAAAGCCTACTCTCTGTCCACTGAGCCAAACCAGCTACGGCAGTCTGTGACTTTTAGACAATCAAGTAGAGATGTCAAATAGGCAGGTGAACATGCAAATCTGAAGTTCATGGGAGAGATCTGAATCAGATATAAAAATTTGTAAGTTTATTAGTATCTAAATTATACTTAAAACAGACTAGATAAGATTTCGAAGGTTGTATATTAAGTTAGAGACCCAGGGACCAAATCTTGGAACATTCCAGTATTAAGAGGTAAGAGGTTGAGAAGCAATCAGGAAAGGAGGAGCCTGAGGACGGGGTAAGTGACATGGAAGCCAAAACCAGGAGAACATGGTGTCATTTTTGAAATAAAGAAATGTTTCAAGGAGGTGTTTCTGGTTACAGTTTATATTGGGGTCATTCTAACTCCTTACTTTTTTGCCAGTTCATTTGGGAATTTTAAAGTTAAAAATTACATTTAACCTAGCACTTTAATTGTTTTAGTTAGGAGATTGTTCAGAAATTTGAATACATACAATGACAAAAATGGAAATTCTGATGGCCCTTTTTAATGTTATAAAGAAGGACCCTAACACGATAGTCTAAGTATCTACTTACTAAAAGAAATACATCTCCAAAGTATCATTTAAATTTAGATTTGCATATTTACTTATTTCAATAGCATCTACATATTGTTGGAAAATCTTCATTTAGATTTACTTATTTAAATAGTCAACAAATACTCAACATGGACAATGTTGTATCAGATAAGGTTTCTGACGTCATGGAATTTATATTATAGTGAAGAAGAAAAGTAATAAGCAAAAAATAAGATACTGGCAAGTACTCTAAAGAAAATAAAATAGCCCTGGCCGGTTTGGCTTAGTGGATAGAGTGTCGGCCTGTGGACCAAAGGGTCCTGGGTCCGATTGTGGTCAAGGGCACATACCTAGGTTGCAGGCTCCTCTCTGGCTCAGACCCTGGTCAAGGCTCGTGCAGGAGGCAACCAATCAATATATTTCTCCCACAATGATGTTTCTCTCTGTTTTTCCCTCTCTCTTCTACTCTGAAAATCAATGGAAAATATCCTCGGGTGAGGATTTTTTAAAAAAGAAAACAAAACAGGGTAATATGATAGGAAATGGGGGAAGACATTAAGATGGATGTTCAGGGAAGGTCTCTCTGGGGAGGTGACCTTTAAGTTGAGACCTGAGTGACAAGAAACCAGACAAATCTGCCTGCAGTAAAAGCATGGTAAGCATGGACAGGGAACCCCTTCCGTAAGGGAAAGTTTTTTGAGGTCAGTACTGGCTTCAAACTTAGCCCTTAGCTTGCTCTGTCCAGGCCATGTGAGCCTGAGCTATTCCTTTCCTGGCACTAACCCATAGGCTTCAGTTTTCTGTCAGTAAAACAGGACCAAAAGCCTAGATTCTAGGGTACTGCTAGAGTTAATTGATGCTTATAACATTCTTTAAGATCTTTAATTAAAAGACTCAGGGCTGTACAGAGGGTTATTAGAGCCTCCCAAACCCATCGAAAATCTCTCCATCAGTAACCTAGGCCCTCTCCTGTCTAGTCTGTAGCTGTTGGACAATGGTTCTCAAACTTTTGTGGGCATTAGAATCAGAAGTTGTTATAATATGAATTCTTAGGCTCTTTGAGATTCTGGGTTCTTGGCTTCTTAGTTCTGTGTCCTTCAGTCCCCTTATCCAGTGCCTCATGTTTTCCAGCATGTAGATTTTTGTATTTGCAAATGGGCCTTGTGCATATATACTATGGTCAGAGACATCTTTGGTCATTTTTCCCAAGAGCAATCCAGAGTACAGATTGAAGGAGGCAGGAATTTGCCTGTATCTACTTCTCAAATGTCGACAGATGCTAGGAGGGTTTTGGGAAAACTTCTGAATAAAAGGAGGGAGGAATTGCTGACTGGTGCAAAATAGGAGAAGGTGAGTACAAGGAAAGTAATCCTGGTTTGAGGGCCAGTTCACTGCTCCTTACCTCTCTTCTTGGTGCTGAATCCCTCCTATAGGGACTGTCTAGGGCTTGAACAAATATTTGATTGATTGGCTGATTCATTCATTCATTCATTAAATACATATTTAATATCTATTATATGCAAGGCAGTGTTTTATGTGGAGGAATTCAGTTTCAAGTGAGACAAAATCTCTGATTTCCTGGAGTTTCCATTCTAATAGGGGGATACAGAAAGTAAATAAATATAACAATATATACACAAAATAACTTCAGACAGTGATATAATAATAATAATATCTGTAATAATAAAAGGGTAATATGCTAATTAGACCAGATGTCCTTCTGGACAAAGCTCGGGCTGGAGGGAAGCCTGGGTCCCAGGTGCCGGAGGGAAGCCGGTGCCAGCAGCCGGGGGAAGGAAGGCCTACTCTTGCACGAATTTTCATGCATCGGGCCTCTATTCGTGTAATAATATCGGCTAATGTGATAAAGAGGGAGGATTTGGTGAGTAACTACTTTAGATTGGGGGTTAGTGAGGGCTTTTCTGAAAAGATAATACATAAGCGAAGTCCTGAATGACAAAAAGAAGTTAGTCATAGGAATAGGGAAGAGGGAATGGAGTGGAAGCAGTTTTGGCAAAGGGAATATCAGTTCAAAGGCTCTCAGGCAGGAAGGATTTCACAATGTTTAAGAAACAGAGAGGAGGCCCATGTAGCTAGAGTGGAGGAGAGAAGGAGAGAATATCGCAAGATGAGGTTAGAGAGGATAGGATTAGGGTTGTAGGCTACCATAATGAATACCTTGGAAGAGACAGTGTGGGTGAGGCCTTGTCCCCTGGGGTTAGAACAGTAGAGGCCAACCCAGAATAGTCAAAACAATTTTGAAAGTAAAGAACCAACTTGGAGTACTCACAGTTTCTTATTTACAAAACTACAGTAATCAAGACAGTGTGGTAATGGCATAAGGAAAGACCTATAGAATTGACAGTCCAGAAACAAACCTTCATACTTTTGGTATATATATATATATATATATAGAGAGAGAGAGAGAGAGAGAGAGAGAGAGAGAGAGATTTCAGAGAGGAAGGGAGAGGGAGAGAGAGATAGAAACATCAATGATGAGAGGGAATCATTGATCAGCTGCCTCCTACATGCCCCCAACTGGGGATCGAGCCAGCAAGCCGGGCATGTGCCCTTGACTGGAATCGAACCCAGGACCCTTCATCCCGCAGGCTGATGCTCTATCCACTGAGCCAAACCAGCTAGGGAGGTCAATTAATTTTTGATGAGAGTGTCAAGACAATTCAAGAATAGTCTTTTCAACAAATGGTATTGGGAAAACTGGATATTTATATGCAAAAGAATGAAGCTGGACCCCTACCTCATATCATATGCAAAAATTAACTCAAATTGGATAAAAAACATAAATGTAAGGGCTAAACCACTTATTGGAAAAAAACATAGGTATAAGTCTTCATGACCTTGGATTTGACAATGGTTTCTTATATGATACCAAAAGCACAAGCAAGAAAATAAAATAAATTGGACATTGTCAAAACTTCTGTGCTCTAAATGATACTATCTAGAAAGTGAAAAGACAACCTACAAAATGGGAGAAAATATTTGCAGTCATATATCTGATAAGGATCTTGTATCTAGAATATATAAAGAACACTTACAACTCAATAAAAAGACAACCCAATTTAAAAATGGATATTAAATAAATATTGATCTGAATATATATAGACAATGAACACATGAAGAGATGCTCAACATCATTAGCCATCGGGGATTGCAAATCAAACCACAATGAGATACCATTCATACCCACTAGGATGGCTATAAACAATAAGTATTGGTGAGGATGTGGAGAAATTGGAACCACCATACATCATTGATGGGAATGTAAAATGGTGCAGCAGTGCTGGAAAACAGTTTGTGTTCCTCCAAAAGTTAAACATAGAACTACCATATGATTCAGTAATTCCACTTCTAGGTACGTGCCCAAAAGAATTGAAAGCAGGGACTCAAACAGATACTTGTATACCAATGTTCATAGAGGCATTATTCACAATAGTCAAAAGGTGGAAGCAATCCAAATGACCCAATAACTCAAACTGATGAATAAAAAAATGTATTATATCCATACAGTGAAATATTTCTCAGCCACAAAATGGAATGAAATACTGATTCATGCTACCATATGTATGAACCTTGAATATATCATTCTAAGCAAAAGAAGCTAGTCACAAAGGACATGTTATATAATTCCACTTATATAAAATACTCAGAATAGGCAAATCTATAAAGACAGAAAGTAGACTAGTGGTTGCCTAGGTTTGGGGACCTGGGGGATTGAGAGATAATAGCTAAGGGGTAGAGGATCTTTTTAGGAGTGATAAAAATGTTCTAAAATAGATGTGATAGTTATATAACTCTGTAAACCAACACAAACATAACAAAAGCCACTGAACTGCACACTTTGAATTGTGTAGT
Source organism: Myotis lucifugus (assembly GCF_000147115.1). NCBI lineage: Eukaryota > Metazoa > Chordata > Mammalia > Chiroptera > Vespertilionidae > Myotis > Myotis lucifugus. Next base: position 5,139,501 of record NW_005871076.1, on the reverse strand, counting down.
ATGTGAATTATATTTCATTAAAGCTGTTAAAAATTTTTTTTAAAGGTAGGGGGCAGAGCCTGTTATCTAATTAGCAGGGCACAGCAAAGAGGTTGAAAATCTCTAGGGCCTTCAAGACCAAAGGAATTACCACTGCTGGGCAAGAACTGGGTAATTTTCTAATACCAACTCCAGGAACCAACCAGCTAAGTGAACCCAAGGGAAGAACCATGGCCTTGGGAGATTTATCCGGGTTGTTTTCATAACTTGTGTTTGTTCACCTCCCATGAATATATCCATGTCCAAAGGGGATACTGTATAGTGATACAGTTGTTCCCTCTCTTGGTCCTCTGTTCTTTCCAATGATAATGCATTAATTTCAGAGCTTAGCTCCAATATGGACATATTTCCTGTTTATTAATAACCTTAGGCTCACTGAGCTGGAAGATCACCTCATCTCTAAGATGCAGAAAGTAGGGTCCAAAGGAGAGTTACCTGCTCAATCACACAGCCAGTAAATGTTATAAAGGAGACTGAAATCATTCCTGAAAATTCCCCACGCTAGTGACCATATCCCCAATGAATTAGTAATAGCCTAAGAAGGCCAGGGCTCAAGTCAGGGGGAGGGGATGGATGGTAGGAGGCAAAGGAAGAGTGTAGGTGGAGATGGAGGTAGAAGGGGAGGTATGTGGAAAAGTACATACATTTTTTTCTCTTTTTAAAAAAATATATTTTATTGATTTTTTACAGAGAGGAAGGGAGAGGGTTAGAGAGTTAGAAACATCGATGAGAGAGAAACATCGATCAGCTGCCTCCTGCACACCCCCTACTGGGGATGAGCCCGCAACCCAGGTACATGCCCTTGACCGGAATCGAACCTGGGACCCTTCAGTCCACAGGCCGACGCTCTATCCACTGAGCCAAACCAGTTAGGGCCATTTTTTCTCTTTAAGCTTGATTTCTTTCCATGTTGGCCTTTTCTAGTTAACCATGTGGTTTTGTGGCCTAGAAGAATTGTTGGTTCTTAAAGGTTATTAAAGCATTTAGGTCATTTTAAGAAATGGGCCAGAGCAGGAGGAAGGGAATATGAGTATTGCTGTTTTGGGGGATGGCCCTGGCTCCTCTGCTGGAGTGTGGAGTGGACCTGCTGTGGCCTCTGACAGCTTGTCCTTACCATATAACTTCATGTTTTCCTCCTCCTCCTCCTACTCCTCCTCCTCCTCCTTCTAACACAAAACCACATCTTGATTTTACTTAGTAATACTGAGCAAGTTTTCACTCAAACAAGTGTGAAACCTGATAAATTATCTTACAATAGCTACCTTAAATGTACTAAAAATAAATAACTTAAAAACAACCATCTGAATGTGTGCCACTTGAGCGCCCCCATCTGCCTGACACCTAAGCCCACAGAAATGGAGGTGAAGATGGGAGTGACCTACCCTACATCGGCAAGTCTTCCTCCTGGAAATCACTGCTCTTGCTTAGGGCCCCACATTAACTGGTCTCCTGGGAGAAGGAGCAAGCAGCACCATAATCCATTTTAAGGGTCCTTATTCTGGGATGGTTCCATGGTTCTTTTTTTTTAAATATATTTTATTGATTTTTTTACAGAGAGGAAGGGAGAGAGATAGAGAGTTAGAAACATAGATGAGAGAGAAACATCGATCAGCTGCCTCCTGCACATCTCCCACTGGGGATGTGCCCGCAACCCAGGTACATGCCCTTGACCGGAATCGAACCTGGGACCTTTTAGTCCGCAGGCCGACGCTCTATCCCCTGAGCCAAACCAGTTTCGGCGGTTCCATGGTTCTTAAATAGCAGTTGGCAAATTCCACAAACAAGGGCTCCTGCATGCAGGCTCTCATGAGCTTGCCCTTGTCATCTCCCTGATCAAGGCTGACCATCAGCTGTCTAAGGTGTGGGTTGAGCAGTAAGCTTAATGCTGCAGACTCCCCTAAATTCTTTAAATTGTCCAAAGAAACTGTCCTCTTCCTCGTCACTATTGAGAAAATCAGCTACAGAATCATCATCATAATCTTTCTTTTCCTCGGGCTTTATAGTTTTTTGCAGTAAAAGCTGGTATTTTTTCCTCAACAAGACGAGTTTCGGCATGCACTGCTCTCTGTGCTACCGGAAACAGGTCACGGAGCAGTAGAGCACTCGGCAGGCCAGGCGGTGCAGTGGTATTTGGGCTTCTCCAAGCAGTTCACACAGAGGAGGATGCTACCACTGAGCATGCCATGGTCTCCCACTCCTGCTGCGCACTCTAACTTCATGGTTTCTAAATGAACTTCTTCACGGTTGGGAAGTTCCCTTACTCTCACCTGCCCTTTCCAAGTCTTTCTCTTAAAAATATAATTTTAAAAAAAATTGATTTCAGAGAAGGGAGAGGGGGAGTGAGCTAGAAACATCAATGATGAGAGAGAACCATTGATGGGCTGCCTCCTGCACACCCCCCACTGGGGATCGAGCCCTCAACCTGGTGCCTGGACTGGGAATCAAACCATGACCTTCTGGTTCATAGTTTGATGCTCAACCACTGAATCACACCAGCCGGGCAGTTCTGAAACTTTTTTGGTCTCAGAACCCCTATACACTCTTAAAAATTATTAAAGACCCAAAGAGCTTTTATTTAAGAATCAAAGAGCTCTTGTTTATGTATCTGGGCTTTATCGATATTTACTGTATCATGAATTTTAAAAAATCTGCAAGTTCATTTCATAAATGTCAACATAAGTAACATTTTTATGAAAAAATATTTTCCAAAGCAAAAACATTAATAAGAAGAGTGGAATTTTTAATGCCTGGCTTAATAAAAGACAGACGGATTCCCATATCTGCTTCAGTATTTAGTCAACTGTAATATAGTGTTTTAGTTTAAGAATACAAAGAAATCTGGACTCCTACAGATTCATAGTTGGAAAAGGGAGGAAAATTTTAATGGCTTTTTCAGATAATTTTGGTTATTCCCCTTTAATATCACACCAAAATTAAACAACTATTAGTATCTAGAATATATAAAGAACACTTTATTCTGTTATATTAAAATCTGTTGGTCTATCTTTGGATGATTCTTTTACTCATGCATGTTTTTTTAAAATCATGCATTAGTCATTTGGGAAATCTTGGTTCAACGAGTTATGCAGATCTTGCAAATATTGACATATTATCTATAATAATAAAAGCATAATATGCTAATTAGACTGGACATCCTTCCAGACGACCTTCAGAAGTAAGCCGGGGCTGTGAGGGAAGCCCAGGGTCCTGGTGCCAGAGGGAAGCTAGTACCAGCAGCCGGGTGAAGGAAGGCCTACTCTTGTATGAATTTCATGCATCCGGCCTCTAGTATAATATAAAGAACCACATTTGTCAATAACATCACCTATCTTATCAAGAAAATCTTTACATTTTGGGAAACTGTCAACCAATGGCAATGAATACAATTTTACAAATCCTCATTTTTGCCCCAACACTTGAATTTTATAATTGGAAACAAATACTATTTTCCTTCAAGTGGCAGGTTCCAGAAAATGTCTGCCAAATACACATATTTGACTTACCAAAATTCATGTTAGTCATGCTTTCAAGTAAAAATGGTGTTTCATGAAAAAGTTCAGCTTGAAACTAGAATAGTTTCACAAGTGGTTTTCTGAGACAATCACTCAATGTACTTGAGACAATCAATGTACCTGAAAACAGCCAAGGTACAGCAGAAGTGCTCTACGTACACTTCCCATTTCTTCACACTGAATCTTTTTTAGAAGGGTGCAGAGCTTTAATCCTATCTAATAAAGAGGGAATATGCTAATTGACCCTCATGCCATTGAAAAGATGGCGACACCCACAGCTAATAAGGAGGGAATATGCTAATCAACTGCCACGCCCTCAAAGATGGTGGCACCCACAGCCACAAGATGGCTGGCAGGGGAGGGCAGCTGTGGGTGATCAGGCCAGCAGGGGAGGGTAGTTAGGGGCGACCAGGCCAGCAGGGGAGGGCAGTTGGGGGCAACCAGGCTGGCAGGGGAGCAGTTAGGCGCCAATCGGGCTGTCAGGGGAGTGGTTAGGGGGTGATCGGGCTGGCAGGCAGAAGCAGTTAGGGGTAATCAGGCAGGCAGGCAAGCAGTTGGGAGCCAGCAGTCCCGTATTGTGAGAGGGATGTCCGACTGCCGGTTTAGGTGGGATCGGGCCTAAACTGGCAGTCGGACATCCCCCAAGGGGTCCCAGATTGGAGAGGGTGCAGGCTGAGCTGAGGGACAACCCCCCCCCCCCAGCATGAATTTCATGCACCGGGCCTCTAATATATATAGGCCCATATATATATATATATATATGTATGTATATATATATAACACTATATATATATATATATATATATATATATATATATATATATATCCCACATTCAAAGGCTGTTAAATCACGTTGTTTACCCATATCTTCAGAGAAAAATCACTTCTACTGTCGTGGTAAACAACCTGATTCCCTATTTATAATGGTCTGGCCCTCTAGCAACTTCAGGGCGAAATTATAACTAATTTGCCTACAAAAGTCAGGTGATCATAATAATCTGGCCACTCAGAGTGTGTGTGTGTGTGTGTGTGTGTGTGTGTGTGTGTGTGTGTGTAAAATTGATTTCAGAGAGGGAAAGGGGAAGAGAGATAGAAACATCAACGATTAGAGAGAATCATTGATTGGCTGCCTCCTGCATGCCCCCCTATTGGGGATCGAGCTCACAATCAGGGCCTGTGCCCTGATTGGGAATCGAATTGTGACCTCCTGGTTCATAGATTGATGCTCAACCACTGAGCAACACTGGCCATGCCTGACATTGAATATTTAAAATACATGTACTCAAGGGTAAAGTTTTAATAAAATTAATTTTTCCTGCTTCATCCTGAGTAAAATTGGCTCCCCACCACCCTGCTTTGAATGCTCAGTGGGGAAGACTACATTAACTACTATATAGTTTGATACCATTGCCTAAGGCACCAGCAATTTTTACCCCCATTGCTTTTGTACTATCAGTACAAAAGTCAACACAGTGAAAAGTAATACCTTAGAATTATAATAAAAACAATTTTGATTTCATGGACTCCCTAAAAAAGCCTTGTAGCTTCCAGGAGCCTACAGACCATACTTTGAGAACTCTGGCAATATACATGTGTGTGTGTGTATGTGTATGTTGAAATATATGTAAAATATTTTCCCCTTAAGTTCACATTTCTGTATGTTAAATATAATCCCTAGATTTGATCTGCCAGAGTTTAGGAGGGCCCTCTAGGCAATAAGTTTCACCTAGAGACCTGATCAGAATTTTTCTTATAGTTTTTATGATCTTGTCCAGACTCATGTCTCAACTAGACTCTCTATGTGTTCTTTTGGGGCCATAGCAGACACCATGCCACTTCCTTGGGGAAGAACATCTGGGAAATGGCACTGTTACCTGCCCTGCAGGTGAACGCCATGCTGCGTCTCCTGCTTTATGGGTCTGCCTTGATGAGCAAGAGGCGTGGTAAACTAAATTGAGTCCAAACACTCCACACGAGTCTCCAAGATCAGCCTTCAGAGTGACTCAGTTCTCACTTATAAGCCAAAATTGCTTCCTGAGTTGGAATCCTGGGCTTGCTCTCTCCTCACATTGGTAAGCAATGATGTACTTTAATTCTAATAGGAAACATCAGAGGGTAATAGATGGGATCATGTAGGTCACCTCAGAGATTTTCCTGATCCTAATGACCAGCCCACTAGTTCTTCCTTTATTAAAAATGGGAGTGTGAAGACTACGTGACTCCTTAAGGGTCCTGATTCACTACATGCCAGATCACCAGGACCTGGAAAATAAGCTGATTTTTGTTGTGGGGGTTATTGTTTAACTGTTCTCTCATCAAACCATGAGATTCCAAACTTTTGCCAGTCCTGAAACCTTCTAAAGTCTGTGATAGAATGCCATGGTACCAGCCAAGGAGGTACTATGACATTCTGTCACAGACTTTAGAAGGTGGGTGTGTTCTAAGTGGCAGGGTACAAGAGGACACATGAAGCAGGATGTCTGGAGTGGTTAGTCTTAGGTTTCCCAAGTGTGGGACAGGAGGTGGGAACTTCATTGTGATGTACGTGGTAAGCTTCTGGGTTTCTCCAAAGGGTCTACTGATCTCAGATTCTTATCAAAGAGCATATATAGCTACGGACTAGGTCTTCTGGGCTAAACTCTTATACACCTCCTGGTACTTATTCTTCAATGTGATTCTTGGCCTTCCCTTTTAATTAGTACTGAGAGGTGGAGGGAAGCTTACAGAATTGCTGCTAATACTTATATTTTCATTATGCATCTTTCTGTGGAGGCAATACCCAATATATATATATATTCGCCAAGGATTCACCTGAGCGAACAGTGACTTAACATGACTTTTCTGCAGAGAGATGCTTCCTTCTGTTACAACTTGACATGTTAAAAAAATGTTTCCCCCAATTACAGTAGAGATGTATCTATGTTCCTGTTTAGTATGTTTCTCTTGAGGGTTTCTGGCTGACTTACTATGTAATGTTCTATATCAGCTAAGTTCTTCTCATTGCCATCTGAAACCAACATATAGGGTGAACCCATCATCATCTTCAACTGAAAAATAATTGTTCCTGCTTAATTTCCCTAACACTCTCAATAAATATCCCATTTGATCAATCTCCTGATTTTACACCTGTAGTGATTTTTTCTTACAAACTTTATTTTTTTCCTAATTACCAGAGTAATATACACATTACTTATAGAAAAACTGAAAACAAATATGTAAAATAAATAAAAATCACCCATTGTACTACCATCCATAGAGAATCTCTGTCCGGTGTATGTCATTTTGATGTATTAGAATATTCTATTCATTTTAGTGTGTACTGGGAATATCATATGCCTCTTATTTTATAATTTTATTTCATTTAAAATTTTTAAAAAAACTCTTAATATGTGAACATTTTTAATGACTATAGACTCAAATTGCAAACCATAATTAAGTTAAGCATTTTCCTGTTAGGTATTTAGGTTGTAATATTTTTTTCCTATGTAATATTTTGTGCCCATGTCTGATTAACTTTTTCTAAAAAATCCAGTAATTTTATAGATACGTTCACTAAAAGACGATGTATCTATGAATATTACTTAGAAATTAGTTGAAAATCCATGAATGAAAGTTATAGAAATATTATTGATTAGAAAAATATACTTTTCCTATTTCAAGGAAAGAAACTAATTGTTTCTCTAAAGATGATTAACTCTTTTTTTGTTAATCCTCACCTGAGGATATTTGGATATTTTTCCCACTGCTTTTCAGAGAGAGTGCAAGGGGGGGGGGGGAGAGAAAGAGAGAGAGAGAAACATCAACATGAAAGAGATACATCAACTGGTTGCCTCCCTCACACAACTGGGGTTGGGGAGTGAACCTGCAACACAGGTACTGGCTCTTGACTGGGAATCGAATCCGCGACCTTTTGGTCCTTGGGCCAACATTCTAACCACTGAGAAACACTGGCCAGGGCTCAATGAATAACTTTAAAAAAAATCTTTATTGTTGAAAGTATTACAGATGTTCCCTTCTCCCCCCATTTCTTCTAGCCCACTTCGCCCCCTGCCCCCACCATTTGATGATTAACTCGTAAAGATAAATTTCTAGAAGTCCAGAGGAATAGAAATTTTAAAAAATAAACTTTGCCGAACCGGTTTGGCTCAGTGGATAGAGCGTCGGCCGGCAGACTGAATGGTCCCGGGGTCAATTCCGGTCAGGGGCATGTATCTTGGTTGCGGGCACATCCCCACTGGGGGGCGTGCAGGAGGCAGCTGATAGATCTCTCTCATCGATGTTTCTGACTCTCTATCCCTCTCCCTTCTTCTCTGTAAAAAATAAATAAAATATATTAAAAAAAATAAAAAATAAACTTTTATAAGAAAGATCTGTCTGTCCGGCGTGACTCAATGGTTGAGCATCGACTTGTGAACCAGGAGGTCATGGTTTGATTCCCAGTCAGGGCACGTGCCTGGGTTGTGGCTCAATCCCCTGTGTGGGATGTGCAGGAGGCAGTTCATCAATGATTCTCTCTCATCATTGACATTTCTCTCTCTCTCCCTCTCCCTTCCTCTCTGAAATAAAACATATATATATTTAAAAAGCAAGTAGATCTTAGCTCAGCCGGTGTGGCTCAGTGGTTAAGCATTGACCCATGAACCAGGAGGTCATGGTTCAATTCTGTTCAGGGCAGGTGCCTAGATTGTGGGCTGGATCCCCAATGGGGTCATGCAGGAGGCAACCAATTGGTGGTCCTATCTAATCATTGATGTTTCTCTCTCTCTCTCTCCCTCTCCATAATCAGTAAAAATATATTACAACAACAACAAAAAAGAAATTAGGTATGCTTAAAAAAAAGAAAGTAGATCTTAAACATTCTCATCGCAAGAAAAAAGCTATGTGAGAATATGTTTGTTAAATAAACTTATTGTGGCAATCACTTTGCAATATATACATTTATCAAATCATTATGTTGTATACTTTAAACTAATACAATGTTATATGTCAATTATATCTCAATAAAACTGGAAAAAATAAAAATTTTAATTTTTAATTAAAAATTTGAAATTTTAGAGTTAAAAGAAAAGCTGTGAAGATAGTACCAACATATTACATTAGACTAGTTCAGCGGTCGGCAAACTCATTAGTCAACAGAGCCAAATATCAACAGTACTTTTTCAAAATAGACTCGCCCAGGCTGAAAACCGACTTCTGCGCATGGGCCATGAAGTTTCAATCGCACTGTACGCGTGCCCGCATGTGGTATTTTGTGGAAGAGCCACACTCAAGGGGCCAAAGAGCCGCATGTGGCTCATGAGCCACAGTTTGCCGGCCACGGGACTAGTTCATTTGTCACAATTAACGACTTACAGTGATATATTATTAGCTAATTGATGTTATTATTAACTAAGTTCCATACTTTACTTAGATTTCCTTCGTGTTTGCTTCATGTCCTTTTCCTGTTTCAGTATCCCATCCAGGATACCACATTACATTTAGTCATCGTCATCTCCTTAGGCTGCTCTGGACTATGACAGTTTCTTATACTTTTCTTTTTTTTAAATATATTTTTATTGATTTCAGAGAGGAAGGGAGAGGAAGAGAGAGATAGAAACATCAGTGATGAGAGGGAATCATTGATTGGCTGCCTTCTGCACGTTGGACTGAGCCCGCAACCCAGGCATGAGCCCTTGACTAGAATCGAACCTGGGACCCTTTGGTCTGCAGGCTGACACTCTATCCACTGAGCCAAACCAGCGAGGGCTCTTATACTTTTCTTGCACACAATATCAAGGGTACAGTTTATCAACATGACATCACTATTGTTGATCACCTGGCTGAGATAGTGTTTGTCAGTTTTCTCCACTATAAAGTATTTCACCCCCAACTTCCACACTGTACTCTTTGGAAGAATGTCACTTTGCACAGTCCATACTTAGGAGAGGGGAGTTAATGCTTCACCTCCTTGAGGGCAGAGTATCTACACAAATTTGGAATTCTTCTAAATGGAAGATTTATCTATTCTCCCATTTATTTATATATTCAATCATTTATTTATATCCATATGAAGTCTTGAATATTTATGTTATACTTCAGGTTATAATCCAATACTATTTATTTGCTCAAATGTTTCAGCTTTGGCTACTGGGGCTCTCAGTTAGTTCCTGTATCTCTCTGATATAGTGTGTGTGTGTGTGTGTGTGTGTGTGTGTGTGTGTGTGTGTGTTTAGCACCTTCCCACTTGGCATTATAAGATGCTCCAGGCTCAGCTTGTATATTTCCTGTCCCATCCTAGAATCAGCTATTTCTCCAAGGAACGAACCATGGTTCCTTTTATTGAAGAATGATATTAAAAACCAAGATCTGGGTGCAAAGTGTATATATTGCTACTGGAGTGTCATTGTTTCTAGGTCTGCTCAGCTGACAGAGCAAGGAAAAATATGTGTGAATACTATCTATGTATATACACATACCTATACATGTTTTTTAAAAAATATTTTATTGATTTTTTACAGAGAGGAAGGGAGAGGGATAGAGAGTTAGAAACATCGATGAGAGAGAAACATCCATCAGCTGCCTCCTGCACACTCCCCACTGGGGATGTGCCTGCAACCAAGGTACATGCCCTTGACCGGAATCGAACCTGGGACCCTTGAGTCCGCAGGCCGATGCTCTATCCACTGAGCCAAACCGGTTAGGGCCCTATACATGTTTTTACATGTATCCACTTGTAACCATATTTAACTTCATATGAGTTCATACTGATGCCTCCAACTCTAATCTATTACCACATGGATCATTCTAGCCTCTTCCACTTGTTTATCTGCAATCTCCCACTTCAACAGTGAGAAACTACCCCCCACCATCTATTTACATAATTGTTCAATTCTAGTACACATACAGAGTGATTTCTGATGTGTTAATACATATCCCTATGGGAAACAACGTTGTCAACTACGGTACAGTTCTTATGTGCTGCTCCTTTTGCCTTTGGTCTTAGAGCCACCACTCATTTTCAAAGTTACATAGGTCAGTACCTTTTTCCTTTACTCCCTTCAGTGAAGTTGTTTCACGCATTTATAATACAATTAGATTCTTTTCTCATAGTCTGCATTCCATTCTGGAATTCCCTGATCTACTAAATTATTTACATTTTTTTCATACATTAAAGTAAACTCTGTATATAAAGTTCTATGGATTTTTGACAAATACATAGTATCATGTACTTACCATTACTGTATCATACAAAATACAATACCATGTAGAATTTTATCACCCCCCCAAAAAAATTCTGTGTTTCACCTACTCAACCCTTCTCCCACCCAGACTCCTGCAGTCACTGATGTATTTATCAACTCCATGGCTTTGCCTTTTCCAGAACATCATATAAATAGAACCATACAATATGTAGCCTTTTCAGACTGACCTCTTCCACTTAGCAATATACATTTAAAATTCATCTATGTCACAACAGCATGAAACGTATCAAAAGGGAACGGATGAAGAGGGCGAAGGGGGTTGATATACGGTAACTAAGGGAGACTAGAGTACGATGGATCATAGAATTGTACACTTGAAACATATAGTTTTATTAATCAATGTCACACCAATAAATTGAATTAAAAAATAAAATTCAATCTCAGAGGGAAGGTGGGGTTGGGTGAGTGGGAAGAGCTCAAACAAAGAACTTGTAAGCATATATGCATAACCCATGGACACAGACAATAAAGCCTGGGGTAGGGGGCAGGGGTGGGCTAGAAGTGGTCAATGGGGGACAAAGGGGACATATGTAATACTATCAATAATAAAGATTTAAAAATAAAATAAAATTTATCTATACCTTTGCATAGCTTGATAATTCATTCCTTTTAATTACTGAATAATATTGCATTGTGTGGCTGCCACACAATTTGTTTATCCACTTACTGAAGAATATCTTAGTTGCTTCCAGGTTTTGGTGATTAAGAATAGAGCTGCTATAAACATTCACATGCACGATATTATATAGATATAAGTTTTCAAATCAGTGGGTAAATACCTAGGAGTGCAATTGTGAATTGTATAGTAAGACTATGTTTAGCTTTATAAGAAATTTCCAGGTTGGCCACTGTGGCTCAGTGGTTGCGCATTGACCTATGGACCCGGAGGTCACGGTTCAATTCCTGGTCAGGCCATATACCCAGGTTTTGGGCTCTATGCCCAGTGTGGGGTGTGCAGGAGGCAGCCAAGCAATGATTCTCTCTCATCATTGTTATTTCTATTTCTCTCCCTTTCCCTTACTCTCTGAAATAAAAATAAACAAATAAAATAAAAAGAAATTTCCAACCTCTCTTCTATAGTGGCTGCACCATTTTGCATTCTCACTAGCAATGAGAGAGTTTCTATTGCTTTGCATCCTTGCCAGCAATTGATATTGTCATTTATTTGGATTTTAGCCATTCTAATAGGTGGAAATAAAAATTTAAAGAAAGGATCTTGATATACAAAGCTACATTTCTCTTCAGAAAGTTTGTATTGATTTCTCTGGAGTAACTTTTGTGCTTATACTCCTTTGTTCCCCACATTTAATCAGGCACCAAGTCATGCTGATTCTTTATACTTGCTGACAGTTTCTTTTTCTGCATCGTGATAGCCACTGTTCTGATCCAGGCCTTCATTACCTCACACCTGGACTAAGTGCAATAGCAAGATTGCTTGTTTCCTAGACTGCAGTATCTCCTATTCCAACCCGACTCACACAACATAGCCAAAACAACAAAAAATTATAATCTTCTTTTAACAATTTTTATCTTGGTAACTTTGTTTTCCAAGACCTACAGTGGGTGGCCTATTGAACCAAACTGAAAGCCTTCAGTCCAGTATTCAACATTTATGTAACTAAATTTCTCTTTAATCCCATTTCCAATTTCTCCACACTAACCAACTTAGTCTTTTTACCTGGCACAGAATTTGAAGACTTTCCATTCTTTGTCATCATTCCTAACATTCCTTTCCATTTGGAATGTTTTGTCTCTTCTATTTCCCTCCGTCAGTGTCCTAGCTCAAAATGATCATAATCAAAGCTTTTTCCTAAACAAACTCACTCCATTTTGATTTCTCTTTTAGGTCCCATTTTTTCAATACTGTAAAATAGTTATACTGTCTTGAATTAGATTTTCTGTTACTTAAGACTGTTCTCTGTTATTCATGTGCATTCTTTCAATCTAACCATCAGTCAATAAGAACATTCATCAATGTAACGGAAAAGAAATATGTGAAATATTCTGATTCTTTTAGATTTTCTCTAAAGCTCTTGATATGTGAAATATTCTGATTCTTTTAGATTTTCTCTAAAGCTCTTGACACAGTGCAGGAATTGAATAAATGCTAGTTGAAGTAAATGTGGTACTGGAACCACCTGAAATCTAGATGAATGGAAATCCTACAACTAGGGATTTAAAGAAGCCACCTGAAATCTAGATGAATGGAAATCCTACAACTAGGGATTTAAAGAAGCCACATTGAGATTGGTAGGAGGGGCAGAGACTCAGAACAAGCTGGTCCCACATCCACACCAGGCCCCCAGCCCAGGGTTCCAGTGCCAAGGGAAAGAAGTCCCCATAATTTCTGGCTGTTAAAACCAGTGGGGATTGTGGCTAAGATGGAGGGCTGCTGGGGTCCCAGGCAGTTCCTCTCAAAGGGCCCGTGCACGGACTTACTTGGACTCACTCCCTCTGAGCTCCAGTGCTGGGGCAGTAGCTCATAAGGAACTAGGGACACACGGGGTTGGAACTAAATTGTCTGGCATTAGGGAGAGAGCTAGACAATAGTGCTGGCAGAGGCCATTGTCCTTTTCTGAGATCTCCCAACAGAGCTGACAGGTGGGCACCATATCTGAATCTCCATCAACCTGGCTCACATTGTTCCCCCTGCCCTGGTGATTCTAAGACCCCACCCTACTCAACTTGCAGGCCTACCCAAGCCATTTCTAGGGGCTTTTCCATAAAACTGGCCTCTCTTGTCTCATGCTTCAGACTTCCTAAAATCTCTCAGACAAACAGCATCCAGCCTCTGCATACCCTATACCTCTTGCTAAGTGGCCCCAGGCCCGGCAATAGTGGCAGCCAGCCTTGGTTTGCAGCTTGGCCTCTCCTGGGCACTTCTGAGCCCAGCACAAATAGCAACCATCTTCAGATTGCTCTTTAGCTTGTGCCAGGTGGCCCGAGGACAGTGCACACAGCCCACACAGGGTGCATCTGTAGCACCCAGTGTGGGTGACTGGGGAGGCGGTGCCACTGGGCCCTACAGGACACCTACTCTACCAAATATGGGAGACACAGCAGTTCTATCTAATACAGAGAAACAAACATAGAGAAGCAGCCAAAATGCAGAGACAAAGAAACAGGTCCCAAATGAAAGGACAGGAGAAATCTCCAGAAAAAGAATGAAATGAAATGGAGGCAAGGAAACTACCTGATATAGAGTTCAAAACAATAGCTATGCCCCACTGGTGTGGCTCATTGGTTGAGCGTTGGCTCAGGAACCAGGAGGCCACTGGTTTGATTCCCAGTCAGGGCACATGCATGGGTTGTGGGCTTGGTCCCCTGTGGGGGGCATGCAGGAGGCAGCCAGTTGATGATGTTTCTCTCTCATCATTGTTTCTGTCTCTCTATCCCTCTCCCTTCCTCTCTCTCTAAAAAAATCAATAAAAAACATATCAAAACAAAGCAAAAAGCAATGGTTATAAGGATGCTCAAGGAACTTAGTGAGAATTTCAACAGCATGGAAAAGGAATAGAAACCATAAAAAAGAACCAGTCAGAAATTACAGATATACTAACTAAAATGAAGAATAATTTACAGGGAATCAACAATGGAGTAGAGAATGCTGAGAATCAAATCAGCGATTTGGAATATGAGGAAGCAAAAAATACCCAATCAGAAGAGCAAAAAGAAAAAATTATCCCCCCAAAATGAAGATAGTGTAAGAAGCCTCTGGGATAACTTCAATTGTACCAACATTCGCATCATGGGGATGCCATAAGGAGAAGAGAGAGAGCAAGAAATTGAAGACCTATTTGAAAAAATAATGATAGAAAACTTCCCTAACCTAATGAAGGAAATAGACATACAAGTCCAGGAAGTACAGAGTCCCAAACAAGATGAACCCCAAAGGCCCACACCAAACACATCATAATTAAAATGCAAAAAGTTAAAGACAGAGACAGAATCTTAAAAGCAGTAAGAGAAAAGCAATTCATTACCACAAGTGCTTCCTAGAGGATAGAGAGTAGGTTAGAAAGTTAGACATCTGTAGCATTGTTTGTTCTACCACCCCCCAAAAAAGGAGAAACAATCTAACTGTCCATCATTACAGAACTGGACAAATAAATGGCATAATCAGTCAACAGAATAGTATGAAGCAGAAAACAAGAATGACAGAGTTCTCTAAATACTAACATAGAATACCTTAGAATAAATTAGGTGACAAAAAGCAAGATACAAAAGTGTGTATAGTATGCTGTTGCTTGTGTTAAAAAGGCAAAAAATAAACTGACATGTATAGAATTGCTTATATATGTATAAAATCTCTAGAATGATATTTAATAGCCTAATAATATAGTTTTCTTGTGAAAGGGAATCTGGGTGTTTAGTGGGCAATGTAAAAGACTCCTTTTTATCATATTATTAAAATAATTCTTAAAATTTGAACCATGTAAAAATATTAACTACTTATATTTTTTATTTTATATGTATATATTTTTATTGATTTTAGAGAGGAAGGGGGAGGGAGAGAGAGATAGAAACATCAACGATGAGAGAGAATCATTGATTGGCTGCCTCCTACACACCCCACACTGGGGATCGAGCCTGCAACCTGGGTATGTGCCCTTGGCCGGAATCGAATCTGAGACCCTTCAGTCCACAGGCTGACGGCCTATCCACTGAGCCAAACCGGCTAGGGCAACTATTTAGAGTTTTAAACATGAAATTACATGGTCTAAGAAACAATATAGTTGGAGAAATGAGAAGATAAGTTAAATGTTTCCAACTGTTAAAAAGGGAGAAAGATAGCAAATGTGGTGGGTGATAGTTAGGGATAACTCCAACTACACAGTTAATTAGCGGGTTTATAAGAAGGCTATAATGTTTGGAGTATTATATCAGATTAATGATTGACAAAGTTCCTCTGCCATGGATGGTAACATGAAATCAATGTGATAAGTGGGAAGAGCATGTGTTTTGAGGTGAGGCAGAACTAAATTCAAATCCTAGCTATTCCATATAATGGCCTGGACTGACATGCAGAAATTAAATATCTTGAGGAAATGCAGATTGGAATGAGAGACCTATCTGTAGCTAAAGTCCCTGTATGTACAATCTAGTTTGTCAACCTCATATGTGTTTTTTTAATTTTAAAAGACTGATGATTTAATAGGAAAATGAGCAAACTTTTTTTAAAAATTATTTTTATTGATTTCAGACAGGAAGGGAGAGAGATAGAAACATCAATGATGAGGGAGAATCATGGATTGGCTGCCTCCTGCACGCCCCCTACTGGGGATTGAGCCCGCAACCCGGGCATGTGCCCTGACTGGAATCAAACCCGGGACTCTTCAGTCCGCAGGCCGACGCTCTCTCCACTGAGCCACACCGGCCAGGGCAACCTCATATTTCTTATGAGGAATTTAGTCTTTTATTACCTCAGAAGTTTTAAAAATTCTTGGTCTATACAATGTTTCCCATTTCCTTTTCCTTCCCTATGTGAAAGATGGTTAGAAAAGGGTATTGTTGTTTTTTAATGTCTTCAGGAATTCACCTCCCTTTAAAATATATTTTAGTTGATTTTAAGGGGAGGAAGAGAGAGGGAGAGACACAGAGAGAAACACTGATGGAGAGAGAGAAACATTGATGGGTTGCCTCCTGACTGGGGACCTAACCCACAACTTGGGCTGGGAATTGAACTGCCCACCTTTCTGTGCACGGGACCACGCCCAACCAATAGAGCCATACCCACCAGGGTGGAAGAGAGTGTTTTGAAACCAAGTACAATTCTACCCCAATACATATTCCTACTCATTTTCTAAGGGAAAACATTTATTCTAATGCTCTTTTCTAACTAAAATATTTTTAAGAAGGATTTTTCTTTCTACAACTTATTAAACATTTGAAAAATCAGTGTATTACCTTTTTTAATTAGGAAATATCATCTTAAGAGATAACATATTGGAACTAAGATTACCCACCAAATCACACTAATACTTATTGACATTTTACATTGAATACATTGAGTGAGAATTTATATATTCACCAGTTAGTTTTCACATTTGTAAAACCACATGAATGTGGTTTATATGGAAATATTAAATGATTTTAAATACAGACCTTATATAGCAGTCACTAAGTCTAGGAGATTGGGAGTTCCTAACTCCCATACTTACTGTCAAACTACTGACAGTGACTTAGGTAAAGGTCCAGGAGAAAAAAAAGATTATTGCTCAATCATATTTTCCTGGCTAACAGCAGGGTTGGTTGCTAGGTATTGAGGAGTATTTTTTTTATATACTGAGAGAATATTTTTGTCTCATACTGGAAAAAGATGTATACACCTAAATTTCCTCTGCCCTTGAGTTCCATTACATTTGTTTAAAGAATTTAATGAATTTGTTCAGGGAGTTGCATCAGAAATTATTTTTGTATTGGTGGTAGGAATGACAAATAGTTCCTTTGTAATGTTGCACCAGTCAATACCTGTTTTTGCCTAAGGATATATCCATACCAATTCTGGATAATCCAGCTTTGAAGTGGGATGGGCAGTGCTGGGTTTCTTTTGTTGGTGTTATTAGTTTGGGCTGTGACCTAGTCACACATGGCCTTAAAAACTTAAACAGCACTGAGGATATGGGCTAATTAAGTGCCACAAATTATAACTACAGCCAGTGTGTACTTGGCATTTACATCAAAATAGTTTTCTAGAAAAGGTACCAGACTCTTTTCCCATTTTTTTTCACAACTTATTAACTAGGAAGAACATTTACCTAACATGCTCTGCTCATAGGAAACACTGTCCTTTTTTTTTTTTTGCATGTGAAATGCCAAATGAGCAATGACTAAACCAAAGCAATTTTTACAATCTTCAAAACGTTCTTTAAATAAATGTTAGGCAGAATCTTTTTAAAAGTCATTTTTTAAAAATCATTATATTCTTTACAGAATTTTCAGATTCCAGTTCAAGGGGGGGGGGGGGTTGAAATATTGCACAATCAATACAAAGTCCTTTGTTAAAGTTGCAAAAGAGGCGACAATGCCAAATCGTTTGCTTTTAGCCAGTCTCCGTTGGCTAAGTATCATGCAGACATTCTCTGGGTCAAAGGACATTTGCCATACAAATACGAATTTCACCAAGGGTCTTTCTTGTGATCTTTGATCATAGGATTGGCTGGAGCAGGAGCATTTTTAAACCCCTCTTTACTGGCAAAGGAGATAAAAATAATAGAGGCAGAGCTCCCTAGAGGGGACGAGACCCCCTTCGCCAGCCTTCCACTGCATCGCAGAGCTCCGACAAGAATCAGCACGGTTGGCAGGACTCGGGGGTAGGTGGAGAACTGGAGAGTGGCTAACAAGAATGAGTTTTTACTGTATGTTTGGCACTTTGCTAAGCGCCTCATGTCATTATCTAATTTATTCACAGCACCCGATGAGGGAGGTATTACTATGACCCGCATTTTACTGATGAACGAACTATAAGTCACTGAGATTAAACAACAAACGCCCGGAGGTCACACAGCAGACTAGTGGCGGCACCAGAGCTCGAAACTGTTCAGCGCTCGCAGCCTTTTAACCACGGCGTTCGGCCCCGCGGTCTGACTCCGCGCTCAACGCGGTGCCTTTCCCCTCATTTCGTGGGACAGTTCCCAGTACTGAGGCATGGCGCTGTCCAGCCCTCGGGCCCGCTGCCTTCCACCAGCCAGAGAACGCGGCCCCGCGGGGCGATCCCGCCCGCAGGTTGTAGAACTGCCACGTCCCGGCACGCGCGTGGGCCGAATCGTCCGCAGGCGGCCACCCCGAGCAGCCTTCAGAGTCTCCTGAAATCCTCGCGCTGCGCTCCGTTCCGAAAGGCCGGGGGCGCGCGGCAGGACCGGCCCTGACCCTCACCTCTCGCAACCCCCTACCCTACTCCGGCCCAAAGAGCCTGAGGCAGATAGTTTAGAGGCGGCAGCCTCACCTGTCCCAGAAGAGCGACTGCTCTAGTGACTGACGCTCTGCTCCTCCAACCAGGGCCTGGCGGGAAGGTGGGGCTAGCTGAGACTGACTACTTTTCCCGCCAATCCCGGTGCAGCAAACCTCCGGGTCGCAGTCTCCGCGCCTGGCGCAGAGCGACAGGTGGGAGCTGCGTTATCTCCGCGTCTCTTGCTTACTTGATGTAGAAGCTTCCCGCGCGCATGGCGAATTCTACTCCAAATCTCACCAATTCTTGCAAGGCGTCACCTCAGCCTTCATTTTTATCAAAAGTGGAAATTCCCCAACCCTTTCCCGTCACCTCAGATGGGGGCAGGATGAATAGTACTCTTACTGACCAATTGTACCACGCGACGTCCTGTGACACCGTGACCGACACTTTACGGCGCCAATGAAGTCTCCCACTGTCAGGGGTCACTATGACTGACCACAAGGCCAACTAATCCACTTTAAGGTCGTGACGCGATAGTCAGAGAATTTGACCAATAGACGTAGAAAAAGACCGGAAGTCAGCGCGCGCGGAATAGAAGGCGGGTGTTCGCAACCGCCTAGGCCTGCGCAGGTCAACGCAGCTTGGGGGCCCCGAGCCAGCGAGCGGCGCGTGACGAAGAGCCTGAGCGACGGGTAACTTTGGCCAATGATCTGCAGCCTCTTTGGAGCTGTAGCCAGTGGCGAGTGTGGGGGGCGGGAGGCAGCAGGTTAGGCAGTGAGAAGTTAGTGGCGCTACTGGGACGGGGGGAAGGAGACGCTTCTTCCTTCTGCTGCTTCTCTCGCTCCCGGGATCGGCGGCGGCGGTGGCCGCGAGTGACTCTGCAGTGTCTCCGGCTCCGCGTGCGAAGCATGCTGACCGACGGCGGAGGCGGCGGCACCTCCTTTGAGGAGGACTTGGACTCTGTGGCTCCGCGATCCGCCCCAGCCGGGGCCTCGGAGCCGCCTCCGCCGGGAGGGGTCGGGCTGGGGATCCGCACCGTGAGACTCTTTGGGGAGGCTGGGCCTGCCCCGGGAGTCGGTGGCGGCGGCAGTGGTGCGGGCGTAGGGGACGCGGCGCTGGATTTCAAGTTGGCGGCTGCTGTGCTGAGGACCGGGGGTGGAGGTGGTGCCTCTGGCAGCGACGAGGACGAAGTGTCAGAGGTACGGTTCCAGGACCCCCCGCTTCCCACACAACGTGGGGCATGAAAGCTCGTGGGCTGGTACAGGGCTGGGGCCACCCTCCCGCTGCCCGGGCGGAGTCCGCTGACAGCGATCGACTCCAAGGCGGCAGTGGCAGCGGTGCGGGCCTAGTGCTCCCTCAGCTTGACTCTTCAGCCCGTGGTTCGAGCCGGACCGGTTCCCGTCACCATCGTAGACCCACAATGGGGAGCCCTGTGGTCTCTGAGCTTCGCGCGGGAACGAGGACTCGCCAGGCCAGGCTTCCCTCCCGCCTACCCCGCTTTGGAGTTGGGGGGGTGGGGGGGGCGGGGTCTTGCCAGAGTCTCTGCCCTTGGTACTGAGAGCGAGACAGAGAGACTGAGACAGAGACAGGGAGGCAGGGCTCGCTAAAGTTGAGGGATTGGACAATTATTTGCCTTCTGCTTTATCTGTGTATGGAAGTCGGGTTCTTGATTCCCTTCTTTAGTTGGAGACAGGTGAGTGTTAAGGAGCTTCCTGGCTTTACCCTGAACAATCACGTGAGCCTTGCACCTGGGACCTTTTGTGAAATTAGGAGAAGGAAGTTCCCGTGGAACTACAGAGTAGCAGGATAGCTGAACCCGAGATTTTTAGGCTTGGAGAAAGTGAGGCATCCTATGGACATCTTTTGAAGTGAGGGAAATTAGTAATCAGGTCCTTCTTTTGACTCTTACGTGTGTACCGGGCCGTTTTAGGTCTGAGCAACCTAGGATGATAAGGCATCAATTTTTGGGCTCCAGGGAAAAAGGAGATATTTTATATATGTATTTTCCCCTTGATTATGGCTTGGCGATAGCATAGCACTGTGATGACTATTGTTCTAAGTGCTCAGAGTATTCTATTTGGGTTCTAAGATGCCTAGTTCATCCCTTATGACCAGTTATTTTAACCTCTGTTCTTGGTGCTAAAGTACAGGGATTTCTCTGTGGACAAGTATCGTGGCTGTTGTATTTGAGAGGAATAGGAGAAACTGTATTTGTGGGTTGCCGAATACAGCTAGTGCACTATTTTACATTCTAGATCTAAACAGGGATTCCTTTAGATTCAAAACCTTCATACATTCTGACCCCAACATTTTGCTTTGGAAGAAACACTGTGTGGGTTGTAAGGGAGCTAGTCCCTTGAATGTCTGTATCTTTGATGAAACTTGACAAGAGGTGAGCCTAGAACACGTATACTTTTAATCTATAATATAAAGTGGGGACATCTTTAGACTCTATTTTTCTTTGAAACTTTAAAAGAAGTTTCTTTGGTCTAAGAGTGATAGAAAGGTTTGCTTTGGTCTAAGAGTGATAGAAAGATGATGTTCTTGATTTTCTGGACGATTTTTAATTATCACAGGTGAGATAAAAGATCACTCATTAGCTTTTACATAATAAGTGGTATTCTTAAATTTCAGAGGTAGAGCGCTGCTAGTGAGCCTCCAAAGTCGTAAATCTCTAACTCTTTGGGCTCATGTGTTATATCTGGGAAATGAGCTTTTGAAGTAACCATTTCTACCATTTCTGTGAGGCTTGTACACACACACATTCAGACACAGAATTTCATTTGGAGTCTGCATACCATGTGTTTAAAGCTATGAGCAGAATCCACACCTTTTGTGTGTGTGTGTGTGTGTGTGTGTTTGAACAAGCTATATTTATGGGTATTGCTTTATGCAACCTTATCCCCCCAGATTTCCTGAGGTGAAATTGTTATTTTTTTAATATATTTTTTTTTTTTTCAGAAAGAGGAAGGGAGAGGGGGAGAGAGAGAGAGAAACATCAGTGATGAGAGAGAATCATGATCGGCTGCACTCCCGTCACTGGGGATTGAGCCTACAACCCGGGCATGTGCCATGACCAGGAATCAAACTGTGACCTCCTGGTTCATAGGTCACTGCTCAACCACTGAGCCACACTTGCTGGATGCCTTTTGTCTTGTTTTTATGTTTATTATAGAAATTATTTATTTATGATTCTTATACCCATTTAGGCTAGTGGTAGAAGAACCCCTTAGTCTCCTGTTTACTTCAGTTTTCTGTGCTTAAAAAGGATTTAGGTATTAAGTATATATATAGACCTCATTTTTGGAGTGGAGCTTTCTAGGATACCCAGAGACTGGTCTAAAAAGATGCCCAGTGTATATATAGATTCTTTCTTAACCTGTGGAGAAAGGAAATTTTGCTACGTCCTGTTTCTCCCATATCACATAAAGAAGAAATTCCTGGAGTATCTAGTATCCACTGTATAGTCTATGCCTTTGTGAGTGAAATTTGCCCAAGCAAATTTCTTACCTTTTTTCTGCCTGACAAGATGAGCTGTCTTCTCCCTTATTATTGCCTTTGAAATTCCAGTGTGAAGACCATAAATAATGATCTCCAAGAAGCACTCACTGAACTGGCATTTGATGAATAATACCAAAATCTTTATTTTCATCTTTCATAGATGTTTTATTTATTTATATTTTTATTGATTTCAGAGAGGAAGGGAGAGGGAGAAAGAGATAAAACATCAATGTGCCCTAATCAGGAATCAAACTGGTGACCCTTCCATGCACAGGACGATGCTCAACCAAGAGTCACTCCAAACAGGGCAATACTATATTATTTTTGAAAATTTTATTTATTGTCCAGGAAAGTGACTTTCTAAAAAATCTTTATGGGGGACTTTTTTCAAGGTAGAAGGGCTTTATTCCATAAATTATCATCAGAAGTGAGAAATAGGGCCGAAACCGGTTTGGCTCAGTGGATAGAGCGTCGGCCTGCGGACTGAAAGTTCCCGGGTTCGATTCTGGTCAAGGGCATGTACCTGGGTTGCGGGCACATTCCCAGTGGGAGATGTGCAGGAGGCAGCTGATCGATGTTTCTCTCCCATCGATGTTTCTAACTATCTCTCTCCCTTCCTCTCTGTAAAAAATCAATAAAATATATTTAAAAAAAAAAGAAGTGAGAAATAGGAAATAGAATTTTATATTCTAGTGAGCAAATATTTGAGAGATTGGAGATGTTTATTGAAGGAAAAGTTGCATGTTATTAACTGTAATGATTTGTTATAGCATGAGTATCAACCTTGCACAAATTTCATTCTGTAAAGCCTAAAGACTTTACATATAAAATGATATATTGATGAGTATGGTTACATGAATGGTGGGTCAAAACACTTGATTGGTATGGGTGGAGGAAAACCTTATTGTGAAACTTGAAGTATACAGGTGTGTTTTGGGGTTGTTTTTTTGGTGGTTATTTAGTACATTTTGATAATTACATTCATATAGTTCATAAGTCAAAGTAAAATAAAGACAAATACAGTTAAAAGTCTTGATCTTATCCCTGCTCCCAAGTATCCTGCCTGCTACACCTTTAATGTATATTCTTTCAGAAATTCTTTATGGAAATACAAGTATGTATTTCTATTTTTCTCATTGTTATGCAAAAGATAACATACTATTCATATGAGATTTTTAAATGGTAAATTTGAGAAGGACTTAGATTTTTTATGTAAACAAAGTGATAAAATGTATTAAGAATGAAGTATTAGGGATGAGTTTAAAGACATTTCTTTCTGAGTCTATCTGGTAGTAGAGTGATGATGTACTAGATGCCCTCTAAAAATCAATTCTAGCCTTCTGATTCAGTGATGAAGACAAGATAAATAAAATATGTTGCTTTAAAGAAAGCAAAACAGTTTTAAAAAGTATAAGTCTTGAGTTGGCAAGTATAAAGAAATGAGTCTACCAATTTTTTGTGTGTGTCCAATTTTACCTTCCTACAGAATCCAAAGTCGTAAGAAATAAAAAATTCTTTTTTTAACCCACTATAAGTGAACTATTTCAATATGTCTGTTTTCTTGGACCTTATTTATTTATAATTTTCCTCTCCTGTTGCTTGTCTATAAAGTCATAGAATCTTGGTGATAATTCTATCTCATCTCATTTTTAGGTAACTGCTACCATTTATTGAGTGCTTATTAAATGCCTGTATCGTACTAGATACTTTCGTTATTTTATTTAATCGTTTCAACATCCCTTTGAGGTAGGTATATTATATACATTTTTATAGACAAATAAATGTAGGCTCAGAGAAGTGATGAATAAAAAAAGAGACCAAAAAAAAAAATGTTAAACTGTTACACAGCTAGTAGTGGTAAAACTAGGATTTGAATTCAGTACTGAATCCAGAAGCCATGCTATTTTGCTTCCTCAGATTAAGAAATAGGCAGAGGTTTTGGTTACAGAATGCTGTTTCTCCAATACATGTTTGCTTAGTCCCTGTTGAAGTTTTCATAGATCTAAAGTGAAATGAGAAAAGCAAGGAGGCCCTGGCCAGGTAGTTCATTTGGTTAGAGTGTCATCCTGATAGGCCACGTTTGCAGGTTTGATCCCCAGTCAGGGCACATACAAGACTCAGCAAATGAATGCATAAATAGGTGGAACAACAAATTAGATATCTCTCTCTCTCTCTCTCAAAAAAAAAAAATACTAAGGACAGCGTAGTGAATATCTTATAAAGCTGTTTTTTCCCCCACTCGTTTTCTATTTTAATTTCCTTCCTACTGTTGCAAAATGAATTTTTACCATATCTGTATTTGACAAAATATCAAATTTGGAAACTTCATGTCAGGACCCTAGGTAAAGCCTCAGAAGTTTGAGAACCAGTGAGCTACGTGACTTACCCAGGATCACACAGCTAATTTGTAATAGAAAATAGGTCTCATGACTCCGATTCTAGTTAATCCTACCTGCTAGCTTGTTCTGTTTACTGTTTCTCTTCTGATGCATTGTACCAATGAATTAATTAGTTGCTTAAGAAATGCCTATCTCTAGGCATTTAATCTGTATATAATCCATATAATCCATAGCTGACCTTGTTGGAAAAGTTTTATATTAATTAATAAAATTGGTGATGTCATGAAGATCAATATATTAAGGAAACCAAAGGTGTACCAATGAGCATAGAACGTAATTTTGTAATTGAACTTACTTGAAAAGTTCAGGCCTTGTCATTATTCATTTTTAAAGAATTAGAAATATTAAAACCACTGATAAAGAAAGGCATATACCCAACTTTGCACCAACATTTGCAACTTCACCAATATGGAAACACTTGTTTTGCAATATTGTTACACTTTAATTAATTTGTAAAAATTAATGTATGGTCTTCTATTAGTAGTTACTGACAGTGTATGGTTCCTGTGAATGAAGTTGATTTCCTTATGTTGACTGACTGGTTTACTTTTCTTCTGGCCAACTTTACCTAAACTAGGAAGAACAGAAAGTTGTATATAAGGCTCTTTTTTGTTTGCTAGGCTGAAATATAGAAACTATTTTGTCAAAGAGCACGTTTTGTTCTTTCTCCACTACACATACTCCAATTCTCTCTCTCTTTTTTTCCCCCCAACTTAATGGATTCTGTTTTCAGTATTAGAAAGGGTGGTTTTGTTTTGTTTTTAAAGTAGATATCCCACCCTGGTCGGTGTAGCTCAGTTGGTTGGAGCATCATTCTGTGCACCAGAAGGCTGTGGATTTGATTCCCTGTCAGGGCACATATCTGCGATGTGAGTTAGATCCCCAGTTGGGACTCCTTCAGGAGGCAACGATCAATGTATCTATCTCACATCCTTGTTTTCCTCTTTCCCTCTCTGAAATCAATTTTTTAAAAAGTAGATATCCCATTGTATCCTAGTGGTTTGATTCACGTGCATTAGTGTGCAATTTTGTAAAGAGAAAGGCCAAGTGTGTCCTCAGGGATTAGCCCTAAGAACTAAAGAATTGCACAGGAGAAACAGTTTATTAAGTTGCCAAGGTAAGTTTGATGTGTTTAACAGTTTGTAGTGAGGACAGTTAGATTGACAGCAAGTTTCTTTTTTTTTTTAAATTGTGGTAAAATACACATCACATAAAAATGACCATTTTAACCATTTTTTTAAAGTTGTGTTAAGATATATATAAGATAATATTTACCATTTGAAAGTGTACATTGAATGGCATTAAGTACATTGACATTGTTGTGTAACCATTATCACCAGCCATCTCTAGAACTCTGGTCTTCCCAAATGGAAACTCTATATCCATTAAACAGTAATATCCCAGCTTCCCTTCCCCAACCCGTAGCAACCACATTTCTACTTTTTTTCTGGTGAATTTGACTAATCTAGGTATATCAAATAAGTGGAATCATACAGTATTTCTATTTTTGTGACTAGCTTATTTCACTTAGCATAATGTCTTCAAGGTTCATACTTGTAGCATGTGTTAGAATTTCATTCCTTTTAAAGGCTGAATACTACTCTGTATATTTATACATTTTGTCTATCCATTATTGAGGAATTGGATTGCTTCTACCTTTTTACTGTTGTGAATATGCTACTGTGAACATGGGTGTACAGATATCTGTTCGAGTCCCTGCTTTCAGTTCTTTGGGTATATATCCAGAAGTGGAATTGCTGGATCATATGATTTAATTTAATTTAATTTAATTTCTTGAGGAACCACCATACTGTTCTTTACAGCAGCTTTACCTTCCCACCGGCATTGCACAAGGGTTCCAATTTCTCCACATTCTAGCTAGTGCTTGTTATTTTCTGTATGTATGTATTTTGAGAGAGAAGGAAACATCAATTTGTTGTACCACTTATTTATGCATTAATTGGTTGATTCTTGTATGTGCCCTGACTGGGGATGGAACTCGCAACCTTGGCCTATTGAGATGACACTAACCAACTGAGTTACCTGGCGAGGGCTGCTTTGTTTTGTTTTAAATAATAGTCATCCTAATAGGTATGAAATTTTATCTCATTGGGGTTTGGATTCAAATTTCCCTGATGATTAGTGATGTTGAGCATCTTTTAAAAATAAAAATCCTTACTCAATGATATGTTTATTGATTTGAGAGAGAAACAAGAGAAATATCGATGGTTGTCTCCCATTTGTGTCTGACCTGGGATGGAACCCACAACCCAGGTTGTGCCTCAGTGGGAAACAACTCGAAACTTTTTGGTGTATGGGACGAGGCTCCAACAACTGACCCACCCGGCTAGGGTATGTTGAGCATCTTTTCATGTGCTTATGGGCCATTGTATATCTTCTTTGGAGAAATGTCTATTCAAGTCCTTTGCCCATTTTTTAATTGTGGTTTTTTAAATTGTTTAATTGTAGGAGTCCTTTATGTATTCTGGGTATTAACCCCTTATCAGATATGTGAATTTTTGCAGATTTTCTCCCATTCATGGATTGCCTTTTCAAGTCTTGAAATTGTCCTTCCATGCTTAAGTTTTTAATTTTAATGAAGTCCAGTTTATCTACTTTTTCTTTTATTGTCTATACTTTTGGTGATCTATCCATGAAGTCACTGCCAAATCCAATATTATGAAGATTTTTTTTCAAGTTTTCTTCTAAGAATTTTATAGTTTTAGCTCCTATTTAGGTCTTTGATCCATTTTGAATTAAATTTTGTATATTGTGTAAGATAAGGGTCCAACTTTATTCTTTTGCATGTGGATATCTAGTTTTTCCAGTACTAGTTGTTGAAAAGACTCTTTTCTGACATCAAATTGTTTTGGCATCCTTGTTGAAAATTGATTGACCATATATGAGAGGGTTCATTTCTGGGCTCTGGGGTCTATTTCATTGGTCTATATATCAGTCTTTATGCCAGTATCACACTGTTTTGATTACTGTAGCTT
Organism: Myotis lucifugus; assembly: GCF_000147115.1. Classification (NCBI taxonomy): domain Eukaryota; kingdom Metazoa; phylum Chordata; class Mammalia; order Chiroptera; family Vespertilionidae; genus Myotis; species Myotis lucifugus. The sequence continues at coordinate 5,111,922 of NW_005871076.1, read as the reverse complement.
TTGTAGTAAATTTTTAAAAATATATATTTATTTTTATTGACTTCAGAGAGGGAGAGAAGAAGAGGGAGATAGAAACTTCATTGATGAGAGAGAATCATTGACTGGCTGCCTCCTGCACGCCCCCCACTGGGGATCAAGCCTGCAACCCAGTCATCTGCCCTTAACTGGAATCGAACCAGGGACCCTTCAGTCCACAGACCGACGCTCTATCCACTGAGCAAAACCAGCTAGAGCTGTAGTAAGTTTAGATATCAGGAAGTGTTAGTCTTCCAACTTTGTCCCCCCACCTCCTAGATTGTTTTGGCTGTTCAGGGTCCCATGAGATTCCACATACATTTTAGGATGGGTCTTTCTATTTCTACAAAAATATGCTATTGGGCTTTTGATAGGAATTGCTTTGAATCTGTAAGTTGGTATGGGTGAGAACAAGTTTTGGTACAAATCTTATGTAATTATTTCATCACAATAGATATTAGCAAATCAACATATTGACAAAATACTAAAAAGGAAAGAGAGATTGAGCACTTACTGATGTCCTCCATGAATGAGTAGATGTTTCTGAAATATAACCCATATTTTTTCCTGATTTGTCCTCTTATTGAGTATTTGTGATTGATTATGATGTTTCATATATTGGTTAAATGCTAGGAAGAATACTTGGTTTTCTTTTTTCTCTTTTTTAAATCTTTATTGTCAAAAGTATTACATATATCTCCCTTTTTCTCCCATGGACCACTTATAACCTGTCCCCACCTCAGGCCTTCACCCCCCTATTATCTGTGTCCATGGGTTATGTATATGTGTATACAAGTTCTTTGGTTGATCTCAGAGGAATAGTTTTTATCCTTTATATGATTAGAGATGAGTTAAATTTTGGAAAAAATATCTCAATGTGATATTAAACCTAGATGAATGAACCTATAGTATTTCTTTAATGATACAGAATTTTAAAAGTTTTCACATAGGCATTTTATAACATCTTATTCAGAAGGTAAAGTTTTGGCCATATCAGTTGATAACTTTGACTGATATACTTTAAAAGGACTTTCAGCTCTTATCAGCTTTTAATTATTTTTTCTTCTATGCTTTTACTTATTTTCTGCTAAGTCTCTACATTTTATTTTTGTCTTTTAAAAGTTTACAATGGCTAAATTTAGGAATGTGAAACATTATCATTAAAGAGCATATCCCAAAAGGGGCAGTAGTCCAATTATATTGGATACATTCTTTTTTTGTTGTTACTTTTTATTTTGATATAATTTCAAATTTACTGGAAAGCTGCAAGAATAGTACAAGGCATTCCTCCCATATACTCTTTACCTAGATTCACCAATCATGTTCATTTTGTTCCATTCTCTCTCTCTCTCCATAAACAAAAAAGTAATAATTTATTTTTGAGACTGAAAGTAGGTTGCATATATCATGCTGCTTTACCCTTAAATTCTTCAGTGTACATTCACCAAAGACATTTTCTTACATAACTATAGTATATTTATCAAAGTAGGAAATTCAACAAATTTCTGAAGTATTCTTCAAGTTCAAATTCCCAAAGTTTTAAAAATTGAAATATAATTCACACATAGAATTTAAATTTACTCTTTAAGGTATACAATTCAGTGGTTTAAACATTTTTATCACCCCCAAATAAAACCTTGTACCATTAGCAGTCATTTCCCATTCCCCATTCCCTGCAGCCACTGGTAATCATCTACCTACTTTCTCCCTGGATTTGCTTTGTCTGGGCATTTTATATAAATAGAATCATACAATATGTAGTCTTGTGTCTTCTTTCACGTAGCATATTATTTTCAAGGTTTCTACATGTATCATTGGAATAATATTCTATTTTGTGGATATACCACTTTTTGTTGATTGATAGTTTTTGATGACATTTAGGTTATTTACATGTATTGGCTATTATAAATGATGCTATGGATATTTGTGTACAAGTTTTTCATGAACATATCTTTTCAGTTCTTTTGTGTATATACCTAGAAGTGGAATTGCTTGGTTATATGATAACTCTGCTTAACTTTCTGAGAAACTACCACGGTGTTTTCTACAGTAGCTGCAACATTTTACATTCCACCAACAATGTATGAATGTCCCAGTTTCTCCACATCCTTGCTAACATTTGTTATTTATTTATTTATTTAGTTAGTTATTTAGTTAAGTCATCCTGGGAGGTATAGAGTGGTATTTTTTTTAAGATATATTTTTTATTGACTTCAGAGAGGGAGATAGAAACATCAGTGATGAGAGAGAATCATTGATTGGCTGCCCCCTGCATGCTCCCTACTGGGGATCGAGCCTGCAACTAGGCATGATGCCCTTAACTAGAATTGAACCCAGGACCCTTCAGTCCGCAGGCAGATGCTCTGTCCACTGAGCCAAACCAGCTAGGGCTTAGAGTGGTATTTCATTGTGGTTTTGATTTGCATTTCCTCTGTGACTAATTAAGTTGATCATATTTTCATGTACTTGTTGGCCATTAGTATATCTTTGGAGAAATGTCTATTCAAATATTTCCCCCATATCTTGATTGGGTTACTTGTCTTTTTATTATTGAATTGGGTTTTTGGGGTTTTTTTTGTTTTTTTTTTTAGAAAAAAAATATGTATAATTTGCAAATATATTCTCCCATTCTGTGGGTTGTCTTCTTTCTTTCTTTCTTTCTTTCTTTCTTTCTTTCTTTCTTTCTTTCTTTCTTTCTTTCTTCCTTCCTTCCTTCCTTCCTTCCTTCCTTCCTTCCTTCCTTCCTTCCTCTCTCTCTCTCTCTCTTTCCTCACCCGAGGATATTTTTCCATTGATTTTTCAGAGAGAGTGGAAGAGAGAGGGAAAGATAGAGATAAATATTGATGTGAGAGAAACACATCGATTGGTTGCCTCCTACACACGCCCCAAAGAGTGCCCGGGCTGGGAGGAGCCTGCAACTGAGGTGCATGCCCTTGACTGGAATCAAACTCGGGATTTGGTCTGCAGTCCGACGCTCTATCCACTGAGCCAAACTGGCTAGGGCTCTTCACTTTCTTGATTATATCATTAATATTTTTGATTTTTGGTGAAGCCCAATTTTTATATGTACCAGTATTTATTTTTTCTTTTGTTGCTTGTGCTTTGGTGTCATGTCTAAGAAATAATGCGTAATCCAAAGTGGAAGATTTATGTCTGTTTTCTTCTAAGAGTTATATTTTTAGCTTTTACACCTAGGTCTTTGGTCCATTTCAAGTTAATTTTTATATAAGGTGTGAGATAGAGGCTCAGCTTTATTCTTTTGAATGTGGGTATCCAGTTTTCCTCAACATCATTTTTTGAAAAGACTCTTTCTTCATTGCATTTTCTTGGCATCCTTGTCAAAAACCAATTGACTATAAATGTGAGGGTTTTTTTCTGTTCTATTGATTTACATGTCTTCTTATTCCAGTTTCATACTGTCTTGATACTATAGTTTTTTTTCAGTAAGTTTTGAAATTGGGAAGTGTAAGTCCTCCAATTTTGTTCTTTTTCAAGATTGTTTTGGCTACTATAGGTTATTGGCTTGTTCTTGTTCTCTTGATTTGGTCTTCAAAAGAAATTCAATGGGGGGTATTTAATATGCTGCAGAATTTGTGGTCACATACAAAAGACCTTCTCCCCACCCCTAGTAGTAATATTCCAGCTCTTGAAGTTTCTGCTCCTTTTGTATGTGCTAAAGGTATATGTGTGTGAGGGGGAAACTCATGTGATTTAAATCTGTGTTTGTCATGCTACCAGAAGAGCAAGTTGTCATAGTATTAGTGTTTATTTTCTTGCATCTTCTCCCTGACAAAGCCTGGAAAAATGCTTGAGAGGAGATAAAGATGAAATGGGAGGAGATGGTTGGTTTGGATAGTTGTACTCTGAGTGCATCTATTGTGGGCTATAGTCTGCAAGAAGAATATGGACAGAATTTCTTTTTCCAGGATAATAAACAAATGGATAAAGTGGAATAACATAAAACAGCAGTTAGAGTTTTTGCATCTGGTATCTTCTAACAACTGCATAAGAGGTGTGAATTTAATATTTAAGTAGCATACAATTTGCTTGACACCCAAGCCAGTGTTATCACCTTTGTGATTAAACTGCAAAAACAAATCTTGGGTGTCATTGCTCAAATGGTTCCAGTTATGTTAAATTACTAGTTATTTTAATTCCATGAACAGTAAGAGTCTGTACTATATTTTAGTATCCATTTTACTTAGGACTTGACTGACAAGTTAATAAAGAACAGTTTATTTTGTTTAATTTGAAGAAACCATTATTTAAGACTAGAGACCTGGTGCACAAAATTCATGGATTGGAGGCGGGGGTCCCTTAGCCCGGCCGGCACCCTCTCGCAGTTCAGGGCCCCTTGGGGGATGTTCACCTGCTGGCTTAGACCCGATCTCCCTGAAGATCGGGCCTAAGCCAGCAGTCAGACATCCCTCTCACAGTCTGGGGCTCTCACAGTTCGGGACCCCTTGCTCCTTACCGCCCACCTGCAGCGGAGGCGGGAGAGGCTTTTGTCACTGCCACTGCGCTCGCCAACCGTGAGCCCGGCTTCTGGCTGAGTGGCGCTGCCCCTGTGGGAGCACACTGACCTCCAGGGGGCAGCTCCTGTGTTGACTGTCTGTCTCCTGGTGATCAGTGCACATCATAGCGACCGGTTGTTCCGCTGTTTGGTCAATTTGCATATTAGGGTTTTATTATATAGGATTACTTAAATCAGGTACATGGATTTGACCTATAACCTACCACTCTAACAAAATTTAGAATAATACAATAATACAGTATCAAAGGTACTTACTGTTGTGTATGATCTTCTTGTTGCTAATTTGTTACAATTATTACTCACTTATTCTCTACAGAAGAAAATTAGAGTCTAGTTTTGGGTAGGCCTTCTTAATGAACTCACGTCTTGCATAATAAAATTATATCTTTCAGAGATTAGAATCCTTGGCAGTCTGTTTGAAAATTCTGATTAGTATTGTAGAGTGGATTTATTTATTCCACAATAATTTATCTGAAGCCTACTGTTTGTTAAGCTTTGTGCTAGGCTTTGGAATTATAAAGATGGAAAAATGTGGTCCCTGATTATTAAAGACATCAGTCTTTTCAGGAACTAAACATTTCAGGGAATGTGAAAACAAGGTCATTTTTAAAATTCAAATTATATTTGCCTTTGTAAACTCCTTTCAGATATTAACAAATTATATTTGAGTGTTTGTTCTAGGCATTGTGCACTTTAATTGCATCACCTCATTTAATTTTCTCATGGTCTTGTGACAGTCCAAGATTCTAAACTAATGAATGAATCATTGCTCTATGTTGGTTGGATGATCACTGTAAAGTTTGATGTTTGGGTGTCTTCAGTAGTTTGATGGGGTTCAAGCAGAAGATTTAAAGGGGCAGTGATTTTTTACATGAAAGGTTACAAAGCCCATCGGCATAAGATTGTCTTATGCTCGTGTTTGAGCAAAACCACAACTGCTTCATTATGCTCCGTAAACTCTCCAAGCATGTCCTAGTTCAGGACCTTTGGCATTTGCAATTTATTCTCAGCAGTCTTCTCTTAGATATCAATATTTCTTCCCTGTCTCATTTCTTTTAGTGATCAGCTAAGAGGCCTTCCAACTGCCTACTGTATATATGTTCCATAAACATCTCAGGTTCACCAGTTCTGAAACTGAACTCATCCTTTCCCCCTCCACCCATATCCTTTTCACCCCTGACCTTTGTAAATTGTATTGCCCTAAAACTAGTCACTGTCCTCAGAAACCTCAGAGCTCACATCTGTTTTGTCTCATCACCACACACATCTAAGCAGGCACTAAGTCCTGTAGGTTTGTTCTTAACATCTTGTTTGGCCACAGTTTGATTCCTGGTCAGGGCACATGCCTGGGTTGTGGGCTCGAACCCCAGTAGGGGGTGTGCAGGAGGCAGCTGATCGATAATTCTCTCTCACCATTGAGGTTTCTATCTCTTTCCCTCTCCCTTCCTCTTTGAAATCAATCAATATATATATATTTAAATCTTGTTTGTATGTCCCTTTTGCTGTATCCTCACTGCTTCTGCTGTAAATCAAACCATCATCTTTCACCTGCACTTATTGCAGTAATCCTGGGCTCTATCTACTTCCAAGATTATACTTCTCTACTTTTTCCTCTATTGTGTTATCAGAGTAACTTCTCTAATGCCAGTTCAATCATGTCACTCCTTTGGCAAAAAGCCTTCTCATTCCTTAGATCAGCGGTTCTCAACCTGTGGGTCGCGACCCTTTTGGGTGTCAAACAACCCTTTCACAGGGGTCGCCTAAGACCATCGGAAAACACATATATAATTACATATTGTTTTTGTGATTAATCACTATGCTTTCGTCATGTTCAATTTGTAACAATGAAATTGGGGGTCACCACAACATCAGGTTCGCGGCATTAGGAAGGTTGAGAACCACTGCCTTAGATAAAGAGTAAATCCAAATTCCTTGCTATGCCATAAGAGGTCATTTAGGATTTTTGCTTCTGTCTGTTTTCCCAACCCTATCCTTGCTGTACCCTACTTTATTTGCTTTTTATATTCCATCTATACCAAATTGCTGTAGTTTTCTGAACCTATCAAGCTATTATATGCCCTGGTACATTCGCTTTCTCTGCTTTGGCTTTTAGAATCATAATAACTACTATAATGCTGAGTGCTTATTGTCTATGGGGCCAAATGCTTACTTATATATTCTCAAATTTTACAACTGCCATATGAAGAAAGTGATATTATTCCCAATTTACCGGTAAGGAAGCTGAAGCTTAGAGATATTATGTAGCATATACAAAGTCATTCATCTAGTAATGATGGAGCCAGGATTTGAATCCAGGTTATCTTCTTTCTGTAAAGTCGATGTTCGTAACTACTACTACTATAGACTGCTGCTGTCACTGTTGTCACTCTTTCCCATCCTATTGGATACCTTTTTGTTTCAGAGTTGTCATTTCTGATTTTCTTCATTACTATCTAATTTGGAATTGACCATTCATTCCTTCCTCTGTGCTCTGATGTTATGTATATGATTGTTATAGTGCCTAATATGTTATTGCATTTATTTGATTATCTGTCTTAATGAGCAGAATCATATTTATTTATTTAAAAATATGTTTTTATTTCTTGTTTAGAGAGAGAGGAAGGGAGAGGGAGAAACATCGATGGGCTGCCTCCTGCATGCCCCTTTCCCATTGGGGTTGGAAGCCCACAACCTGGGCATGTGCCTTGACTGGGAATCGAACTGGTGACCTTTCAGTGCATGGAACAACAATCAACTGAGCCACACCAGCCAGGGCATGTCTTATTTATTTTTATGTTCCCAGTATATAATAGAATGTCTGGCACATAGTAGATGCTTAATAAATGTTGAATGAATGTATATGTAGTGCTTAATGTGCTCAGATTATTTGTTATTCTAAAACAAGTATAATGAATTCTATATTATTTCTGTGGAGTAGTGCTGGGGTCCAATCCCAGCGGGTCCAGGGGTCCCCAAAGGTGTGGACGGAGTCGGCGAAGAAGGAATGACACGAAGACAGCCTTCAGTTGATCAGCAGCCTAGTCAGGACCTCTAGCCAGGATCTCCAGCCAAAGTTCTGGTCGGAGTTCTGGTTAGGAACTGATCAGGATCTGATGAGGATCTGATGTTTATTGTCTTGTTACATCCGTATTTATACCAGCCGATTTTAATCCTGTCAATTTCTATTACAAAGGTTAGGGCGTTTCTTATCTCCATTCCAGGGAGTAAAGATTATGTAGCTTAACTACCCGCCTGGCGCTTAATTAAGGGGTTGTATCCCCTCCCTAACCTCAGGGAAAAATCCCCACCTGGGGAAACAACCTTTCTCGGAGAGGTGACCTTGGTTAAAACACATGGCGCTAAAGAGAGCAAACATATTAAGAACAATATGCTATATATGCCAGGTCCCTTGAAACATATGCTGTGCAGATGTTTCTTTCCTGCAGCGACTGTGTCAAGCAGCATGAATTCTATATTATTTCTGTGGAGTAGAAAATAAGAATATAGAAACTGACCTTAATAATAGTAGTAGTAGTAGTAATAGTAATAATAACAATATTTGTTGAGCAATGATCGTGTTCAGCACTGTTGTGCAAGTTTAGAGATACTGTTTTAATCATCAACAACTCTGTGATATAGTTGTTGTCTTTATTTTATAGCTGAGAGGTAAAACAAGTTATCTAAGATCATACTGTGAGTTGTGTGGGCTGGTATTCTACAAGTTCTTGCTCTTAGTAATTATGCTGTCCTCCCCTTATAGGTATTAATTGGAAGTTTATGGGTGTTTGAGTTCTTTTAACTTATTAAAATTGAGTATTCCTTTTGAGTGTTCAATGCCTGTTGTCTATACTAATAAAAGGGTAATATGCTAATTAGACCAGACGTCTTCTGGACGACCTTCTGGACATCCTTCTGGACAAAGCCATTGTGGTGGGGCAGAGGCAGAGGCTGTTAGGGGTGATCAGGCTGGCAGGGGAGAGCAGTTAGGGGGATCAGACCAGCAGGGGAGAGCAGTTAGGGGGACCACGCTGGCAGGGGAGAGCAGTTAGGGAGATCAGGCCGGCAGGGGAGAGCAGTTAGGGAGATCAGGCCGGCAGGCAGGTGAGTGGTTAGGAGCCCGCGGTTCTGGATTGTGAGAGGGATGTCCAACTGCTGGTTTGGGGCCTAAACCGGCAGTCGGACATCCCCCGAGGGGTCCCGGATTGGAGAGAGTGCAGGCCGGGCTGAGGAACCCTCCCCACCCCCATGCACAAATTTCATGCACCGGGCCTCAGTTTAGAATAATGAGCAGAAGCCAGGACTTCTTTCTAACTTCAATCTTACCCATTTATTATGATAGGGAAAATATAGAGTAATATTTTTTCCCTTCAACAATAAGATTTTCTTGTTCTTAATTGCCAGATACTTGATTCCTGTGGCTTTTCTAATGAATATGTAAGCAATCTTCTTTTTAAAAACTTGTTGTGGCACAAATGTTATCATACATGTGCTGATTAGAAATAATGTAGATGTAGCTGCCAGAAATTACTAAGTGAAAACAGAATTTGTCTGTTTAAGAACTCTGGCATAGAGGAGTTAGTTGGCTTGATAATTTATTACATTTAATGTAATTTAAAGAATTTTTTTCCTGACATTGCTATTACTGTTAAACTGAAACATTGCAATCCTTGTAGATTCCCTGCTTACTTCATTGCTTAGTATTTGTTTTACTTATACTTCATTGTTTAGGAGATTCTCTTAATACAGTTTGATCTGGTGAAAGGTTATGAGCTTTGGAATCTGAAATACATGGCTTCAGATACCTGCATAGTTATGTGATCTTGGGCAAGCCACTTACCTTTTCTGAGTTTGTTACATTAAATGAAGATTAGGCCCTAGCCGATTTGGCTCAGTGGCTAGAGCGTCGGCCCACAGACTGAAGGGTCCTGGGGTCAATTCCGGTCAAGGTATATGTCTGGGTTGCAGGCTCCATCCTAAGTGTGGGGTGTGTAGGAGGCAGCTGACCAATGCTTCTCTCATCGTTGATGTTTCTATCTCTTCTCCCTCTCCCTTCCTCTCTGAAATCAATAAACATATATTATAAGTAAATAAATAAAATAAAGATTAGTTCTCTATTTCATTGAATAGGTAAGATGATTGTATGGAGTAATAAATGGAATATGCTGATAAATATGAGGCCTTTTATTAATGTTGACCTAGTTTTTAAATTCTTAATGGTAATTATTTTGTAAAAGATCTTCCTTTCTCCCATCTTTAATTAGAGACTTCAGAAAATAATAGATTTTATATAAACTATAGTTTAGAAATGAAATTTTTGTAGTTGAGCAGAGTTAACTTTCTCCAGTTTTAACTTAGGAAAAACATGATGTTCTCTTCTGTGCTGTGTGAAGCTAAAGAAATCCCAAAATACCATTTATGTTTTGTGAAAAGAGAATTGTAGGTCTGAAATTGGGAATACAGTTTTCCTTGTAGAAAGAAATTTGAGAAGTATTTATGTTAGGGAATATAGCCTTTTCATTCTAGTATTTCAGGATGTTATTGCTTATTATATTGGGCCTCATGTATCAGCAAAATTCACTCCTAAATTTATCATTATTTGGGCCTGAATTGTAACTATGTTACTTTCTCCCTTTGACTGATTCTTGGAGCATGTTTGTGATGGATGCTACTGTTGAACTTTTAGAGTACTCTGTGTCCTTCAGTAATTATTTCTTGGAACACTAACCCAGCCTTTTTGCTGCTCCAACTAGGAATCAATAGTAAACCAATGCATTCTAAAATTGGTGTAAGTGACGATTCTGACTTAAAGAAGAGGGAGGGCTTAATTTAGGTGGGGAAAGGCAAGACATGTTGGTCTATCCTATAGATAGACTAAATAAGAGAGGAGAATAGCAAGTACATTTTTAAAAAATGTGTATTTTCGAAGTTTAAAATGTTTTATTTAGCTTATTTTTAATTTTCAAATCAGAATTTCTTAAGAGAGCTTCAATTGGGCAGGATCTTCATTTTTGAAGGTTTGCGTAGAGCGGTAGTGTAAAATAAAGATTTAGCCTTCCCTTTAGCTTTCTCATAGCTCCACGTGGAATTCATGGGAGTGATGATGATTCTTAAAAGTTAGTAGAGCCCGGCCAGTGCTGCTCAATGGTTGAGCGTCATCCTATGAACCAAGAGGTCACAGTTCGATTCCCAGTCAGTGCACATGCCCAGGTTTGGGACTCAGTCCCCAGTAGGGTTCATGCAGGAGGCAGCTAATCAATGATTCTCTTTCATCATTGATCTCTCTCTCTCTCTCTCTCTCTCTCTCTTTCTCTCTCTCTCCCCACTTTCCCCTCTCTTTCCTCCCCTTCTCCCTTCCTCTCTGAAATCATTAAAAATAAATTATTTTAAAGAGGTTAGTAGAAACAAAATTTGTGGCTACTAATATTTTAGTCCCTAACATAAAATACAAATTAACGTGTTAAAAATAAAAATTATATACTCTGTTTGTCTGTTAAAACTTATTCTATTTAAAACAGTGTATTTTCTACATATATTTGAGAGTTTGGTAGTGGTATCATGCTAATTGCATGATATGACCACCTATCTAGAGAAAAAAATGTATAATATAATGTACATGTTTTATGATAGATAATTCATTTTTACTGAGTTCTTTTCTCTTTTAACTAGCAATTGCTATTCCAGAAATATAGTATTAGAGAAGGTAATAATTGGTTATTGACAAATGTAGAGTGAGATTTTTTTTAGAGAAGGTAATAATTGGTTATTGACAAATGTAGAGTGAGATTTTTACTATTATATGACTTAAAATATATTAATCTTATTGAAAATTTAATTATAATACTGTTTCCTTACACTTGATATAAGTTGTTTGGTTTTTAAAAAATACATTTTTATTGATTTCAGGGAGGAAAAGAGGGAGGGAGAGAGAGAAAGAAACATCAGTGATGAGAGAGAATCATTGATCGGCTGCCTCCTGCATGCCCCCTACTGGGGATCAAGCCCACAACCTGGTCATGTGCCCTGACCAGGAATTGAACCATCACCTCCTGGTTCATAGGCCAATGCTCAACCTCTGAGCCACGCCAGCTGGGTGATATAAATTGTTTTTTTCAGTGGAAGCATGTTTTGGCCAAATCATAATTAGATTGATAAGTGATTTTTCTAACTAGATTTTGGCCAGGATGACTGTTTTTTTGTTTGTTTGTTTTTAAGACGATAAAAGCAGATTCTGTGGTTAATCTCCCTAGTAACTGTTGCCATCCAGTGGTTCATTTCTGAAATGTCAAGTGGGATAAAAAATGCTTTTCCTGTTTTCTTCCACCCCTTTGTTTAAATTCTAGTTGAAGCTACAAACCACGCTCATTTTTTTTAACACAGATTTAAAACAAGACTTTTGAGAAGAAAGACAAAATTTTTGCCTTTAGCATTTAAGAAAAGATTACCTATAAGAGAAAAACGGGTAGTTGTTTTTTGTGTGTGTGTGTGTGGCAGGGCCAGATTCCCTCTTGTCCTATTTTTTCCACCTTTTATTTTTGTACCTTATCAGAGGTAGAAGAAAAATCTGCAACATTTAAGACTTGAAATGCAATATTTAAGACTTGGCAAGTACCACTATTAGGTGGGTATTTCATGTTTGCTGCTGAATGAAGCTGGTGACTAGAGATGAGCTGTGTACATGTATCATCAGGCAATAAGAGGAATTTCTGTAATCCTTCAGCTATATATAAGAAACTATGAGACTTTATATTCCTTTGCATAATGAAGAGCAATTTCATTAGATATGTCATAAATTTGGACTTACCCATTTTATAGACTTTTTTTGGTACTATGTTACCAAGCCTTTATTAAATGTACAGAATTGGTCTTATTTACTATTTTCATGTAGTTATATAAATGGTTTCCACTTTTGCTGGACAGATATATATTGAGGTGATGCTATGTCACTCTGAATTTCAAGAGTATGTGTTTCAGTGACTTGATCAGTAAGATATTTATGAACTGCTAAAAGTAATCCCCAAATATTCCCAAAGTAATAGGCATAACTGGGTTTTTAAAAAATTGATTCCACATTATAAAATTTTAGAGGAGATAGGACAAAATAATAATAGAATTAAGTGCTTTTTGGCACATCTGGTTGACACAAATATCTTTAAATCACTTATGTGTTTAGTTATATGTGACTATAAAATCCTGGGAACTTAAGATTTTCCCAAGTGTTATAGATATTTAAAGTTTTTTGATCACGTGGGTCAGAACTTAAATATAAAATGGCTAAAACTACACTTGACAATTTACGTGGTCATCACAAGAAAAAGAAAAAAATTGTAACTGTGAATTGATGGTGTTAACTAAACTTACTTTGGTAATCATTTTGCAATATGTGCATCATATGAAATCATTATGTTGTACACCTTAAATTTATACAATATTGATGTCAATGATATCTCAAGAAAACTGGAAAAAATAAATGGGGGGAAAAAGAAAATTCAAGTGAATGCTGATTCTCAGTGAGTGTCATTCTTCCAGTTTCAAAAGGCATAAAAGATAGCCTTAGTGGATAGCCCTAGTGATTTGGCTCAGTGGATAAAGCGTCGACCTGCAGACTGAAGGGTCCTGAGTTCTATTCCGGTTAAGGACACATGCCCAGGTTGTGGGCTCAATCCTCACCAATGGGGGTGTGCAGGAGGCAGCTGATTAATGATTCTCTCTCATCTTTGATGTTTCTATCTACCTCTCCCTTCCTCTCTGAAATCAATCTATATAATAAAAGCCTAAGCAACCATATGGTGGAATAACCAGTTCCTATGATGCACACTGACCACCAGGGGGCAGACACTCAACACAAGAGCTGCCCCCTGGTGGTCAGTGTGCTCCCACAGGGGGAGCACTGCTCAGCTAGAAGCCGGGCTCATGGCTGGTGAGTGCAGCAGCGGTGGCGTGAGCCATCTGAGTGCCAAGGAGCAGTGAGCAGGCGGGCAGTAAGAAGCAAGGGGTCCAGGACTGCCAGAGAAATTTCCAACTGCCAGCTTAGGCCTGATCCCCATGGGTAGTGGGCCTAAGCCAGCAGGTGGACATCCCCCATGGGGTCCCGGACTGTGAGATGGTGCAGGCCAGGCTGAGGGATACCCCCACCCCCATGCATGAATTTCGTGCACCAAGCCTCTAGTTAACCGTTTGAGTCCCAAGCAGCGCAATTGCGCTGCTGAGATTTTATGTCGAGAAAACATACGATTCGTTTGAGTCCCAGGGGGTATTGAAAAAACACTGTCGAAGAATCCCAAACAGCGCAACCGCGCTTTCTCTAAATGAGTACGAAAAGACCCAAACAGCGTGATAGCGCTTGTTTTATTTTATGTCGAGAAATACCAAGCAGCACGATCACATGCTTGGGACTCAAACGGTTAATAAATAAAAAAATATATATATATATATATATTTTTTTTTAAATATATTTTATTGATTTTTTACAGAGAGGAAGGGAGAGGGATAGTTAGAAACATCGATGAGAGAGAAACATACATTTATATAGTGTTTACTATCCTCAAAGTGTTTTTACCTTATTTCATCATTTCAATAGCACTGTAAAGTAGGTGAGGCAGGTATTGTCTTTGTTTATTGAGAAAGAAATAATATCAGAAAGGTTGAGTGATATGCCTGATGGAACTAGCACTTGAACCTATTTCTTCTGATCTCTAGTGCAGTATTTATTCCATTATATTTTATTGCCTGATTGAAATGAATTTATATGCACTCTAAGACATTGGAGAATTAAACTCAGTGTTTATAAGCTCTCAGAATGCAAGGGGCACATACCTGTTTTATGTTTTTCTTCTGAACTTGATTCTTCCCAAGTACTTAAGAATATGCTGTCATGTCTATGTGATACTAACATTTCTGACACCCAGAATGATATTGCTACTGGTTCTCTGTCTTCTTACTGGTGGTGACCGGTAGGCAATGAGCAGTCTATCACCTTTTACATGATCTTACTCAAATCTATCCCCAGATATTCTTTCTAAAGCCATAATTCTACTCTTAAATTGAGATATAATCACATATCATAAAATTTAACATTTTAAAGTGTACAATTCAGTGGTTTATGGTACATTTACAAGATTATGCAGTATTCATCACTATCTAATTTCAGACATTTTCATCATTCCAGAAAGAAATCTCAGACCTGTTAGCAATCACATCCATTCCTCCCTCCCTGACTCTTCAGTCAACCATTAATCTCTTTGCTGTCTATATGGATTTGCTTATGCTGGACCTTTCATATAACTTTTTATTCTGGCATGTGTCAGTACTTATTCCTTTTTATGGCTAAATAATATTCCATTGTATGGATATACCACATTTTGTTTATCCATTTATCAGTTGATGGACATTTCCATTTCCATTTTTATGTATACATTATATCATAATGCAGCTATGAACTTCTGTGTACAAGTTTTTGTGTGAACATGTATATATGTTTTCAATCCTCATATATATATGCATAGAAGTAGAATTGCTGGGTCATATGATAATTCTGTGTTTGATATTTGAAGAACTGTCAAACTGTTACTCACAGTGGCTGCATCATTTATATTCCCATTAGCAATGTATGAAGAGGACCTTATGTTTTTTGTGTGGACCAGTCATCATTTTCCAAATGCATCTTCAAGCCTGTTTTTTATTTCATTCCCTTCCACCTCTATCCCCACTCCCCCCATCTGACCACCTGTTGAAATTCTATGCTTCCTTAAAAACCAAACTCAAATACTACTTGTGCGCTGTCTTCTTAGATTACTGGGGCTAGAAGTGACTTCTCTCTATTGTGTATAGTTGTACCATTTATTTCTCTTTTAGGCCTTTTTGTAATCATTGTTTGAGTCTTTGGACTTATTTCTTCTACCATATTTTTGTGCTCTCATGGTGCTTTGCATAAAACAGGACTTCAGTAAATATTGGAGAAACAAATGGGAGAGGATTGAAAATCCTTAACTTGGATTTTTAAAATGTTACATGATACATATACTCTGTATTTGGCTCTATAGTAATATATAATACCACATCAGACCAATACTTTTTATAAAATTGAAATGTTAACATCTAAATACCATCTTCAGTAAAAAAAATTCCAGAATTTGGAATCATGATTTTATCTATCCTTACAAACTGGCAGGTATATATATCTGCAAATACCTAATGTTTGGGCTTATAACAAGCTCTTAGTTGTACAGTTACCTTTTGATATAATTTGACAGCTAATATTCTACATTTATCTATTGGCATGGATCTATAATGCCATCTTTGTAATTACATATTAATGAAGCTGTGTTGTATTATACAGTACTAAGTACATACTAGTACATAGTTCATTGCTCAATGTTATTAGGTCTGAAGTTAAAGATTTATTTTGTAAAATTATAGTATACTAGGTAATAAATTACATCCAAATCATTCTAACTTTACTGTCTTTATTTGGATATCTTTATTTGGTGTCCATTGTGGAAACTAATAATCAACTAGCTAAATATGCCAAATAATGTAGTCCAAATACAGAGGTGCTTTGTTTATAAATTTGTGATATAGTATTGCCTAGTGATTAAGCGCACAGATTCTGTAGCTTAGTGGTCTGGGTTTGAAACCTAGCTTTGCCATTTATTAGCTGTGTGACTTGGAAGAAGTACTTAACCTTTCTATTCCAGTTTTTCTATCTGTCTACAAAAACTCTTAACTTCCCCAGGTATACATATTTATATATCACTAGAGGCCCGATGCATGAAATTCGTGCAAGAGTAGGCCTTCGCAACCCCAGCTGTCTTGGCTGCCTTGGCCCTTGCAGCCCCGGCTTTGTCCAGAAGGTTGTCCGGACGGTCATTCCGCTGTTTGGCTGTTCGGTTTATTTGCATATTATGCTTTTTTTTATTTTAGATAGACATATATAGGTATGTAAATATGTACTCATGATTATATACTATGAATAGTCATGTTCATGTTTACTTACATGTATATATCTACTTTTAGCAAAATAATGACCATACTGTTTTGAATCTTGTGGCTTTCACTTAGCTTGATGGTTTCTCATGCCATTCAGTATGCTTCAAAAACACTGTGTATAGTGACTGCATAGTAGTCCATCCTGTGAATGTTCAAAATGTATTTACCAAATTCCCCATTGTAGTTTTTTCTTTTTCTTTTTGGAATTTTAATTAATGTTGCAGTGAACATCCTTGCATATTTTTGTCTGGCTTTCAGATAAGGTATATCAACATATGTGTAACTGCATCTGTTGAAAAAAATCCGCATTATTAATAAATCACTTGGAGTGCGGGAAACGAGTTAAGTCGGCTCGCGTGAATTGCGCGTACTCCGCGGGAGCCGTCTTTAACTCGGTTCATATAGATTTGCGGTGGAGTGCGGGAAACGTGTAAACTCGGGCCGATTGTAACTGCGTATTACCAAATATTTGTTTGTAATCCACCCTTTTGGTGGATGGAACAAAACCAAAAGACAGAGCCATCTTATATTTTGGCGGGAAATTCACCGCACTCCAAGTGTTAACCGGTACACCTGGTAAATTTTTAATAGATTCCTTAAAATAGAATTACGAGGACAAAGAGCATGAGCTTTTAAAAAAAATATTTTTATTGATTTCAGAGAGGAAGGGAGATAGAAACATCAGTGATGAGAGAGTATCATTGATTGGCTGCCTCCTGCCTGCCCCCTGTTGGGGATCAAGCCCACAATCCAGGCATGTGCTCTGACCGGAAATTGAACCTTGACCTCCTGATTCATAGGTTGGCGCTCAACCACTGAGCCACACAGTGGAGAAGGGCATGAGCTTTTTAAGGCATTTTGACGCATTTCCAAATTACTTTCCAGAAAAGTTGTGCATATTTTATTTAAGAGAATTTATTTAAAATGAACTTTATTTGAAATTAGTGGGTTGTTTTTATTTTCATAAGTTGATTTTGCTATATCATTTATTTCAGTGAATATGTATTGAATATCTACTATTTGCAAGGTATTTTAGACCCAGAGGATCAATGTACAAATAGGTATGGTTCCTAATCTCATGGAGCTTGCTTGTCTCTAGGACTGCAGATATTTGGCAGTGGATTACATTATTTTAAAGAGTTAGAATTGAATAAATTAATTAGAAGCAAGGAAAAGTTGTGCCTGAATGACTTATCTATGCTATCTAGTCTTTTTACTATGTAGTCCTGTATACACCATATTGGGGGGCTATGTTCATAGACTTGCTTCGTTGAAAAAATGCTGCTTTTCAGCTCTGTGTTAAGCACAGAAGATACAATGCTCTCTAGAAAACTTGAATTTGGTATGTCTATGTTATATTTGTAATCAGAGCTAAAGATAAGAGATAGTTGAGAGGCTCCCTCAAAGTCTCTTCCCATAGTCCCATATTTCTGCAGTAATTTATCTGGTTATACTTAAATTCCAAATCAGAAGTCATATTACCTTAAATTGCAGTTATTCTAACAATATTGAGATCAGTTTAATGGATATTGCATCTTTAATTCATAAACAGGTTGAATCATTTATTTTGGACCAAGAAGACCTGGATAACCCAGTGCTTAAAACAACATCAGAAATATTCTTATCAAGCACTGCAGAAGGAGCAGACTTACGCACTGTGGATCCAGAGACACAGGCACGACTAGAAGCATTGCTAGAAGCAGCAGGTGCGTAATTTTTGTTTTCTCTTTTTCAACTCTTTAAAAGTCTAGATTGTTATACAAAGTTACACAAGATTACCCCTAAATATATAACACTAGAGGCCCAGTACACAACATTCGTGCACTGGGGGGGGGGGGGGGGGGGGGGGGGCCTGGCCTGCGCTCTCTCGCAGTCTGGGAGCCCTCGGGGGATGTCCTACTGACAGCTTAGCGCAGCCGTGGACGCGAGAGAGGCTCCCGCCACTGCTGCTGCGCTCCCCAGCCAGTCAGCCTGGCTTCTGGCTGAGCGGTGCTCCCCCTGTGGGAGCGCACTGACCACCAGGGGGAAGCTCCTGCATTGAGCGTCTTCCCCCTGGTGGCCAGTGCGCATCATAGCGACTGGTCATTCAGCCATTTGGTCGATTTGCATATTACCCTTTTATTATATAGGACTAGAGGCCTGGTGCATGAAATTCGTGCACTCTGGGGGGGGGGAGGTGTCCCTCAGCCCGGACTGCACCCTCTCGCAGTCTGGGAGCAGGCCTAAGCCATCAGTCTGACATTCTTAGCGCTGCTGCAGAGGCGGAAGAGGCTCCCACCACTGCTGCTGCGCTAGCCACCCATGAGCCCGGCTTCTGGCTGAGCAACGCTCCCCTTGTGGGAGCACACTGATCACCAAGGGACAGCTCCTGCATTGAGCATCTGCCCCCTGGTGGTCAGTGCATGTCATAGCAACTGGTCATTCTGCTGTGTGGTCAATTTGCATATTAGCCTTTTATTATATAGGATTATGTGAAATTTGAAATCTCTACACAATATATTATTTTTTTTCCCTAAAGAAAACATTCACATTTTATATTTTAAAAATTCTTGGTTGAAAGTTTTCTGTGAGTGATTTCTGGGCTCTGCACTAACATATTTAAGGTATTAGATAATAACCTAGTTATTAAGGAAAATTTATTACTAATTATATTATAAAATAAAACTGTGAAAGGTAAACTTAAATTTAGTTCATCAAATTATGAATCTTTTAACTGATTTAGGGAATTCTATGATTATTTTAGTCTATGTATCTTAATAATAGATTGCTTTTTTTTTTTTACTTAGAAGATCTTAAATAAAAATTGAACACAAAATTGGATCAGCTCTAGTCAAATATACCAAGCTATATCAACTTATTCTGAACTAGCAGAAAAGAAAATCTGTGATAAGCATGCTTTCTCAAAATAATATGTACTTATCACTGTTTTATTTTTCAACCTGCTTCATTATTTGCTACACAAAATTTCCATTATACTATAATGAAAACCTTTTATCTCCTAAAATTACATTTTGAGAAGGAAGTTAACTTTTTTCTGATATTTGTATATTGCTTTTGAATGTTCACTTTGTATGACACTTCCTTTATTTACTTAATATAAACATATGTGCACATTACATATATGTAAGAATTTAATCTGGAAGAAATTACAGCTTATTTTTTAAAATAGCACCTAGACCAGGGGTGGGCAAACTTTTTGACTCGAGGGCCACAATGGGTTCTTAAACTGGACCGGAGGGCCGGAACAAAAGCATGGATGGAGTGTTTGTGTGAACTAATATAAATTCAAAGTAAACATCATTACATAAAAGGGTACGGTCTTTTTTTTTTTTAGTTTTATTCATTTCAAACGGGCCGGATCCGGCCCGCGGGCCGTAGTTTGCCCACGGCTGACCTAGACACTTCTTATGGAGATATATATATTTTTACAGCGATATATATGTTAGGCCATGTTACAGCTATTAAAATATGGAAAATAAAAAATAAAAGTTTAAAAAAGTATGGGGAATTTCATTAAGCTTCTGAGTACAATTGATTCTAGAACAACACAGGAGGTTAGGGTTGTCAACCTCCATGAAATAAAAAATTCACATATAACTTTTAACTCCCCCAAAACTCAGTTATTTCTCAGTATTTAAGGGGTTTGGTTCCAGGACCCCCTGAGGATACCAAGTCCATGGATGTTCAAATTCCTTATATAAAATGGCGTAGAACAATGCATGCAATTGGCCCTCCACATTTGTGGATATGAAACCCCAGGGAAATGTAGGGCCAACTGTATATTAAAAAATTCGTGTGTAAGTGAACCCGTGCAGTTTAAACCCGTTTTCTTTAAGGGTCAACTGTCCTTTAATAAACATAATAATAAAGGTAGGTATTCAGAAAAATTATAGCAACCTCTTAACACATTTGATATTGAAGGAAATAAGCAATTATACATTTGACCAAATAATCACTAGGGGAAAACTAGGAGCTAAAAGAAATTGAGTTTTTCTATATTATTCTTAGAAAGACATAAATAGTATGTTAGGAATGTATTTACTTGATATCCTCTTGTTATTCCTTTAACTTTATCCTGTTATGAAAGCATAGGTACAATTTTTAGTGATTGACTTTTAGTCCATCTAATGTCTCTTTTTGGAATTGATACACACTTAAAAATATATTGAATAAAATATGTAAGTATCCAGCAGAAGACTGTTTAATTTAGGGCAGGACTAGTAATTACAACAACAACAACAAGAAAAAAAGGAATGAAGATCACATTAGTAATTATACTAGGTATCCCTCCCTTTTAGTCTGATTTTTTTATGAGTTTCCTGGTCGTGATTTAGGGGTATAATGTATAATGTTTCTAAAATGGGAATGCCCCTAGCCACCTTTTTTTTTTTCCTGTGCTTTGGAACCTTACATTTTACTTAGAACAGAAAGAAATGTGGAGAAAAGGCATTCCTATTTTCCAAATATTTTCTGGACTAATTTCCTTTCCTTTTCCAGACCAAGTTTTTTTAGTGGTAGTACATCTTTACCCCTTGGTTTAGGCTGACACTTCACTCATGTTGTGAGTACTACTTCAGATCTCTAATTAAGGGTTTTAAATTCATTTCTCTTTTTTCTGATTCTCATGATTCTCACTCAGGACTGCCTCTTTTCTGGTACATAAGCAATTTTTGGTTTTGTATTTTTGATGTTCTTTTTTGTTGTTAATCCTGACCCAAGGCTATTTTTTCATTGATTTTTAGAGTGTGTGGGAGGGAGGGGGAGACAGAGAGAGAAACATCAATGTGAGAGAGAGACAGCAATTGGTTGCCTACTGCATGTGCCCTGACCAGGGCCTGTGATCAAGCTTGCAACCTAGGTATGTGCCCTTAACTGGAATCGAACCTGAGACCCTTCAGTCTGTGGGCTGACACTCTATCCACTGAGCAAAACCAGCTAGGGTCATTTTCTATCTTATTGGGCAAGTTTTCCCATTTCTTGTTGTTGTTGTTCTCCAAAATTTTTTTTACTATTTTTCTCTCATTTTTAGTAGTAACAGGCAGTGATACTGTCAACAAAATTTTTGCTTACAGTAGTCACTGATTCTAGATAAAATGATTTATTGCCAACTTAGACATCTGATAGTCCTACTTGACTGTGAGTGCTGTGAGGACAGGAACTATGTCTTATTCCTTTTTGTCTCCCTTGTGTCTGGCACATCATAAGCAAATAGTAAAATTAAAAATAAAAATGAATTTTTTAATTAACATTTTTTATTGATTTTAGAGAAGAAGGGAGAGGGAGTGAGAGAAACATCAATGATGAGAGAGAATCATTGATTGGCTGCCTCCTGCATATCCTCTACTGGGGATCGAGCCTGCAGCCCAGGCATGCACTCTGACTACAAATCAAATTGTGACCTCCTGGTTCATAGGTTGACACTCAGCCACTGAGCTGCACTGGTCAGGCAAGAATGAATTTATTTTAATTAAAAATGTGGCCCTAGAAGATGGTTCTAAGTGGCTATTTGGCCAGAGGAAGAAACTATTAGATTGTTTGTTGAACATTACAGAATATCCCCTTTGTTGCTACTGAAAACAGTCTATAAACAAATACAATTCTGTCCTAGAGATCTTATGGTATGACTATATACTTTGAAGGAAATCTCATTTATTTGCTAAAATAAGCATCCTATTAAGTTACATTTGGAGTTAAGGAGGGAACAAATTAATATTATATGCACTGATTGTAAAGATGGAAAGACTAAAACGTAGGTGATTATGATGGTCTTTTGACATTAGTGGCAAAATTGAAATTATCAGCCTAATCTTTCTTGTTTAGAAATGTAATTACAATTTGCACTTTTATGCTTTTCTTTCCCTGCACTTCTGATTGCTTGACGCACACTGAAGGAATTGGCAAATTGTCAACTGCAGATGGTAAAGCTTTTGCAGATCCTGAGGTACTCCGGAGATTAACATCCTCAGTAAGTTGTGCGCTGGATGAAGCTGCTGCTGCACTGACACGAATGAAAGCAGAAAACGGCCACAATGCAGGACAAATAGACACGTATGTATTTAATGACTTCTGCTGGATATTAGATGTTTTCTTGAGTGGCAAATTTTGATTAAATATATCTTTTGGAGGGGCTTATAAATTTTAGTCAAGTGGATATTATACAGGGTGGACACAAGTAGGTTTACTGTGCCATTGTGATATTCTTTTGAATTAATAAAGCCATTGTAATAATCATAACCTGCATGTCTTTTTGTGTATGAACAACTGTAAACCTACTTTTGCCCACTTTTGTATTTTAAGTTGATATATAAATGTGTATATAAATATGGATGTAAAAATGGATATTATATTTTTATCCTTACATTCTACTCATATTTATTGAGCGTCCTTGTGGAATGTATTATACTTGAGTGTGAGAAAACAAACTTAATAAGATCTGGTTTCCATTTCTAAGGAAGTTACTTTTCCTAATAGTTATAGGAGTAAACTTTAAATTAACTGCTTTGAATACTAATAAATAAATTGGTTGAAAATTGTTAAGAGAGTAAATCTTGAGAGTTCTCAGCACAAAAAAAGAAAAAACCCACTTTTTTGGTATCTAAATGAGATGATGGATGTTAACTAAACTTATTGTAGTCATTTCATAATATATGTAAGTCAAGTCACCTTAAACTTGTACAGTGCTATATGCCAATTATAGCTCAATAAAATTGGGGGAAAATAATAAATGAAATGGATTGTTAATGCAATAATCTAGGTGCTTGCTACTCAAACATGGTCCATGTACTAGCAGTATCAGCATCACCTCACAGCTTATTAGAAATACAGAATTTGGATCTACTGACTCAGAATCTGCATTTTAATAAGAAATATGGGTGATTTGTATGCACATTAAGTTTGAAATTTACGGATTTTGTTAGTAATCATTCTGCAATAAAATTTTTACTTAGATTTTTACCTTCTATTACCGAATAAAATTTTAAACCATAGGATTATATCCCAAATATCTTTGAGAATCATTACACTAATACAGTATTATTTAAAAACTTGTGCATCTAGTCCAGCCGGATAGCTCATTTTGTTAGAGCATAATCCTGGTACACTAAGGTTGTGGGTTCAATCCCAGATAAATGGAACAACAAATCGATGTTTCTCTCTCTCTCTCCCCCTTCCTCTGTCTCTAAATCAACAAATAAAAATTAAGAAGAAAAACTTGTGCATCCTAATAGCTTTAAAAAGCTTTATTTAAAATTTAATATGACAATATGTTAGGATATTTTAAAATACAAAAATGACAACTATTTCATATTCACTTATTCTGGCTTAGTTGATATCCATGAATAAGTATTGCAAACAAGATGCTCAGTAAACAAGGTATTCATACAGTTTTGTTTTTTACTATATCAATATTTTTCTATGTATGACTATTTATACTTAATGTAATTTATGATCATGGTACCCTGAGTCTTTCTGGGTTGCTTAATTGTTGATGATTTTATTTTCAGTCGCAGTCTGGCAGAAGCTTGTTCGGATGGTGATGTAAATGCTGTTCGTAAATTACTAGATGAAGGCAGAAGTGTAAATGAACATACAGAAGAAGGAGAAAGCCTGCTGTGTTTGGCTTGTTCAGCAGGATATTATGAATTAGCACAAGTAAGCAGAAGTAATCTTTGGTGATTAAAATTATTGAAGGGTTTTGATGTTTTATTTTATCATTAATAAAAAAATTATAATTATAAGCCAAGGTCTTTCCTTCTTG
Organism: Myotis lucifugus; assembly: GCF_000147115.1. Classification (NCBI taxonomy): domain Eukaryota; kingdom Metazoa; phylum Chordata; class Mammalia; order Chiroptera; family Vespertilionidae; genus Myotis; species Myotis lucifugus. The sequence continues at coordinate 5,087,632 of NW_005871076.1, read as the reverse complement.
GCGTAGGTAAAATAGAAACTGATACATAATTAATTTGTTGCCTGTACATGCAACTAGGCACGGTCCATTTTTCTACCACTTACTCAAAACTAGACTTAATGAATAAACACTTAGAAATAATAATATTTTAAACTTTGGAAATAATATGCAGCTATAATAGAAAGTGATGATTTATTTTCATTTTGCCAGATTACCCCAATTCTTTTAAATTTTTCCTCCTGTTGGAGCAATATTGGGAAATAGCCATGTGTTTATCAGTTTCTATCTTGTGAGTGTAGTTTTGCTGTTCTCTTACTAGATAATCCCAAGCATAATACCAATTCTTTGACAAGAGCAGTTCCATTATATAATAGGATGGGTAATGTGATTACATACTTAAAGATTAATATGTAGTGGTATTGTAAAAATATAGCATCTAACTTGGTGTTTTGAGCACCGAATGCTGGCATATTTTCCCAAAGGTGATTATTTTTTATTTTTTATTACCCCTCCCACACACACTCTAAAAGAGTATTTTCCCAGATTTAGTATATTCTCTAGAAATAATGTTAATAATAAGAATTGATAATTACTCTGTGTGTATGTGTTTTAAAGGTATTGCTTGCTATGCATGCTGATGTTGAAGATCGAGGGACTAAAGGAGACATAACTCCCCTAATGGCAGCATCCAGTGGAGGTTATTTAGATATTGTGAAATTATTACTTCTTCATGATGCAAATGTCAACTCCCAGTCTGCAACAGGTATATAGATAATTATGTGTGAATTTGAAAAAGTAAATTGATATAATTAATTATAACCTGAGAGATAAAAATTTGATTCTTAGGGAAAACCAGTTGTAAACCTACAAAAAAATCTTAGCCCTTGTTTAGAATCTGACTAAAATACAGATTAATTTGATATCTTCAAAAATCTTTAAACCATACTTAGATTCTATTTGGTAAGTTTTTCTGTAGGGGACAATTTTTTTCTACCACAATTATATGCATTGTTTAAAGAGGCAAAATTATGGACTGTATCTCTTATAATTTCTTTATCTCATTTAGTACAGCTCCCTTGACTTTAGATTATAGATTAACCTGAGAGTATTTTTTTTATAAGATATTTTTATTGCTTTCAGAGAGGAAGGGAGAGGGAGAGAGATAGAAACATCAATGATGAGAGAGGACCATTGATCGGCTGCCTCCTGCACGCACCCCACTGGGGATCGAGCCCGCAACCTGGGCATATGCCCTTGACCGGAATCGAACCCAGGACCCTTCAGTCTGCAGGCCGACGCTCCATCCACTGAGCCAAACCGGCCAGGGCACCTGAAAGTACTTTTTTATCCATAAGGTTTTTCATGACACATGTACTGAATGCATTTACTAATAAGATATTCTAATGGCAGCATGAAAACTCCTCTAGTAAGGACTACTCTTTTATTTATTAACTAGTAGCCTGGTGCACGAAATTCGTGCACATTAAAAGGAAATTAATTGCCCTAACCGGTTTGGCTCAGTGGATAGAGCATTGGCCTGCGGACTTAAGGGTCCCGGGTTCGATTCCGGTCAAGGGCATGTATCTTGGTTGCGGGCACATCCCCAGTGGGAAGTGCGCAGGAGGCAGCTGATCAATGTTTCTCTCTCATCGATGTTTCTAACTCTCTATCCCTCTCCCTTCCTCTCTGTAAAAAATCAATAAAATATGTATATTTTTTAAAAGGGAATTAATTAGCGGAGATATTTTAATATTGCTATTTGCCCTTTCTCTGTAATAGAAGTGTGAGAGATGAAAGGAAATTAGTAAAATGTATATGAAAATAATATATAAATTTATCCTATTCAATAAAGAGGGGTTATGCTAATTGAACCTCACACCATCGCAAAGACGGCAGCACCCACAGCCAATAAGGAGGGAATATGCTAATTGACTGCCCCGCCCTCAGAGATGGCAGCACCCACAGCCGCAAGATGGCGGTGCCCAGTCCCCTCAGCCCTGCTGGGGCGGCAAGGCCGGGTCCGCTCCGTGCACCTGCCTATGGAGTCCCCGAGTCCCCTCAGCCCCCCAGCCACCCAGGGCCGGCCTGAGGTGCGGCAAGCCTCGGATGGCAGCTGCCCAGCCTCCCAGAGCCGCCCGAGGCTCAGGTCACCAGGGCTGGCCGAGGCTTGTGCTGCCAGCAGTGGCAGCACAGGTGTGATGGGGCGTTGCCTTCCCCTGATCTCCAAGTCGCCTCCTGTCCCTGAGGGCTTCCAGACTGTGAGAGGGGGCAGGTCAGGCTGAGGGACCCTCCCCTCCAGTGCATGAATTTTCATGCATTGGGCCTCTAGTTAATAAATAAACAGTAACAAAAGGATATAACAACAACAGAGGCATGATATAAAAATGACAAAAACATGATATAAAAACATGATATAAAAACAACAGTGATGCAAACAATGACTGATAAAGTGATTAAACTTATTCTAATATCTCCCTGTACACCACATTAAGAGTGAAAACATTTTCAGAGTGCTTGACTAATTTCCCTTGTGATGAAGTATTTAGAACCTTAACTATAATTTCACATGCTCTTCAAACTGGAGAGAAAGCAACATATACTGACCATGTGCGAAAACAGGTTCAGGTAGGAATATGCCTACTCTGTCTAGAGTTTGTCCTTGTGATTTATTAATAGTCATCACAAATGCTGGCATCACAGGAAACAGTCGTCGAATCAATTTAAATGGGAGGCCAGTGTCAGATGGGGACAAATTAATTCTTGGAATCAGAACAACCTCTCCCTCTGCAGATCCTGTTAGTACTTCAGCTTCGATAATGTTAGGTCGTAATCTTTTGATAATAAATCTGGTACCATTACAAAGACCCCATTTACTATTGAGATTTCTCAATAGCATGATGATTGCACCCACATTCAATTTTAATTTATGACACGGCATTCCCGAAGGAGTAATACTATTAAGAAATTCAATGGGAAATTTTCCTTTTCAGCATCATCTGTGGAATCATCACTAAAATATGTGTGAAAATCTCCATTGAGTATATCTAAAATTTCTTCATTTAATTTTTGAACATGCTCATTTTTTGGACAAAGAATTGCACGTTTAGATATATTTTTAATATTATCTATAGATAGAGTATTTCCAAAGGTAGCTTCAATAATAGATCCATTACAAATCATTTCACAGGGGATTTCAGTAATATCCATTCCTAAATGAAAACTGCTATCAAGTTTGCCATCTCCAAGTTTTACTAACCATCTACTATAATAGAATCCTCTGATCTCATATTTGTTGTAAGAGACAACTTTCTGAAACATCCCCAAACATTGCAGTACTTTAAACTCGTTTGTACTATGGCCAATCCTATAGCATGTGGTACAATACTGAGACATTGTTGAAAATCCCCTCCAAGAAGGAGAACTTTCCCACCAAATACAACATTCAGACTCATAATTTCTCTTAGTAATCTGTCTATGGTGTTTATAGCATGACTGGATGCCATGGTGCATTCATCAATAATGAGAAGTTGGGCCTTTTTAATAGTTTTAGCAACTTCACTGTTTATATCGAGTCTAGAAATTGAAGTTTCATTTAATGGAATCGGTAATTTATATTTGGAATGAAAGGTGCTTCCACCGAGAAGTAAATTTGCAGCAATTCCTGTAGACGCTGTGGGTAAAACAGTACCACCATGACCTCTAATATAATGTATTAAAACTTTATACACATATGCAGGTGAATAGGATTCCTAGCTGACAGGCCCCTGGCAGCAAGCTGGCCACCTGTCGATTCTGTGAGGAATGGGGTTCCCTCCTCCCTCCTGTCAGGGTCTGGGGTGCAGGTGAATGGGGTTCCTGGCTGGCAGGCCACTGACAGCAAGCTATCCAACAGCAGATTCTGTGAGGAATGGGGCTGCCTCCTCCCTACTGTCTGGGTCTGGTTTGAAGGCCGGCCACGCCCCCTGTTGGGCCAGACCCAGAGTTCTACCACGCTGTGCTTCCATCTCAGCAACCAGGCTGACTTTTGCTGGGT